>NC_141078.1:1637500-1747500 GCF_041138505.1 Cibotium barometz | reverse complement strand
AAATTCTTTCACCGTTTACCCTCTCGTCTGCTAAATTAAGCTCATCTAAGTCAATGTCCAAATTGTCTTCTATCTCAAGGGTAGTACACGACATGCACCCAACATCAAAGTTCTCGTCTACTACATCAAAGTTCTCGTCTACTACATCATCACAATCGTACATCCATCTGTAAACAAGTTTATCTGCTCGATCTACAAGAAGTCGATTGTGAATAGTACTGTGAATATATTTGTACATGCTCCAGTTTCTTTCTGAGCCTGAATTTGAAGAGCACTGACTTAGAACCTTCATCGCAAGGTTGCGCAATAAAGCATAATGCTCACCACCATTCATCATCCACCACTTCCATGCAGGTTGCTCTTTAGTCATTTGTTGAACAAGGGAGTTGAAAAATAAACCCTCTTTCAATCGAAATGAGGTCATCTCCTTTATGCACTTTACACGATCATCAACATTATTATAAAAAGTGTTTACCACTTTATAAAAATCTTGCACCACCTCAACGTTGGACATCAAATCCATATTCCAATATTCAGGATCTAACATGTAAGCAGCACTGTGTAGTGGTGAATGCGCTCCAATCCATCTAGCATGAAAGTACTTCAATAGGACTTTTCTTTGTCTGGAGAATGGTACATGCCATTGCTTTTCCACCACTGAATGCTGTAATTTCTCAGGACACTCCAAACTCCGCTAGACAGTCCACCATTGCATCCATGCTTTCCCGAGATTAGGCGCTCTTTGATCAAGATTTCGTAAGGTATACATAACAGGCATCATTACATGGTATGCATCCATCACACTGTTCCACCAACTTCTTCTCGTAAGCGCTGCCTTCAAGACTTTGATTTTCTCTTTCACTTTTTCAAGTTGAGTGCTCTCCCAGTCATGAAATGCCATGCATGTAAATGTTTTGCAAACTGCATCTTTATTTCAAAGAAGAGACTCAAAAGTGTAAAAGTGAGTGCAAAACCTAGTCTCCACTGGAAGCTTTAACATAAGTGACATGCGAGGTCGAAAAATATCTAACACTCTCTGTCTCTTGAGCATGAATCTCACAAGAAGCTGGTGAGCAGTGTCGACGATTGAGGCAAACCATTTGGTATCATCACTTTTATACCAATCTTTTAATACAAGATTCAAACTATGAGTATTACAGCCTACCGGAAAAACATGTGGATAGTGTCGCTTTAGGATTTTGGATGCATTCTTACAATTCTTTGCATTGTCCATGACGATTTGGACTACATTTTTGGCACCCACTTCCTCTATCAGAGAGCCAATGACTTGAGCAATGTAAGCCCCAGTTTTGATTGAACCAGCAGAATCCACGGCACGGATGAAAGTCTCACCTCTAGGTGAAATAACCATTATATTAATTAATGATTTTCTTTGTACATTAGACCATCCATCACTTACTATACTACATCCAGAAAGCTCTATATTGCTAAGTGTGCGCTTTTGCCGCACAGGTCGTAGCTGGGGACTTGCCGGACACCGTATGCGAGCCACAGATGGCTACAAGCATACAACCAGGGAAGGAAGCTCAAACAGAATGCCAAAGGGTGTGTCACTCACCGCTCAACCGTCGCCTTGAAGGATTCCCGCGTCGCAGCCATGAAGGAGGAGTCGCCGTCGCCGCTCTACCGCCTCTCCGCCGCCGTGCCGCTACACAGTGCTCGATCGCTCTCTCACTCTCTCTCTCTCTCTCGCACACACAGGAGAAGGAAACCCAAGAGATAAGGCAAGAGCACTCTTGTATTCACAACACATGAGAATGAGGATTTTAGGGTTACATTTGACTCATATAGGTGACAAGACCGTATTAGGTATTATGGGAAAAATCTCGCATTATGGGAATTTTGAAATTGAGAGGTTTCATGTATTATGGGAATTTCCCACTTAATGTGGGAATAGTTATTGTGGTATAATTAGTATTTGTGCATAAACATATTTTGAAAGGAGTTTGATAATCATGTAGAAAGGTGGTGTTGATAAACACCATTAATAAGAAAGTGGTATTTGTTTCTTTGCAACAAGGACCTGCACCAATTGTGTTGTACACTGCACAAAATTTATGAAACAATTGAACAAATAAGATAGAAACATTATTATATCAAAAAAATGTAGGAGGCACAAAGAAAAATTTCATTCAATAAGTGAAAATAAAAAGTAATTTAAAAGATGATAGTACAAAAGTACATCTCATTTGGATATTAGAGTTATAACCTAAAAATCCACATTGTCAATATTGCATCTACAAATGCTACTCCTCATTGAAGGAACCATCAATATGAGCTTCATCCTCACAGGCCAAGCCTAAGCATGCTTTTGCTTTACGGGCTTCCTTTTCTGGTATCTTGATTCTTTTGTATGGTGGTGGATTCCTTGGTCTCCACGACCAAAGAATTGCATCAGCATTTTCCCATACTTGTTGTTCTGCCTCATTAATTTGCCAATATCCCTTCCAACAATCAGCATAAGCTTGAGTATCTGTCAAACCTTTCTTCCTTGCACAAGGTCCCCAATATTGAATCAAGAGTTTCTTGTAATTTGGTGATGTAGGCTCATCATCAATATCCGATTCAGCCATAGCAAGCCAAACTGGATAGATGTTTGTGTCATCTGGGTGCAGCATAACAAAGTGTCCTTGCTGAACATGTAGCATAGGGTTAAATGCCTCCCTTGGTTTATCCCGTGCAAGCCCACAATAATGATCATTATGTTCTTCAATACCTAAGAATCTTTGTGCCTGCAATTGTTCAACATTCATATCATCTAATTGATGGGACCCTTCAGATTTTGGCCAAAAATTTATGTACTTTCTTGCCTCTGATTGTATTGGTTTTCCAAGCTCTTCGATTACATTACTCCAATAATCTATGACGGGCCTATAATATCTTGGCACAAATGAACCATTACTTAGATTTTGCCAAAATTTTATGTAACCCTTCAATCCTGATATTACTTCTGCATGCATCTTTATATGCTCGGCCATTGGTAGTAGAGGTGGATCTCCTTTTGGTAACCTTGGTTTACCTTCACTGTCTGTCTTCCAAAGACGGATACTTCCACTCCAATTACGAATAGCTACATGTGCCTTAAATTGCATTACCGGTGTGTCTCCTTCCATGAAGAACCTGAATAGAAGTGGTTTGGAGTGACCTATAAGTGCTTCTTGCCCATCACAAATGTAGCCATCACAATATGCCTTGAAGTCAGGGACCTCTGTAAGCAAGAAGGGAGCTGGAGAAGAAGTTGAGCTGGTTCTTAAAGTATCCATCAAATGTGGTAAAGTAAAGGTTTGTCCCACTCTTAATTTCTCTGAAAACCTGCTAAACATGGCATCTATATCCTCATGTGTATGTCCGACCATTAGAAATCCCAACTGTACAGTTTTGAAAGCACCCCGTGCAACAAGCAATGACAAATAGGCAAATAAGTACCGATTTTTATTTTCTCCAGCACAATTATCTAGTTGTAGCAACAAGTTTTCTGGCAACTTGCAAAACGAGGAAACCCAATTCATTGTGTCTCCCTGATTTATACATGGTTCAACAATGGGATCTTTACCATCACTCATATTGTGGTTGTCTAAAGCTGTCCTTGAATTTAAAGCATGTAGAAGTGAAACATTGCTCCTTGGAAGTCCATTTGTTACTAGATCACCAAGAGGATGCTTATCCATCCTCTCTAAGTTATGTAAACAACTTGCAATTGAGCCAATTGTTAGATTGGGATCAGATGGCCATAAACCATTCAAAATAAAGTGTCCATAATGACCTTCTGCATGGCCATGAGTGATCATACCAATCAATGCAATTGGTAAATTATATCCCGAATCCACACCCTTGGGAAGGACCCGTAGTCTGGGAATGGCTGTTTTCTTTTGATCCATCTTGTCATGGATGATGCATACATACTTTTGTGGTTGGGTTTCCGAAAATATGCGCCATGCATAGTATAAGCTCCTGCAACTTTGTTGTTGTCGCATGTGAATATCTCTTTCACTGAGGAGCCTTGCTCTTTCTTCTAGACTAGGTTTGGCTTCTAGTTTTGCCTTGAGACCACTACACAAGGTGCACTTGGAGAACTCACTTGCCTTTGTTAGGGACACTTGTGGGTACTCTTTATTCCAAATTCTACTAAACGATGACTTTGATAGCCTCTTCTCATGTCCCAACTGCTCAAGTGTTGCGTTGATTTCATTTAAAATGTCAACTTGCTTGAATATTGATGGAATCGACAACCTAGTTTCCCTTGAGCCATCTAGCATTGTTCTACTTTTGTGTGGCACAGGCTCGGAGTTCATGTTCACAAATTCATCAAGTAGTGCTCTTGCCTCACTAGAATGTTGTAGGCCTCTCCTCAATACCCCTGTGTTTCCATGCAGATATTGACACACATCGGACTCAAACTTTTCCCTGTAACGGTAAAAGGATGTCTTTGGTATACCATGCATCTCATACCATGCTCTGCAACAAACAATCACCCCATTTAACCTAAATTCATATTTAATTTTTTGAGCTGAATCACGATGCCAAGCTGTAGAAAGCACATCATATACATAATTTGTACGAGACTCCTGAGATTGTCCCCAAAAGTCTTGTCGTATCCTCATTAGTACATCACGATCGATTAGCTGACAACATTTTTTTGCACAACAATCAATGGATGAAATCCTTTGAACTGATTCACGTGACATATATAATGCAGAAGCTGGTTGTGGTTTCTGCTTTGGAATCCTGTTTATGAAAGTGTAGCGTCTTTTTGCAGAGGTTTGGGCAACAATAGCCTCATTACTTACATCTCCATCATTATCCTCATTACATACATCAGCATGTTCAACATGCATGCCATTAAGCGGAACATAGCGTTGCAATGGGCTCCCATCCAGCATTGTCAGCTGTTTAATAGGCCATTTAACTAGGGTGATACTATCCACTTGCGGCATAGTTTGAAATACATTTGCACTTTCAATAGCCACACCCACACAATCATCACCAAGTTGTTGAAAGTTGACACATTCAAATGGAAACACATATAAGATAGTCCCTTGATTGATAGTTTGCACCATGCTCTCATCCTTTAGAAGAACCATCTCATTCTTCCAAGATTGTCGGATTTGCATGTCAAGTTCTGGAGATGTTATCGGTATTGCATCTATAATTGGAGGTTCCACAGACTCTTCTTGATCTGCATCACTACATCTTTCACTCCACTCTCCAAATTCTAGCTCCCTTGTGAAAGGCCTTAAAAGCATTTTTGGCCAACGAACATTACTCCATAAAGCATTTTTTAGATAAATGGTATCCATAGTAGGGAATGGTAGTTCCACATCCTTCAAGCATTCCTCCACAAGTAATGACACATTTCCTTGACCAATCTTTGTTCCACTACAAGTGGAATTTGGATCAATTCTACACACGCAGCCAATACCAACAGAATCATTGTTCAACATCATGTAGACCCTCCCTCCAGATTGGAAATCCATCCTGCACATAATCATGTTGGACTTGTTAAACTAGTAATCAAATCTAGCAAGCAATTTTTTTTAGATTGAAACGTACATCAGACTCTACCATGAAGTATAGCTCTACCATGTGGTCGAGCTAGAACTAGAGCTAGAACTAGCTCTATCATATGGTAGAGATAGAACCCATTAAAGACTATCTCTACTATGTGGTGGAGTTAGACTTCAAAGCATTCTAGCGATACCATGGTGTCTAGATAGATTATTTTGATATAGCTCTACCACATGGTAGAGCTAGATCAATGAACTCTAGCTCTGTTACATGATATAGTTACATTGATGCATTCTAGCTCCACCACATGATATAGTTACCAGATAGTATAGCTAGTTCAATGTATTCTAGCTCCACCACATGGTAGAGCTAGACCTCTAGGCATTCTAGCTCTACAATGTGGTTTATGGTACAGCTAGATTGATGCATTCTAACTCCACCACATGGTAGAGCTAGACCTTAAAGTTCTACAATGTGGTCTAGGTAGAATATAGCTCTACCACGTGGCAGAGCTAGATCAAATACTTTGAGGTCTAGCTCTACCATGTGGTGGAGCTAGAATTACATTTAAGGTCTAGCTCTACCATGTGGTGGAGCTAGAATGCATCGATCTAGCTCTACCATGTGGTGGAGCTAGAATGCATCGATCTAACTGTGTACTATGCAGATTAACAAAACCAATTACTCCAAGAGAGACCTACTTCACATGACAAGAACCAAGGAGCTAGAATTGCATTTGATCTTGCTCTACCACGTGGTAGAGCAAGAATTGCATTTGATCTTGCTCTATCACGTGGTAGAGCTTTATTCTACCTAGACCACATCATAGAGCTAGAATTACTTGAGGTCTAGCTCTGCCATGTGGTGGAGCTAATGCAGATCAATAAAACTAATTACTCCAAGAAGAGACCTACTTCACAAAATGAGAACCAAGGATCTAGAAAAAAGGTCAGACTCCATTACTCCTAAAAATAGGTTATTTATAAACTTAAATTATATGGGTTTATATATAAATTATAGGTTTGATTTATATAGCTATATAAAGTCTATAAATAAGTAAAGTATAATTGTAAACTATAAACATGCTTTAAGTTACTATAGTTAACCTATATATTTAAATATAGCTTTAATCCTATTTAAATAAGCGCTTCACGGCCCATCGCTCGCCTCTCTCTCCCATCCGTCTAGTCAAGGGGCCATTTCCACACGTGCCACTTCTATAAACACTAGGGTCTTTTCACATTACAATTAAAAAAAGACCAACGAGGCTTGAAAAAGGGAAGTTGAAGAAGTTATAAATATCTATGCCAAATAATGATCAAAACTAGGGCAATGTTCAGTCTCAATACCTTTTAACCTGAGGCTCTTGATCATCAATTAATACACATAAGCATAAATTTGTTGGTGGTTCTAGATTTAGAAGGTGAAATGGGGCCACGTATCAACTTGACCCATGCCCAACACATGACCTCAAAAACATCATATTCGACACAAGCCTCACCTTATTGTTATAATTATTCCTATGCTTTACAAGGATTATCACAACCCTTTTTTGCAACCCGTGAGTTGGAATAAGTGCCTATAGGCACGGTGAGTTGGAATAAGTGCCTACGAGCATAAATCCCAAAAAAACAAATTAACCCTCGCCTTCTTAAACTTATCTAGTTTCAATCGGAGCTCCAGGTTCACTAAATCAATTATAGAAATCACCTTTTATAAAAAATTACCATTACGGTTTTTCCATAAGCCTATATGATGCATGCTTAACAAGGCTCAAATTGATAACTTGAGGTTCACCAAGTAGAAATCACTATAATATCTTGCTCTTTTTTCCAAGTTCTCTCAGTTCTCTCAATAACTGATAGAAATAGCTTTAATTTTTTGAAACTCATACAACATCTACTCCCGAGCTATGTCGGTCCGCTATGCGCGCACACGTGTGTATGGATGCATAAGGAGCATAGATGAGTCTAGTATGAAACTATGGATTAGTCGTCAAGAGTCGGGGACCTCAATATTGATTTTGCACAGCCATTGCATGTTCAAAAGATAAAACAAGGTGATTTGTCAAGATAAATTCGTAATAATTGATCTTCATAATTTAAGTAAATCCAAGAGCAAAAAAAGAATTATATGAAATTATCTTTGCTCTTGATTTTTTATTTCAAAATTGTGTACATGATGGGATGGCCTAATCCCAAATGTATGGAGAAATGAAGAGATCATTGTAACTTCAAATTTGGTATGTTACCAAATTGAATGCTAATT
The DNA here is from genome assembly GCF_041138505.1 of Cibotium barometz. Taxonomy (NCBI): domain Eukaryota; kingdom Viridiplantae; phylum Streptophyta; class Polypodiopsida; order Cyatheales; family Cibotiaceae; genus Cibotium; species Cibotium barometz. The sequence goes on along the minus strand of NC_141078.1, from coordinate 1,739,706 downwards.
TTATATACCAACTCTAATTTTATGAAAATCTTGAATTTAGACTTATCCTCCTCAACCCTAAACGTATCGCTCTCCCCTAAACGTATCCGGCGGTGCTCTCTCTGCGGACGGCTCCCATACTGCAGGTTCTGTTCTGGGCGGCTCTCTATCCTCTGCTGGGCGCACTTTCGTGGCCCTCCATCAACACAAGCTACTGGGCGCACGTTTGTCTGGCTTGCATCTCTCTGGGCGGCTCTCTCTGCAGCGTTTGCTGCTCTTACTACCTAGCGTGGCGTGCTTCTCTGTGGGCGGCTCTTCTCTGCAGCCACTCGCCCCTTCAGCAGCTCCACCTTGCTCTTATCTCTCTGCAGCCACTCGCCCCTTCAGCAGCTCCACCTTGCTCTTACCTAGCAGCTACTCTTTACCTCCAAATCAAAGGATGCCTAGCATTATGTACACCTGCCAGCACTAGGGTTATAATCTATCTAAGCTTATCTGTCCCTCCACAGCCATGCAATCTGGATTCTAGCAGGTATATGGGAGTCTCTTAAACTTTAATTTTTTTATTTTCTCTTCTGAATCAGACGATACAATGTTACAGTAGTAGTTTCATTAGCAAGAGCATTGTAGGTCATAAAGGGCAATAAACAGGCCCTTGCCATAAATCTCTCATGCTTGGTTTTCATTAGGCGTCTCTTATTGCTGTGAGCAGGCCCACTCTCCTACGCAGCATATACAAGACATTGCATAGTTGCAGGCCACATCTTCTACAGCAATAAGAGAGAGCAGCCAGCATATACTTGGATTTTCTCTTCTGAATCAGGTTTTTTCTCTTCAACCATAATTTCTTGAGTTTTTGAATTCTTGCATGCTTTTATTTTCTACTCTATGTCAATGTGTATGATCTGATTTTTAATTGACATGTTTAAAACTTTAAATCTAATCATAGATAATGATTTAATATGCATTGAGACAAAAATATGTGTACCTTGTTGTATCGTTGAATTTGATAATAGATGCGGTGATGTCCAAGTGCTAGTTGTCAATGACAAGATGGGAAAGTAGGTTTGTATTACATAAACGACATGGACGTCAAGGAAAACTTGAAAAATAGCAAGACCATTTTAAATTCTTTAAGGGCGGGATAATTTGAATTTAAAATTGGGCGGGATAATTTGAATTTAAAATTGGGCGGGATAATTTGAATGCTCTACCACATGGTAGAGCTGGAAAAATGCATTCTAGCTCTACCACATGGTAGAGCTGGAAAAATGCATTCTAGCTCTACCACATGGTAGAGCTGGAGTTGAAATGACTTAAACTAGTGCAAGATTACTTGAAATGAAAAACCATCCATCTAGTATCGTACCTCTATTCATAGCATAGCTTCTCCCCTCTCCTTGCTTGAAATTGTACTTTCCTGCTCTTACACTCTAAATCTATGCAAGAGAGCTCTCATAATAATGCAAGATGTAGCTCCTAATGCTCTTACTCTCTAAGCATGTCATTGAGACTATGCATGAGAACCCTTTTACTTTTTACATGAGATCTATCCATGGGAGCTCTTATAATAATGCAAGATATAGCTCTATGTATGAGAGCTCTTATAATAATTAATGCAAGATCTAACTCTATGCATGCGATCTCTATGTATGAGAGCTCTTAATGCAAGACTTAGCTCTATGCATGAGAGCTCTTTCACTCTATACATGAGATCTATCCATGGGAGCTCTTATAATAATGCAAGATATTATAGCTCTATGCATGAGATGTATGTAAGGGAGCTCTCATAATAATGCAAGATCTAACTCTATGCATGTGAGATCAATGTATGAGAGCTTTGAATGCAAGACCTAGCTCTATGCATGAGAGCTCTTTCACTCTATACATGAGATCTATCCATGGGAACTCTTATAATAATGCAAGATATAGCTCTATGCATGCGAGCTCTATGTATGAGAGATCTTAATGTAATACCTATCTCTATGAATGAACGCTCTAATGCAAGACCAAGCTCTATGCATGGGAGCTCTATGTATGAGAGCTCTTAATGTAAGACCTAGCTCTTTGCATGAGAGCTCTAGTGCAAGACCAAAATCTCTATAGCTCTCATGCATGATATGAGAGATCTATGCATATGAGAGCTATTAATGCATGAGAGATCTTACAATGCAAGAGGGATCTCATGCATGAGACCTCTTAGAATACAAGAGAGCTCGATCCATAAGATCTCATGTATGATAACTCTATATGCATGAGAGCTCATCGATATGCATAAGAGCTCTCATGCATGAGATATATATGCATGACAGCCCTCTATGCATGATAACCCTCTATGCATGAGATATATATGCACACGACAGCCCTCTATGCATAAGAGCTCTCACAATGACTCGCACTTGATAATAGCTGATCTATATGCATTAGAGCTCTCTTTGCATGAGATTTGCGATCTATATGCATGGGAGCTCTCACAATGAATCACACACAATGTTAGCTCTATATTTATGAGATCTATATGCATGGATCTCTCATGGAAGAGATCCACGCTTGAGAGCTTTATGTAAGATCTCTCACAATGCATGAAAACTCTCTATGCATGAGAGCTCTCACACCTTGCGTAGATATATCCAAGATCTATATGCATGAGAGCCCTCTATGCATAATTGATAACACATGCATCACAGTAAATAAAAGTATGTAAATAATTCTCTATTGTGTTATTCTCTTGACCTCACGTCCTGACCATGCCTTGGTGTTAGGTCCTCACCACCTACCGAGTTGTGGTAAGCTCTAAACCCAATGCTCTCTTTTTTATGTTGCAACCCATCAGGGTGCTATGGGAGTTTTTCATAAGAGCATTAGATATCTCATGGCTGAAAGAGATCTCTATGCATAAGATCTCTTATTTTCATTTATTTGCATTGAGTGTACGAGCTCTCTTGCGCTGCATGATATCTCTATATGCATGTGAGTTCCCTATCCATGAGAGCTCGCATTTAGTAAGAGCTCTTTTTGCATGAGAGCTCTCATTTGCATCTTTTTCGAGAACCCGGATTCGGACAGTTAGAAGTTAGGATCCGGGACCCCATCAGACAACGGACCACACGGACTTGTGCTAGGGAAGTTTCTCTATGTCCACATCACCCCGTGCATGGATTTGGGCATAGCAATCACTTCTCCCAACGCGTCAAAGTTAGGTCCCAGCGCCATTCAACACACTTGTTTATCTCCTTGGTTCTCGTAATGGTCTCTTCTTGGAGTAATTGGTTTTGTTGATTTGCATGGTACACAGCTATTCTAGCTCTACCACATGGTAGAGCTAGACCTCAAATGCAATTCTAGCTCCACCACATGGTAGAGCTAGACCTCAAAGCAATCTACGATGTGGTCTAGGTTGGATACAGCACTACCACGTGGTAGAGCTAGATCAAATGCAATTCTAGCTTTTTGGTTCTTGTCATGTGAAGTAGAACTCATCTTGGAGTAATTGATTTTGTTGATCTGCATGGTACACAGCTAGATCGATGCATTCTAGCTCCACCACATGGTAGAGCTAGATCGGATGCAATTGTAGCTCCTTGGTTCTCGTCATGTGAAGTAGGTCTCTTCTTAGAGTAATTGGTTTTGTTGATCTGCATGGTACACAGCTAGTTCCGGGTTGCTTGCCACACATTTTTCCATGCATGATTCGAATTTCATGCCTCTTCGGTGCCGTTTGTGCCACGGTTGGAAATTTTTGCCATTTGGCACGCTCGTTCATCTTTTTCGAGAACCCGGATTCGAACAGTTAGAAGTTGAGGATCCCGGACCCCATTAGAGAACGGACCACACGGACTTATGCTAGGGAAGTTGCTATATGTCCACATCACTCTGTGCATGGGTTTGGGCATCGCAATCACTTCTCCCATCGCGTCAAGGTCCCTCGCGAAGATAGTGCAAAATCACCATAACAGAGTCTCGGATCCGAAATGAGTCCGAATCGCATCTGAACACAACAACAAAGATCCGGTTGCTTGCCACACATTTGTCCATGCATGATTCGATTTTCATGCCTCTTCGGTGCCGTTTGGTCTACAGTTGGAAATTTTCGCCATTTGGCACGCTCGTGCATCTTTTTCGAGAACCCGGATTGGGACAGTTGGAAGTTGAGGATCTGGGACCCCATCAGAGAACCGACAACACGGACTTGTACTAGGGAAGTAGCTCTATGTCCACATCACTCCGTGTATGGATTTGGGCATTGCAATCAGTTCTCCCAGCGCGTCAAAGTTGGGTCCCGGCGAAGATAGTGCAAAATCGCCATAACAGAGTTTCGGATCCGAAATGAGTCCGAATCGCATCTGAACGCAACAAGAAAGAAAGCACAAGTCCGTGTGGACCGTTCTCTGATGGGGTCCCGAATCCTCAACTTCTAACTGTCCGAATCCGGGTTCTCGAAAAAGACACACGAGCGTGCCTAATGGCGAAAATTTCCAACCGTGGCCCAAACGGCGCTAAAGAGGCATGAAAATGGAATCATGCATGGACAAATGTGTGGCAAGCAACCCGGATCTTTCTTGTTGTGTTCAGATGCGATTGGGACTCATTTCGGATCCGAAACTCTGTTATGGCGATTTTGCACTATCTTCGTCGGGACCCAACTTTGACGCGCTGGGAGAACTGATTGCGATGCCCAAATCCAAGCACGGAGTGATGTGGACATAGAGCAACTTCCCTAGCACAAGTCCGTGTGGTCCGTTCTCTGATGGGGTCCCGGATCCTCAACTTCTAACTGTTCGAATCCGGGTTCTCGGAAAAGATGAACGAGCGTGCCAAATGGCGGAAATTTCCAACCCTGGCCCAAACGACGTCAAAGAGGCATGAAATTCGAATCATGCATGGAAAATTGTGTGGCAACCAACCCGGATCTTTCTTGTTGTGTTCAGATGCGATTGGGACTCATTTCGGATCCGAAACTCTGTTATGGCGATTTTGCACTACCTTCGCCGGGACCCAACTCTGATGCGCTGGGAGAAGTGATTGCGATCTCCAAATGCATGCACGGAGTAATGTGGACATAGAGCAACTTTCCTAGCACGGATCTTTCTTGTTGTGTTCAGATGCGATTGGGACTCATTTCGGATCCGAAACTCTGTTATGGCGATTTTGCACTATCTTCGTCGGGACCCAACTTTGACGCGCTGGGAGAACTGATTGCGATGCCCAAATCCAAGCACGGAGTGATGTGGACATAGAGCAACTTCCCTAGCACAAGTCCGTGTGGTCCGTTCTCGGATGGGGTCCCGGATCCTCAACTTCTAACTGTTCGAATCCGGGTTCTCGAAAAAAGATGAACGAGCGTGCCAAATGGCGAAAATTTCCAACCCTGGCCCAAACGACGTCAAAGAGGCATGAAATTCGAATCATGCATGGAAAAATGTGTGGCAAGCAACCCGGATCTTTCTTGTTGTGTTCAGATGCGATTGGGACTCATTTCGGTCCGAAACTCTGTTATGGCGATTTTACACTATCTTCGTCGGGACCCAACTTTGACGCGCTGGGAGAAGTGATTGCGATGCACAAATCCATGCACGAAGTGATGTGGACATAGAGCAACTTCCCTAGCACAAGTCCGTGTGGTCCGTTCTGTGATGGGGCCCCGGATCCTCAACTTCTAACTGTTCGAATCCGGGTTCTCGAAAAAGATGAATGAACGTGCCAAATGGCGGAAATTTCCAACCCTGGCCCAAACGGCGCCGAAGAGGCATGAAATTCAAATCATGCATGGAAAAATGTATGTCCACATTACTCCGTCCATGCATTTGGAGATCGCAATCACTTCTCCCAGCGCATCAAAGTTGGGTCCCGACGAAGATAGTGCAAAATCGCCAAAACAGAGTTTCGGATCCGAAAAGAGTCCGAATCGCATCTGAACACAACAAGAATGATCCGGGTTGGTTGCCACACATTTGTCCATGCATGATTCGATTTTCATTCCTCTTCGGCGCCGTTTGGGTCCCTGTTGGAAATTTCCGCCATTTGGTACGCTCATGTATCTTTTTCGAGAACCCAGATTTAGACAGTTAGAAGTTGAGGATCCGGGATCCCATCAGAGAACGGGCCACACGGACTTGTGCTAAGGAAGGTGCTTTATGTCCACATCACTCCGTGCACGAATTTGGGCATCGCAATCACTTCTCCCAGCGCGTCAAAGTTGGGTTACAGCGCCATTCAACACACTTGTTTATCTCCTTGGTTCTCGTCATGGTCTCTTCCTGGAGTAATTGGTTTTGTTGATTTGCATGGTACACAGCTAGATCAATGCATTCTAGCTCTACCACATGGAAGAGCTAGACCTCAAAAGCAATTCTAGCTCCACCACATGGTAGAGCTAGACCTAAAAGCAATCTAGCTCTACGATGTGGTCTAGGTTGGATACAGCTCTACCACGTGGTAGAGCTAGATCAAATGCAATTCTAGCTTCTTGGTTCTTGTCATGTGAAGTAGATCTCATCTTGGAGTAATTGATTTTGTTGATCTCCATGGTACACAGCTAGATCGATGCATTCTAGCTTCACCACATGGTAGAGCTAGATCTGATGCAATTGTAGCTCCTTGGTTCTCGTCATGTGAAGTAGGTCTCTTCTTAGAGTAATTGGTTTTGTTGATCTGCATGGTACACAGCTAGATCCGGGTTTCTTGCCACACATTTTTCCATGCATGATTCCATTTTCATGCCTCTTCGGTGCCGTTTGGGCCACGGTTGGAAATTTCCGCCATTTGGTACGCTCATACATCTTTTTCGAGAACCCGGATTCGGACAGTTAGAAGTTGAGGATCAGGGACCCCATCAGAGAACGGACCACACGGACTTGTGCTAGGAAAGTTGCTCTATGTCCACATCACTCCGTGCATGGATTTGTGCATTGCAATCACTTCTTCCAGCGCGTCAAAGTTGGGTCCCGGGGCGAAGATAGTGCAAAATCGCCATAACAAAGTTTCAGATCCGAAATGAGTCCGAATCGCATCTGAACACAACAAGAAAGATCCGGGTTGGTTGCCACACATTTTTCCATGCATGATTCGAATTTCATGCCTCTTCGGCGCCGTTTGGGCCACGGCTGGAAATTTTCGCCCTTTGGCACGCTCGTTTATCTTTTTCGAGAACCCAGATTCGGACAGTTAGAAGTTGAGGATTCGAGACCCCATCAGAGAACGGACCACACGGACTTGTGCTAGGAAAGTTGCTCTATGTCCACATTACTCCGTGCATGCATTTGGAGATCGCAATCACTTCTCCCAACGCGTCAAAGTTGGGTCCCGGTGAAGATAGTGCAAAATCGCCATAACAGAGTTTCGGATCCGAAAAGAGTCCGAATGGCATCTGAACACAACAAGAATGATCCGGGTTGGTTGCCACACATTTTTTCATGCATGATTCGAATTTCATGCCTCTTCGGCGCCGTTTTGGGCCAGGGTTGAAAATTTCCGCCATTTGGCATGCTCGTTCATCTTTTTCGATAACCCGGATTCGAACAGTTAGAAGTTGAGGACCCGGGACCCCATTAGAGAACGGACCACACGGACTTGTGCTAGGGAAGTTGCTCTATGTCCACATCACTCCGTGCATGGATTTATGCATCGCAATCACCTCTCCTAGCGCGTCAAAGTTGGGTCCCGACGAAGGTAGTGCAAAATCGCCATAACCGAGTTTCGGATCCAAAATGAGTCGGAATCGCATCTGAACCCAACAAGAAAGATCCGGGTTGGTTGCCACACATTTTTCCATGCATGATTAGAATTTCATGCCTCTTCGGCGCCGTTTGGGCCACGGTTGGAAATTTCCGCCATTTGGCACGCTTGTGCATCTTTTTCAAGAACCCGGATTCAGACAGTTAGAAGTTGAGGATTCGGGACCCCATCAGAGAACGGACCACACGGACTTGTGCTAGGAAAGTTGCTCTATGTCCACATTACTCCGTGCATGCATTTGGAGATCGCAATCACTTCTCCTAGCGCGTCAAAGTTGGGCCCCGGTGAAGATAGTGCAAAATCGCTATAACAGAGTTTCGGATCCAAAAAGAGTCCGAATCGCATCTGAACACAACAAGAATGATCCGGGTTGGTTGCCACACATTTGTCCATGCATGATTCGATTTTCATTCCTCTTCGGCGCCGTTTGGGTCCCTGTTGGAAATTTCCGCCATTTGGTACGCTCATGTATCTTTTTCGAGAACCCAGATTCAGACAGTTAGAAGTTGAGGATCCGGGACCCCATCAGAGAACGGGCCACACGGACTTGTGCTAAGGAAGGTGCTTTATGTCCACATCACTCCGTGCACGAATTTGGGCATCACAATCACTTCTCCCAGCGCGTCAAAGTTGGGTTACAGCGCCATTCAACACACTTGTTTATCTCCTTGGTTCTCGTCATGGTCTCTTCTTGGAGTAATTGGTTTTGTTGATTTGCATGGTACACAGCTAGATCAATGCATTCTAGCTCTACCACATGGAAGAGCTAGACCTCAAAAGCAATTCTAGCTCCACCACATGGTAGAGCTAGACCTAAAAGCAATCTAGCTCTACGATGTGGTCTAGGTTGGATACAGCTCTACCACGTGGTAGAGCTAGATCAAATGCAATTCTAGCTTCTTGGTTCTTGTCATGTGAAGTTGATCTCATCTTGGAGTAATTGATTTTGGTTATCTCCATGGTACACAGCTAGATTGATGCATTCCAGCTCCACCACATGGTAGAGCTAGATCTGATGCAAATGTAGCTCCTTGGTTCTCGTCATGTGAAGTAGGTCTCTTCTTAGAGTAATTGGTTTTGTTGATCTGCATGGTACACAGCTAGATCGATGCATTCTTGCCACACATTTTTCCATGCATGATTCCCACATTTTCATGCCTCTCTGGCGCCGTTTGGGCCACGGTTGGAAATTTCCGCCATTTCGCACGCTCGTGCATCTTTTTCGAGAACCCGGATTCGGACAGTTAGAAGTTGAGGATCAGGGACCCCATCAGAGAACGGACCACATGGACTTGTGCTAGGGAAGTTGCTCTATGTCCAAAGTAATTGGTGGCCACTCTTGCTTAAAACAAGAGTAGAACCCTCAATCTCTCAAGACAAAGAAAAGCTTACAACTCCATGTAAGCTAAATTTTTCTTTTTTTTAAAATTTTAATTCTATGGTTTTCTTGATTTTCTTGTTTTATAGTTGATTAAAGTAAATTCTATTGCTATGCCTTGATGAATAGGCCACCTCCTTCTCTTCTTTACATTCCAGCCTTTCTTTATCCTAAATTAATAACAAAAAAATTAATTAAACTTTTTTTTTTGCTTATTCTCTTGGAAATTAAGAATTGTGTAGATTAGAGTACTATACATCTAATTGTGTAGATTAGAGTACTATACATCTAATTGGGGTTAATTTAAGTTAGAATTAGAATGATAAAATGAGAAATGGTCAGCCATACAAAGGAGGTTATGGCAAAATTTTTTATATTTTTATGGAAAAGAGTGTTTTTATGTTATTCCAAAAGAGTAATTCCCCCTGTTTGTGCATTCTCTAGAAAAATTTTAATTTGCTCCATGTATATGCATGGATACCACTGATATTAATTATTAAAATTAATTTTTTTGCATAGAAAGATGCAAAATGGATCTGGAACCCCATAAGGAAACGGACCACACGGACTTGTGCTAGGAAAGTTGCTCTATGTCCACATCACTCCGTGCATGGATTTGTGCATCGCAATCACTTCTCCCAGCGCGTCAAAGTTGGGTCCCGACGAAGATAGTGCAAAATCGCCATAACAGAGTTTCGGATCCGAAATGAGTCCGAATCGCATCTGAACACAACAAGAAAGATCCGGGTTGGTTGCCACACATTTTTCCATGCATGATTCCAATTTCATGCCTCTTCGGCGCCATTTGGGCCACGGTTGGAAATTTTCGCCCTTTGGCACGCTCGTGCATCTTTTTCGAGAACCCGGATTCGGATAGTTAGAAGTTGAGGATCCGGGACCGCATCAAAGAAATCAAAGAACGGACCACACTTGTGCTAGGGAAGTTGCTCTATGTCCACATCACTCGGTGCATGCATTTGGAGATCGCAATCACTTCTCCCAGCGCGTCAAAGTTGGGTCCTGACAAAGATAGTGCAAAATCGCTATAACATAGTTTCGGCGGATCCGAAATGAGTCCCAATCGCATATGAACACAACAAGAAAGATCCGGGTTGCTTGCCACACATTTGTCCATGCATGATTCCATTTTCATGCCTCTTTAGTGCCGTTTGGGCCACGGTTGAAAATTTTTGCCATTAGGTACGCTCGTGCATCTTTTTCGAGAACCCGGATTCGAACAGTTAGAAGTTGAACATCAGGGACCCCATAAGAGAACGGACCACACGGACTTGTGCTAGGAACGTTGCTCTATGTCTAATTGGTGGCCACTCTTGCTTAAAACAAGAGTAGAACCCTCAATCCCTCAAGACAAAGGAAAGCTTACAACTTCATGTAAGCTAAATTTTTCTTTTTTTTTAAAATTTTAAATCTATGGTTTTCTTGATTTTCTTGTTTATAGTTGATTAAAGTAAATTCTAATGCTATGCCTTGATGAATAGGCCACCTCCTTGTCTTCTTTACATTCCACCCTTTCTTTATCCTAGAATGATTAACAAAAAAATTAATTAAACTTTTCTTTTTATTTATTCTCTTGAAAATTAAGAATTGTGTAGATTAGAGTACTATACATCTAATTGGGGTTAATTTAAGTTACAATTAGAATGATAAAAATGAGAAATGGTCAACCATACAAAGGAGGTTATGGCAAAAATTTTCATATTTTTGTGGAAAAGAAAGTTTGTTTTTATGTTATTCCCAAAGAGTAATTCACCCTGTTTGTGCATTCTATAGAAAAAATTTAATTTACTCCATGTACATATTCACCTATGAATATGCATGGATACCACTAATATTAATTATTAAATTTAATTTCTTTGCATTTAGAAAGATGCAAAATGGAGCTGGGACTCCATTAGAGAACGGACCACACGGACTTGTGGTAGGGAAGTTGCTCTATCTCCACATCACTCCGTGCCGCACGGATTTGGGCATCGCAATCACTTCTCCCAGCGCGTCAAAGTTAGGTCCCGGCGAAGATAGTGCAAAATCGCCATAGCAGAGTTTCGGATCCGAAATGAGTCCGAATCGCATCTGAACACAACAAGAAAGATCCGGGTTGGTTGCCACACATTTGTCCATGCATGATTCGAATTTCATGCCTCTTTGGCGCTGTTTGGGCGCCCCTGTTGGTAATTTTTGCCATTTGGCACGCTCGTGCATCTTTTTCGAGAACCCGGATTCAGACAATTAGAAGTTGAGGATCCATTACCCCATCAAAGAACGGACCACACGGACTTGTGCTAGGGAAGTTGCTCTATGTCCAAATCACTCCGTGTACGGATTTGGGTAACGTAATCACTTCTCCCAGCGCGTCAAAGTTGGGTCCCAGCGCCATTCAACACACTTGTTTATCTCCTTGGTTCTCCTCATGGTCTCTTCTTGGAGTAATTGGTTTTGTTGATTTGCATGGTACACAGCTAGATCAATGCATAGCTCTACCACATGATGGTAGAGCTAGACCTCAAATGCAATTCTAGCTCCACCACAATGTAGAGCTAGACCTCAAAGCAGTCTAGCTCTACGATGTGGTCTAGGTTGGATACAGCTCCACCACGTGGTAGAGCTAGATCAAATGCAATTCTAGCTTCTTGGTTCTCGTCATGTGAAGTAGATCTCTTCTTGGAGTAATTGATTTTGTTGATCCGCATGGTACACAACCAGATCGATAAATTCTAGCTTGATAGAGCTAGACCTCAAATTAATTCTAGCTCCACCACATGGTAGAGCTAGACCTTAAAGCATTCTTGCTCTAAAATTTGGTCTAGGTTGAATACAGCTCTACCGCGTGGTAGAGCTAGATCAAATGTAATTCTAGCTCCTTGGTTCTCGTCATGGTCTCTTCTTGGAGTAATTGGTTTTGTTAATTTGCATGGTACACAGCTAGATCAATGCATTCTAGCTCTACCACATGGTAGAGCTAGACCTCAAATGCAATTCTAGATCCACCACATGGTAGAGCTAGACCTCAAAGCATTCTAGCTCTACGATGTGGCCTAGGTAGAATACAGTCCTACCTCATGGTAGAGCTAGATCAAATGCAATTCTAGCTCCTTGGATCTTGTCATGTGAATTAGGTCTCTTCTTGGAGTAATTAGTTTTGTTGATGTGTATGGAACACAGCTACATCGATGCATTCTTGCTCTACCACAAAGCTTTCTACCTCTACGACTCTAGCTCCACCACATGGTAGAGCTAGACCTCAAAGCTTTCTACCTCTACGACTCTAGCTCCACCACATGGTAGAGCTAGACCTCGAATGCAACTCTAGCTCCACCACATGGTAGAACTAGACCTCAAAGCATTCTATCTCTACAATGTGGTTTAGGTAGAATACAGCTCTACCACAGTTACATTCAACCTCAGCCACTTACATTCAACCTCAGTCGGTTACATTCAACCTCAGCCGGTTACATTCGTTGAAGTCTAGCTCTACCACATGGTAGAGCTAGAAGAATGCAATTCTAGCTCCACCCCACAGGGTAGAGCTGGACCTCAAAGCGTTCTAGCTCTACGATGTGGTCTAGGTAGAATACAGCTCTACCACGTGGTAGACCTAAATCCAATGCAATAATTCTAGCTCGTTGGTTATTCTCATGTGAAGTAGGTCTCTTCTTGGAGTAATTGGTTTTGTTGATGTGTATGGAACACAGCTAGATCGATGCATTCTTGCTCTACCACATGGTAGAGCTAGACCTCAAAGCTTTCTACCTCTACGACTCTTGCTCCACCACATGGTAGAGCTAGACCTCAAAGCATTCTATCTCTACAATGTGCTTTAGGTAGAATACAGCTCTACCACAGTTACATTCAACCTCAGCCGGTTACAAGCAATTCTAGCTCCACCACATGGTAGAGCTAGACCTCAAAGCATTCTATCTCTACAACGTGGTTTAGGTAGAATACAGCTCTACCACAGTTACATTCAACCTCAACCGGTTACATTCATTGAAGTCTAGCTCTACCACATGGTAGAGCTAGAAGAATGTATTTTAGCTCTACCACATGGTAGAGCTAGATTTCATAGCATTCTGGTCAATACATTCATTAATCTTGCTCTGCCACCTGGTAGAGATAATATCCATTGAAAAACCAGCACTAGAATACTTTGAAGTCCAGCTAGAATGCATTTATCTAGCTCTACCATGTGGTAGAGCAAGACTAATAAATGTATTGAGAGCTCCAAGATGGAGTAATTGAGATAGAATGCTTTGAGTTCTAGCTTTACCATGTGGTGGAGCTAGAATTACACTTGAGGTCTAGCTCTACCATGTGGTGGAGCTAGAATTGTAGAGGTAGAAAGCTTTGAGGTCTAGCTCTACCATGTGGTGGAGCTAGAATTGTAGAGGTAGAAAGCTTTGAGGTCTAGCTCTACCACAGTTACATTCAACCTCAGCCGGTTACATGCTTTGAAGTCTAGCTCTACCACATGGTAGAGCTAGAAGAATTCATCCTAGCTCCACCACATGGTAGAGCTGGACCTCAAAGCATTCTAGCTCTACGATTCTAGCTCCACCACATGGTAGAGCTAGACCTCAAATGCAATTCCAACTCCACCACATTGTAGAGGTAGGCCTCAAAGCATTCTATCTCAGTCGGTACATTCATTGAAGTCTAGCTCTACCACATGGTGGTAGAGCTAGAAGAATGCATTCTAGCTCCACCACATGGTGGAGCTGGACCTCAAGCATTCTAGCTCTACGATGTGGTCTAGGCAGAATACAGCTCTACCACGTGGTAGAGCTAGATCAAATGCAATTCTAGCTCCTTGATTCTTATCATGAGAGGTAGGTCTCTTCTTGGAGGAATTGGTTTTGTTGATGTGTATGGAACACAGCTAGATCGATGCATTCTTGCTCTACCACATGGTAGATCTAGCCCTCAAAGCTTTCTACCATGTGATAGAGCTAGATCAAATGCAATTCTAGCTCCTTGGTTTTGTTGATGTGTATGGAACACAGCTAGATCGATGCATTTTTGCTCTACCACATGGTAGAGCTAGACCTCAAAGTTTTCTACCTCTACGATTCTAGCTCCACCACATGGTAGAGCTAGACCTCAAATGCAATTCTAACTCCACCACATTGTAGAATGCTTTAAAGTCCAGCTAGAATGCATTTATCTAGCTCTACCATGTGGTAGAGCAAGACTAATAAATGTATAATTGAGAGCTCCAAGATGGAGTAATTAAGATAGAATTCCTTGAGGTCTAGCTCTACCATGTGGTGGAGCTAGAATTTCAGTTGAGGTCTAGCTCTACCATGTGGTGGAGCTAGAATCGTAGAGGTAGAAAGCTTTGAGGTCTAGCTCTACCACAGTTACATTCAACCTCATCCGGTTACATTCATTGAAGTCTAGATCTACCACGTGGTAGAGCTAGAAGAATACATTCTAGCTCCACCACATGGTAGAGCTGGACCTCAAAGCATTCTAGCTCTACGATGTAGTCTAGATAGAATACAGCTCTACCACATGGTAGAGCTAGACCTCAAATGCAATTCTAGCTCCACCACATGGTAGAGCTAGACCTCAAAGCAGTCTAGCTCTACGATGTGGTCTAGGTTGGATACAGCTCTACCACGTGGTAGAGCTGGACCTCAAATACAATTATAGATCCTTGGTTCTTGTCATGTGAAGTAGGTCTCTTCTTGGAGTAATTGGTTTTGTTGATGTGTATGGAACACAGCTAGATCGATGCATTCTTGCTCTACCACAAGGTAGAGCTAGACCTCAAAGCTTTCTGCCTCTACGATTCTAGCTCCACCACATGGTAGAGCTAGACATGGTAGAGCTAGACCTCAAAGCTTTCTACATGTACGATTCTAGCTCCACCACATGGTAGAGCTAGACCTCAAATGCAATAATAGCTCCACCACATGGTAGAGCTAGACCTCAAAGCATTCTGTCTCTATAATGTGGTTTAGGTAGAATACAGCTCTACCACGGTTACATTCAACCTCAGCCGGCACATTCATTGAAGACTAGCTCTACCACATGGTAGAGCTAGAAGAATGCATTCTAGCTCCACCACATGGTGGAGCTGGACCTAAAGCATTCTAGCTCTACGATGTGGTCTAGGCAGAATACAGCTCTACCACGTGGTAGAGCTAGATCAAATGCAATTCTAGCTCCTTGATTCTTGTCATGAGAAGTAGGTCTCTTCTTGGAGTAATTGGTTTTGTTGATGTGTATGGAACACAGCTAGATCGATGCATTCTTGCTCTACCACATGGTAGATCTAGCCCTCAAAGCTTTCTACCACGTGGTAGAGCTAGATCAAATGTAATTCTAGCTCCTTGGTTATTGTAATGTGAAGTAGGTCTCTTTTTGGATTAATTGGTTTTGTTGATGTGTATGGAACACGGCTAGATGGATGCATTCTTGCTCTACCACATGGTAGAGCTAGACCTCAAAGCTTTCTACCTCTACGACTCTAGCTCCACCACATGGTAGAGCTAGACCTGAAATGCAATTCTAGCTCCAGCACATGGTAGAGCTAGACCTCAAAGCATTCTATCTCTACAATGTGGTTTAGGTAGAATACAGCTCTACCACAGCTACATTCAACCTCAGCCGGTTACATTCATTGAAGTCTAGCTCTACCACATGGTAGAGCTAGAAGAATGCATTCTAGCTCCACCACATGGTAGAGCTAGATTTCAAAGCATTCTGGTCTCAATACATTTATTAATCTTGCTCTGCCACCTCGTAGAGATAATATCCATTGAAAAACCAGCACTAGAATACTTTAAAGTCCAGCTAGAATGCATTTATCTAGCTCTACCATGTGGTAGAGCAAGACTAATAAATGTATAATTGAGAGCTCCAAGATGGAGTAATTAAGATAGAATTCCTTGAGGTCTAGCTCTACCATGTGGTGGAGCTAGAATTTCAGTTGAGGTCTAGCTCTACCATGTGGTGGAGCTAGAATCGTAGAGGTAGAAAGCTTTGAGGTCTAGCTCTACCACAGTTACATTCAACCTCATCCGGTTACATTCATTGAAGTCTAGATCTACCACATGGTAGAGCTAGAAGAATGCATTCTAGCTCCACCACATGGTAGAGCTGGACTTCAAAGCATTCTAGCTCTACGATGTAGTCTAGATAGAATACACCTCTACCACATGGTAGAGCTAGACCTCAAATGCAATTCTAGCTTTACCACATGGTAGAGCTAGACCTCAAAGCAGTCTAGCTCTACGATGTGGTCTAGGTTGGATACAGCACCACGTGGTAGAGCTGGACCTCAAATGCAATTATAGCTCCTTGGTTCTTGTCATGTGAAGTAGGTCTCTTCTTGGAGTAATTGATTTTGTTGATGTGTATGGAACACAGCTAGATCGATGCATTCTTGCTCTACCACAAGGTAGAGCTAGACCTCAAAGCTTTCTACCTCTACGATTCTAGCTCCACCACATGGTAGAGCTAGACATGGTAGAGCTAGACCTCAAAGCTTTCTACATCTACGATTCTAGCTCCACCACATGGTAGAGCTAGACCTCAAATGCAATAATAGCTCCACCACATGGTAGAGACCTCAAAGCATTCTATCTCTATAATGTGGTTTACCACAGTTACATTCAACCTCAGCCACCGGTACATTCATTGAAGTCTAGCTCTACCACATGGTGGTAGAGCTAGAAGAATGCATTCTAGCTCCACCACATGGTGGAGCTGGACCTAAAGCATTCTAGCTCTATGATGTGGTCTATGCAGAATACAGCTCTACCACGTGGTAGAGCTAGATCAAATGCAATTCTAGCTCCTTGATTCTTGTCATGAGAAGTAGATCTCTTCTTGGAGTAATTGGTTTTGTTGATGTGTATGGAACACAGCTAGATCGATGCATTCTTGCTCTGCTACATGGTAGATCTAGCCCTCAAAGCTTTCTACCTCTACGATTCTAGCTCTACCACATGGTAGAGCTAGACCTCAAATGCAATTCTAGCTCCACCACATGGTAGAGCTAGACCTCAAAGCATTCTATCTCTACAGTAAGGTTTAGGTAGAATGCAGCTCTACCACAGTTACATTCAGGCTCAGCCGGTTACATTCATTGAAGTCTAGCTCTACCACATGGTAGAGCTAGAAGAATGCATTCTAGCTCCACCACATGGTAGAGCTAGACGAAAAGCATTTTGGTCAATACATTTATTAATCTTGCTCTGCCACCTGGTAGAGATAATATCCATTGAAAAACTAGCACTAGAATACTTTAAAGTCCAGCTAGAATGCATTTATCTAGCTCTACCATGTGGTAGAGCAAGACTAATAAATGTATAATTGAGAGCTCCAAGATGGAGTAATTAAGATAGAATTCCTTGAGGTCTAGCTCTACCATGTGGTGGAGCTAGAATTTCAGTTGAGGTCTAGCTCTACCATGTGGTGGAGCTAGAATCGTAGAGGTAGAAAGCTTTGAGGTCTAGCTCTACCACAGTTACATTCAACCTCATCCGGTTACATTCATTGAAGTCTAGATCTACCACGTGGTAGAGCTAGAAGAATACATTCTAGCTCCACCACATGGTAGAGCTGGACCTCAAAGCATTCTAGCTCTACGATGTAGTCTAGATAGAATACAGCTCTACCACATGGTAGAGCTAGACCTCAAATGCAATTCTAGCTCCACCACATGGTAGAGCTAGACCTCAAAGCAGTCTAGCTCTACGATGTGGTCTAGGTTGGATACAGCTCTACCACGTGGTAGAGCTGGATCTCAAATACAATTATAGATCCTTGGTCCTTGTCATGTGAAGTAGGTCTCTTCTTGGAGTAATTGGTTTTGTTGATGTGTATGGAACACAGCTAGATCGATGCATTCTTGCTCTACCACAAGGTAGAGCTAGACCTCAAAGCTTTCTGCCTCTACGATTCTAGCTCCACCACATGGTAGAGCTAGACATGGTAGAGCTAGACCTCAAAGCTTTCTACATGTACGATTCTAGCTCCACCACATGGTAGAGCTAGACCTCAAATGCAATAATAGCTCCACCACATGGTAGAGCTAGACCTCAAAGCATTCTATCTCTATAATGTGGTTTACCACAGTTACATTCAACCTCAGCCGTCGGTACATTCATTGAAGTCTAGCTCTACCACATGGTAGAGCTAGAAGAATGCATTCTAGCTCCACCACATGGTGGAGCTAGACCTAAAGCATTCTAGCTCTATGATGTGGTCTAGGCAGAATACAGCTCTACCACGTGGTAGAGCTAGATCAAATGCAATTCTAGCTCCTTGATTCTTGTCATGAGAAGTAGGTCTCTTCTTAGAGTAATTGGTTTTGTTGATGTGTATGGAACACAGCTAAATCGATGCATTCTTGCTCTACTACATGGTAGATCTAGCCCTCAAAGCTTTCTACCTCTACGATTCTAGCTCTACCACATGGTAGAGCTAGACCTCAAATGCAATTCCAGCTCCACCACATGGTAGAGCTAGACCTCAAAGCATTCTATCTCTACAGTAAGGTTTAGGTAGAATGCAGCTCTACCACAGTTACATTCAAGCTCAGCCGGTTACTTTTTTTAAAGTCTAGCTCTACCACATGGTAGAGCTAGAAGAATGGATTCTAGCTCCACCACATGGTAGAGCTACATTTTAAAGCATTCTGGTCAATACATTTATTAATCTTGCTCTGCCACCCAGTAGAGATAATATCCATTGAAAAACCAGCACTAGAATACTTTGAAGTCCAGCTAGAATGGATTTATCTAGCTCTACCATGTGGTAGAGCAAGACTAACAAATGTATTGAGATCTCCAAGATGGAAATACTCTTCATCTCCTCCACAGTGTTTTCATGGATATATATTGTGATTTTTGAATATGATATTGTAAGTTTTTTTTAAAGTGTAAGAATACAATAACTATAATTAACAATTGTGGTTTTTGTTGTAGGTGAAAGATGTCTCAGAAAAGAAAAGTGGTGGAAGTTCCGGACAGTGTTAACTTTGCCTCTGCTGATCAACGACGACAGTGGTACTTAGATATTTGGGGTCTTCAGGGTTCACAATTTAACAAAATTCATCTATTTGTTGCTAGTGATGTGGGCGTGGATACTTTTGAGGATCTAGGACCAATGACTCTATCTTATATTTCTGTAGTTGATTCTCATCCCGATATTGAATGCATAAATATTGGGGTACCTGGGATCCATGAGTATCAACTAGATCCCAAGGCATTCATTATTGAACGAATAGTAAGAGATAAACAAGATACTATGTTCTCTCGAGGGTGGAAGTTAGATTGTGCAAGTCAAGAAATAACTCTTGAAGAGTTGCAAGCTTCCATTGCTTATTGTGTGAAAGGCAAACAAAAAAAAGAGAAAACGCCCTCTAAAAATCCAGTTCAAAAAAAGGCAAAAAGCAGTACAGGTATTATGGATGTAGATGAAGCAGTTCTTAAATCTACAATAGAGAAAACAGGCTTGGAAAATTCAACAAAAATAAGATTTGTGGATCCCAAAGTTTTGGAAAATGAGGTGCAAAAGGCACAAAAGAGTGATACAGGGGGTATGGAAAAATACTCTAAGTATTTTCCATTCAAGTACAAAGAGTATGAGATCCCTGTAGATCAATGCTGGCTAGCTCCTGATCACTATAACTCTCGTCAAATAGAACCTCACCGTGTGGATGAATGCGTGTTATTTTTTGGTGCAAGTGCAAACAGGCCAGGAGCGTGTGCATACTTGATGCCTGTAAAGAATGCTGGCAAGAAGAAAGGAATTCCAATGAAACTAAGTGAGGTAACAGAGGAGAAACTCACTGAGTATTCATATTGGATTATTGATGGCCAACATTCCATCTATGCTGCAAAATTCTTACGGTATCAAGAAATGGAAAAAGATGGTCGTGCTCAAGATCTGATACAAGTGTATGAAAAAAGGAAGGCTCGAATTGTTTTAGATCCAGAGCCACAAGTTGCGACGGCCATATCTGCTATAGCTAATGAAGAGGCCCAATCATTATATGTCAAACAACCATACTATGATGTCTTGCAGCACTTGAGGAGTCAGTGGATCTTCAATAATTCTCCGTCAAGGCCACCATCTGGAGTAACAGAGGGCTCATCATCTCGTGTAGACTGGGATGTATGTCCATATCCCTTGCTCTCTTATAATTATAAGTTTTGAAAAAAATACTTGATTTTGATCTTTTTTTCTTTTATTTCTTTGCAGAAATTTTTACGAATGGCTAGAATTACGGTGGGAGCATCCTTCATTTCAAAGCAGTCTCACATGGTCATTTACTCTGATGAAGTTTTCAAAGGCTGGCTTGAAATCATGGAGAAGCAAAACAAGAAACCAACTGCCACAGTTTTCAGATGTCTTGCTGGGCTAGATGAACAAGAAGTCAAACAAATACAATCAGAAATCAGGTCTGGAAAAATTGTTCTTTCAAAGGGTACTAAGGATGTAGATGTGATTGACATGCCAGAGCGTATCAAGCAGCTCAAGCAAGATAAAATTATTCAAGATGCATTGCTTGTAGAGTTCAACACTCTGAACAAGGACAAACAATGTCAAGATTGGTCAGAATTGACTATCACCTATAGCATCAATGAGGTTGTATACTCAGTTCTTTTGAAGTTATGTGATGTGTATATAAAGTCAAAGCTACAGGTTGGATCAAAGAAGATTGATTTTCCAGTAGAAGCAAGGCAATATGTGGAGTGGAATATCAGCCTTAGCAAAGAAAGTTCAACCTTGTCCTTGGATCTTCCTTGGTGTATTTATGCTGTGAGTCTTCCATTCGACGGGAGTTACTACTTGAAGCGCCACCTCAACAATCCAATTTCCATTGGGTTATGTGTTCTGGATAACACTGAAGATTTGGGAAGAAATATGCATTGGGATGTGGAATCATTTTGCAATCTTTTGAACGGCATTATGATTATTACAGCAGCTGGTAGATCTTTGCCATCCCAATATGTGTTGCTTACCTTTCTAAATATTACAGATTTTATTCACTTGCAAAATTCTTTAAAAAATTTGAGTGGCATAGCAAAGGAACAGTATAATGGGGCATTGCATTTTCGACGTGACAACCGATGCATTGGTGCAATAGAGTTCTTCACATCCTTAGTGTTTTTCAGCAAGGGAGATGCCTTTCAAGGACTAGCAGATGTTCCTGATCCAGGTACACAAGCGACAATATTGGATACTGGACTTCTTGATATAGATAATGAAGATGTTAAAACTATCCCAGACATTGAGTTTCTAAGAATCAAGAAGAATCTTTTGATCAAGCAATGTATTCGAAAGTATTGCAGAGAAGGCTGCAAGCTTGTTGATCTTTTCAGTAATGGCTACATCATCGAGCTAGGGCTAGCACTAAATAAGGAAGTGATTTGCCTAGTGGAGAGTATTGAAGATCAAAGAAAGATGGGAACAAGGCTTCTTGACTTTGCAAAGTCAAGAAATGAGCAACCAGTACCGCCTATTTCTAACAATCCAAGGAATACCACGGAAAGATCGAGCCATGGTGAAGTTCGTTCAGCTCGAGATTTTTTGGATTTTGAAGACAGTATGTAACTTCTTAATGGGCTTTCCTTGTATCTTCAATACTTTGATTTGGTGATGTTTTGACTTGTTATATCCTTGGTTCATTTTTTAGTAGTATTTTTGTAGCTCTCTCCAAATTGGGCTTTGAAATCTAGAATCACCAAGTTATGGATCCTAACATGTTCATTGACAAATTCACTTTTTACATAACCAATTGGTGAATTTGGAAAGCCTACTTAGTGGTCGCACAATGGCCAGTTGGTGAATCTGAAAATCTTGCTTATAAATCTAAGATGATAGAGCTAGAGATCCTCTCATTTACTTCAATCCTATCCTGTGGTAGATCTAGATTTCAATAGGTCTACAATTTGGTGGAGCTAGCTACCTCTTCAAAGTGGTGGACCAAGCATCCATTAAAGTCTAGCTACCTCTTCAAAGTGGTGGAGCTAGGCCAATGCACCCCCCCAAAGACAGTTTTTGCAGAGCATCCATTTAAGTCTAGCTCTACCATATGGTTGAGCTAGGCCAATGCATTTCTAGCTCCACCAGAGCTAGTTCAAATGCAATTCTAGCTCCTTGGTTCTTGTCACGTGTGATGAGCTAGAACCCATTGAAGTCTAGACCTAGAACCTATGGAAGTCTACTCAAAAAGAAGCTATCTTGATCCCCAACTCAACCACGTGGTAAAGCAAGACTTATAAATTTCAGCTCTACCATATGGAAAATCAAAAACATCTAAAATTTTAGCTTTACCATATAGTTGAGTGGTTTTGTGTTTCTCACCTCCACCTACTCTTGGAGCTCAAGAGTGGATCAAGAGTGGATCTCAAGGGCTACTTCCAAGAGCTCCCTTGCAAACTGGCTCTACCAAACGGTAGAGCTAGAATAATGGAAATCCATTTTAAACCCTCCAATTCTAGAGTGAGCAACTAGAATTTATAATTGGTATCCAAACATGATTTTCTTTTAGATTACACCAATAAACATGTGTTAAGAGTGAGTGTTACAATTGTAAATTCTTTTAGTTTGAAAGATTGTTGAGTCAATGTTACTTTTTTTTCTTTTAGATCCCGAAATTGAGATAGTAGCACCAAGTGAAGTAGCTACGGCGGAATGCCACAATCAAACTGTGGATGAGAGCTTCTCCCACACATTCAGTGATGTCCATCCAGAAGGTTTAAAGACAAATGCTGACAATGAGATTGGGGTACCTAAATCTCCAACAAATGAAGCAATGGGTGAGAGTTTCCAGCCTGAAGAAGAAGTACCAAGAAGTGCCGACACTGCTATCTCCAAGAAATCTGTGTTGACAATTGTGTTGGACCTGAATGGTCTACTACTGAAACGTTGTCAACAACAACCATCTTCAATACATGAAACTATTCAAATGGATTCAAAACGATATATTGTACTAAGGCCAGGATGTATCCAATTCTTGAAGATTTTATTAAAAAATATTAATGTTGGGATCTGGTCAACGGCGACAGAGAGTAATGTTCTTCAAATATTGAGAACATTACAAGACAGAGCAGGAGAGATATTGCCTTTTTTTGTAGTTTGGGCTCAAGAGGCTTGCGAGAAGGATAAAAGTGGTAAAATAGCTAGACCTGATAATCCAACAGTTCAGGCAATGTTCAAGCCATTGTCAAAAATTGCTTCATGTTTTGATTGTGATGCTCGTAGAACGGTTCTTATTGATGACTCTCCATACAAGGGATGTGCTTCTCCTGATAATAATTGTATATATCCTGCAAAGTTTGATGAAGAAAGGATGGTCGACAATATTCTCATTGATGAGCTGCTCCCTTACTTATTGCAGCTTGATGAGAGTGAAGATGTGCGTGAGATCATTGGCTCTAATCGCTACGGACAACCTCCAATATCCAATGAAAATGAATACAGAGGTGTGGTAGATTTTTGGAGAAAGCGCAATTTAAATTGGTCACAGAAGACAATCTACACTGATAGGCTACCACTATCAGAGATTATACAGAAGTATGTCAACAATCAAGAGGTATTAGCGAGACAATATGAAAACAAAAGAGAAGAGATAATAGAAATTATGGCAAAAGAACGAGTCAGTATTGCTAGCATGAGGGGACCACAAGTGATTTCTCTAGCTAGAAAATTGGGTTCTACCACAACACAGTTGAAGGCAGCCAATGCAAGGGCTTTCATAAACAAGGTGTTAAATGAGTACAATCTTCTCCAACGTGATAGAAATAACTAAGGTACTATCCAACATAAATGATAATTATAACTAAATACATGATTTTATACAACAATTGTGTATTCACAATGAAGAAACTTAATTTATGATGGTTTCTTGCAGATTTATTTCAAGGATATTGTTCCAAGGAGTATTCACTTAAAGAAGCCATTTGTCACCAAGGATTGTATTTTTTTTGGAGGAATTTTATCTTTTTGCAATCATGAATTGACAAGAAATTTTGTCTTGTTTTTAAAGTAGTGGCAAATGTATTACTCTTCAAATAATTTTATAAATGTTGGAGTGCACTCTACTATAAGGGGCCTCCTAATTTGAAAATGTATGGAAGCTTGATCTTTGTCTTATGATTTTAATTCCTACATATATGGACTATGGTAGAGCTAGATCAATGCCTTCTAGCTCCACCTCATGGTAGAGCTAGACTTCAAAGCATTCTACCTCCACGACATGGTAGAGCTAGACTTGAAAGCGTTCTAGCTCTACCATATGGTAGAGCTAGATCAATGCATTCTACCTCCACGACATGGTAGAGCTAGACTTGAAAGCGTTCTAGCTCTACCATATGGTAGAGCTAGATCAATGCATTCTAGCTCTTCCACGTCACCACACATGGTTGAGTTGGACTTCCAACCATTCTAGTTCTACCATGGTAAAATATTTTGATACAGCTCTACCACGTGCTAGAGCTGGACTTCAAATATTATTTCTAATTTTGCCATGGGATCGAGCTAGAATACTTTGATATAGCTCTATCACATGGTAGAACTAGATTTAAAAATATTCTAGCCCTACCACATGGTTGAGCTAGAACAGTGCATTCTAGCTCTACCACGTATTGATCTAGATCAATGCATTCTAATTTCACCACATTTTGATACCTGCTAGCACATTTTGTCGCGTCTTTTTAGAATCAAATGGAAAGAGTCTTTGCATCTTGAGTCATTTTGTAATGCAACTAAAGTCAACATTTTAGAACAGTATATAGTTTAATGTTATTTGTTTTGTAATTGTTTAAAATCTATCTTTGCATAAAAGTAGTTGTAACATGCCTTCCCCCACATGCACACCTTTATCATTAAGCATGCTCATTTTTTTCCAGGTCATGTGATTGATTCTAATTGGCAGAGGCGACTTCTTCGTCACAGAGCATTAGTACGTCACATGTCCAAGAAAATCCAGAGTGTACGAAGACAGTTGGTTCAGCGCCGTCTTGACCGTCTACGGGAAATTGATGCAAGGTTGCGCTTTGTGCATCCCTCCGAGGGGGTTATCATACTGACATGGTATTCGTCAGACCCAATATGCGTACCCCTACGCAAAGAGGATGATAGGAGGGCTATTATTCTAAACCTTAATGGTTTGTTGTGCCATGTTGTCGAAACCCAATATGATGAGAAGGATCCTCCTTATAGCAACGAGTTGGTAAAATATCCAATTAACCAATATCGTTATGTCCTATGTCACAAGGATGCACATGAGTTCTTAGATTGGTGTATTCAATTCTTTTATGTTTTTATTTGGAGCGCATGTAGGAGAACTAAGCTCTCTGGAATAATTGACACAGTATTTCCACAACAAAAGCCCAAGTTTGCAGGTGTTCTCTCACAAGAGCATTGTTCAAAATCCACATGGGTTGTGCAGAATAGACAAGTTTTCTTTAAAAAGCTTGAGACCTTTTGGGGTCTCCATCCTTTGTACAACAAGAAAAATACATTGATAATTGATGATAGCTACTATAAGGTGTTTAAGAATGAACGAGGAACCTGGTTAATAGTCCGAGAATTATACCATCAACCTTCCAAGGAAAGGTATAGTTTTTTGACAGAAGATTTAAGAAATTGGTTGTTTTTATGGCTACAGAATGAAGATCGGCAAGAGTATACATGGGATAATGCCTTTGAAGAAAAACCTAACCAATTCTCAGATGATGTGATGAAGAAATGGCTTGAAGAAGAGAAATTGGAAGTAGAGAATAGGAAAAAGGCAGAGGTGTGGAAGCAACAGTAGGAGGCTGATGTTGAGGCAGAGAGACAGGAACAACTTGAAATTCAAAGAAAGCAAAGAGAGGAGGCTGAAGCTGAGGCAGAGAGGCAAGCAGAGAGTACAAATCAAGCAAAGCAACAAGAGGAGGCATCATGAAAGTAATACACCACCATGAAGCTCATTTTGTTTGTCCCTAATATAATCAAATGTAGAGGATGCAAGTATTTTGGCCTTTTTTTAATGTAATAAAAAGCCATATACTGAAATATGATATTGTAATCAGGCCTCTTATGGAGCATACTGTTCAAATGTTTGCCTTTGCAAAGCATTGAACAAATTCTAGCACAAGCAATAAATTCATGTTCATTTACAATGTCTTATTATAATTGAGTCATAAATGGAGTGCATCCTTCTCTAAGGGGACTCCTTTTATCCTTTTATCTTCTGGTCAAAGTTTGCAAATTATTATTTTTTTAGTAAGAGTAGGTGAAGACTTTTAACTATCATTTTGACAAAGGTCATCCTACTGCAAGGAGACTCTTTCTATCTTTAGTAATGTTAATTTGTAGTAGTTGTGTATATAAGGAAACTTTCACCATGTCAAATTATAAATTCTTGTTTCAAATTATTTAGTCTTTGTTCATTACAATGCAGTCATAAAATTGGAGAGTGCATCCTACTCTAAGGGGACTCTCAATGTACAATCTCTTGTATCAATGTTTTTACTTGGGAGTCTAGATTGAACAAATGGTAGATCTTGGTTCTTTCAATGCGTTCTTGCTCCACGTTGGTAGAGCTAGCATTCTATGTCTATATCTACCATGTGGTGGAGCTACCATCCATTGAAGTCTAGTTGTATAATTTCATGGAGCTAGCTAGCTCCACCATGTGGTGGAGGTAGCAGCCATGGTCTCTTCATGGAATTTTGGCCTTACCACATGGTGGAGCTAGTATCCATGTGTGGTAGACCTAAACCTTTGGAAGTCATCAAATACGACTAGAATTTTGAGTCTAGATCTACCGTTTGGTGGAGCTTGCATCCACTGAAGTCTAGCTCTATAATGTCCAAGTGGTAGAACAGAATCTAGAATGGATAAGTCATGGATCAAGAAATCCTTTTCAGCTCTATAACAGACAAGTGCTAGATCTAAAGTGAAGAGATAAAGTGATTGACATTGGACTGCTAGCCCATGCTAGCTAGACACCTCAATATGAGCAACAAGTCAAATATCTCGCTACATTGTCCATTTCAGATAAATAACTACACGAGTTTTCTTCAAAAAAGTTCATTTCTTTTGGGGTCTCCATGTTTTGTACAACAACAAGAATACATTGAAACTCGATGATAGCTACTACAATGTGTTCAACAATCAAGATGATAATCAAGATAATAATTGAGAGAATAATCTAAGTGTGTAATCTTGTGAGTACACAAAAGGAACATGCTTAAAAAGAAGCTCAATACCTCATTCAACCAATACACCCCCATGACACTAGTACATTTTGTTACTCCCTTTTGTAATTGAATGTAAATGGTCTTTGTAAATGGTCTCTATTATAATAAAATATAAAGGGCCTTTGTAATCTGGCCATCTTCGCGAGCGTGCTGTTCAATTGTGTGCCTTTTGCAAGGCATTGAACATATTTTAACACAAAAAAATAAATTCAGTTTCATTTACAATGTTTTATTATAATGGAGTCGTAGATGGAGTGCATCCTACTTTAAGGAGACTCCTTTTATCTATTGACAAAGTGCATCATACTTTAAGGAGACTCTTTAGTAGAATAAGCTTCATCAAAATGAAATCTTTTAACCGTAATTTTGACAAAGTGCATCCTACTCAAGGAGACTCTTTCTATCTTTAATAATGTTAATCTGTAGTGATTGTATATATAAGTATAATACCTTCACCACCTCAATTTATAAAATCTTGTTCATTTTGTCTTGTTCATTACAATGAAGCTTTAAAATTGGAGAGTGCATCCTACTCTAAGGGGACTCTCAAAATGCAATCTCTTGTATCAATGTTTGTAATTGGGGGTCTAGATCAATCAAATGTTATATCTTGGTTTCTTATGGACTGTAGAATGGCCAAGTGGTGGATCTAAAAATCTTTAAGTGCTCCTCAATGTGTTGTAGCTCCACATGGTAGAGCTAGCTCAAAATTCTAGCTCTACCATGTGGTGGAGCTAGAACCCCTTAAAATCAAAATTACACCCCCATGATACTAGCACATTTTGTTACTTCATTTTATAATTGAATGTAAATGGTCTTTGAATATGGTCTCTAGTATAATAAAATATAGAGGATCTTTGTAATTTGGCCAACTTTGGGAGCAGACTGTTCAATTGTGTATCTTTGCAATGCATTGAACAAATTTTAACACAATAAATAAATTCATAGATGGAGTGCATCCTAGTCTAAGGAGACTCCTCTTATGCATCCACAGTGCATCCTACTTTAAGGGGACTCCTTTTATCCAGCTATCTTTTGGTTGTTAATGCAAAAGTTTTATTATTTCTTTAGTAGAATTAGCTTCATCAAAATGAAAATTTATAATCGTAATTTTCACAAAGTGCATCCTACTCCAAGGAGACTGTTTCTATCCTTAATAATGATAATTTGTAGTGGTTGTGTATATAAGGATACCTTCAAGTGGTGGATCTGAAAAATCTTGAAACCTAAGTTTCTATTTCTAAGATCAAGCTAGGTTCGATCTAGCAGCACTTCATAAAGCAAACCATTTTTAAATTTTTTATACTAGGTTGAAGAAGGTAGATTCTAGATTAAATGCATACAATTTTTCAATGTGGGAATGGGATTTTTCCCACTTTACCTAATACGGTCTTTGACTTTGGCCGTTCACACTTGGCGCCCATACATGGCCGGCCGACCCTAACCCTTATCCTACTGATATCCAAGGTGCGCCTCTCATCGGCGATCACCCAATCCCTTCATCCTTAACATATGGTGCCGACAAGCCCGGCCCATGACTCAGAATATTTAAATTAATGACGTAAAATATAGTACGTCGCCATGTCCGCCATGGGTTAACATGCCTCCCTTCCTGATGTAGATTCCGTCCTCGGAAGCTATGGTATGGTAAGCTCGAGAGGGTGTTGTGGTAGACCGTCTGCAAAACAGGAAAGTAGAGTGAAGGTATGCTGGAATTCAAAAGATATAAAGTGTATAAATTCAAGCATGTTAGACCACAATGGATGTTGCTAGGAGAACTTAGTTTAAGGATCACATGAGTGAGCTAGTGTAGCAAAATAGGAGTTTAAAATTATTGAAAGGAATTCAAGAGTTAGCAAGGTGTCAAAGGTTAATCAAGGTTTATAACTGGCCTAAGTCAAGGAAAATAACCAAGCTTAATAAATAAACAGATGACCACACTGTGTCTACTCTAAGAACAAGTTAATACCACGCATCTAGGGACACAAGAAACATCACAGTTACAGGAGCCTTTTGCCTCTTTTTTTTTTTTTTAATGCACGTGACAATTTTTACACACAATGGCGACCTTCCTAAGGCAAAACTAACATCGATCCTGGTACCATGTTTAACACAAGGCATTATCCAGGAATCTATTAGCTCACTTTAGGCAAGGCTACCCCCTACCAACCAAGGCATCGGTCTGGAGTAGAATACTCCTCGCCTACCAAGTATCAATAAGGCGATAGGCCAACATTAAAGCACATTAACACTTGTATTGCCATTTATTGTAGCCTTTTTTTTTTAATCTATTTCTTTTGATCTTTGCTCCTGAACTAAAATGTGTTCTTACATCCTTTCGACAAGGGGTAAAAGCTATGTCCTAGAGGTCAACACACACATGGCCAGGTGTCAAACATTAAGATGGTTTGACCCTAGACCTAAGACAATCGTATTCCAAGGTTAACTAAAGACATCATGCTGCCTAGGAATATTTTCAATAAAGTTAAGCTCATTAATGTTTTACACTAGCATGCAAGCAACTTCAAAAACTAAGTAGTACATTGACAATTTCCATGTGGTCATGCCATATAGTTTATGAAATTAATTGAACAGAAAAAACGAAAGAGAGTGGGTATGGAAGAATTACACCTGAAATTGGAGATCTCCTTGATTTGATGAGACAGCTTGCAATGTGATGTAGATATATTTTGATGAACGTTGCGGCAGTCTCAAGATATGGAAGCGAACCCACCTCAAACTTTTTAACCTGTACAATCAACTAACAAGCACTATACCTCGAGAGGCACATCAGTGTGAAAATTTCAAGACTCGTTTAAGGAATCTAAACTTGAAAAAACTTGAAAACACTAACCTACCTACCAGTCACCACACTACTACTGAGAATACGGTAAGAGGATGTTGTAGAGTCCTGGCTCTAGCCCTAAGGCTAAGCCTCTATCCGCATTATCCAAACAAATAAAGTCAACCTCAGTAGTGCCATGAGTTTCATCCGTCCATTCATCATTGTCAGATATTTCCTTTTCATTTTCCCATCCACATAAACTCATCAAGAATATAACCATGCGAGGATAGTCATCTTGTGGAAAAGGAAAGCATTGGGCTATCGGGGATATTTCCTCTACGGAGTAGGGGTCAGTCATGGTCAATAGGCGAATTAGCCATTCTAATTCTTCAACATTTTCCTCTCTGGCCAGTACATCTATATGATCCCATTCAGTTTCAATAACAGGATAGCACATGTGAAATATCTGAGAAAGGTACAGATGATACCTCTCATCAAAGGCGGGAGTGGATGAAGTGTATGATGATCGTGCATCTGCCATATCTGCAAACACAGATATAGCATCAGTAGGTTTGTGAGACAGGTCAATCTAGTTCTTGATTGTATACAGATATTTATCCTCTTTTTGTGCTCTTGCTCTTTTTACTATTTTTTGTTTTTCTTTTTTTTTGTTTTTGTTTTTTTTTTATTTTTAAAAATGTATGAAGCTATATATATACATCCCCTTGAATTTGGCAATTACATGGTCAGGGGAGAAGGTTAAGGAGGAAGCATTAGAATGTCGAGCATGAGTACATGCTCCCCCTTTCCTTGGGTAGATCATATTATTTGCAATGATGTTGCAGCCTCTTGGAACCAATTTGTCCAGCGGGTCATAGGTTGTGATGTGGGCAGATAGCTTTTTATGACCCTTGTGGCCACATCCAATTGTAGAGATGGTAGTGTATGCTCCCATTGACGAATGGAGGAAATGGTTTCCGACGATACTATTACAAGGGGAGACGTAGACTCATCAGTTTTTTGTTGGGTGTTGACAAGAGTAGGTGTAGAGCATGTAGAAACTTCTATATCAGCGTGTGCCTGGCATGAGGAGCTAGAAGCTTCATGTGGCTCCCCCCTTCCTGAGCTAGGTGGTAATGATCGATATCGTTTGGGAATCCAAACTAACTCTGGAAGAAGTGGTGTGGAGCACTCTGTTACCTTTCCCTTACCACGATCTTGAATTATCGTTGGGGTGGCAACAATTGGTTTGCAAGGTTTTACAGGTGATGTAGAGGGATTCAGCTTATGTTTAGGGACCCAAATCTGGTCATTTCCCTCGTAGTACCCTTGGGCTACTAATAATTTTTTAGGGATCCATCGTGATGTTACCTTGCCCTTTTTCGGGTGGGTAGCTGCTTTCCTTTTACGAGGCTTCTTGGTGGCTGAACGAGATTGAGCAGGGGAAGTAGCTGTTAACAAAGCTTTGGGGACCCATTTGTATGTACTCTTTGGCATAGTAAGCGAAGCTTTAGGGACCACCTTGCTTGTTTCCACTCTTGGCGTTGAAGCGTTAGAGGGGTGGCCAACAATCGAAGATGGTTTTGCCACTGGACTTTGTGATTTTTCGTTATCTAATATTTGAGTGGATGATTTAGGTGCGGGATTTTGAGCGGTCAGACCTAGTGTTGGTTCTTGCGTTGTGACTTGTCTGGTTGCCCAATCGATATTGCACTTGGTGGCCATCATCCATTTGCGCCCTAAGATTACAGTCCCTTCCATGGTACCAGCAGGCATAACCAAAAAGCTTTGAATTATGGTTCCCTTGTCATAAGCAACCGGAGTGTGAAGAATTCCTGAGACAGGGGTTTTCTTCTTGTTGATTCCTTGAACTTGGATAGAACTCTTGGATAAAGGTGGTTTTCCCAGTTGACACCACACACCATATGATAGCAAATTGTGTTGAGCTCCTGTATCCAATAATGCATTATACAGCACCTCCCCGTAAGGACTCTGTAACTCAATTGGGTATCTTAGAGGTGGGTCAGATTCCAGTGCATTCTCCTCTTCTTCCTCGAAAAATACTTGCGTAATTCCCCAGTTGGCTTCTCGTTGTCGCCTAGCACGTTGTTGACGTTCTTTGGCTTCGACTCTCGCTTGTATCTTTTTAAGCTCAGCTTGTTCTTTAGCTGCCTTCTTTTGATGGATTGCATGTAACTCCTCCTGGCTCAGGGGGTCATAGTATCGTTTGAATTTACTCCCATTAAGGAATCCAATGGTTTCAACTCCGTCGAGAGTCTCCACTTTGATGGTACCTTGCGGGGTAATTTCACATACTCTATATGGTCCCTTACCAGCATATTTGAGCTTCTTCTTTTCGTTTCGCACTCCATACATCAGGACTTTATCCCCAACCTTGATGTCCTTGTCCTTTAAATGGCGATCAAACCATTTTTTCCTTCTATCCTTCTCCACAAGGGCATTGTATACAGCCAATTGTCTTTCTTCGTTTAGTCGCTCAAGGATATACAGACGCTCTGCTAAGGGATTACCATCCCAACCCTCTTGAGTAGCAACACGAAGACTAGGAATGACAAATTCCCACGGCATGACTGCTTCTTGGCCATATACCATTTTGAATGGTGTACAATTAATAGCCACTTTGTACGCAGTACGATAGGCCCATAAAGCTGTCGTAAGCTTTAGATCCCAATCCGTGCGATGAGCTTCAACTGTCTTTGTCAAAACAGAGATTAATGTCTTGTTTGTACTCTCGGCTTGGCCATTCGCTTGCGGATAGTAAGGAGTAGATTTATGATGCGATATCATGAAATTTGTTGTGAGCTCCTTAATCACTTCATTTATAAAATGCGTACCATTGTCGCTCACAAGTTCAAAAGGACAACCGAATCGTGTGATTATATTTTCAAAGAGGAACTTGGCTGTTGTCCTCGCATCTGCCTTACGTGTCGCTTTCGCTTCAGCCCATTTGGTCATATAGTCAGTGGCCACAATAATATAGCGAGATTGTGTGTTTCGGGCCGCTGGACTAATTGGACCTACAAAGTCTAAACCCCACTTTTCAAATGGTTGGTTTACTTTGATCGGATGTAGGGGCATCTGATCTTTCCTCTGCGGTTTCTTGTATCGTTGGCATTCATCGCAACCCTTCACAAAGAGTGATGCATCTTGGAACATAGTGGGCCACCAATACCCTGATTGTAAGATCTTTCGCGCAGTTAAGTCTCCTGAGAAGTGACCACCGGCTACGCCCATATGTGCCTCTTGTAAAATGTATAGATACTCATCCTCTCGGGCACAACGCCTAAGAACGTCATCCTTTCCTCTTTTATAAAGAGTCCCGGCTATCAGGCAATAGGGTTTGCATTCTTTGATCAGCTTTCGAGCTAGATCTTTACGAAGCTCCTTGGGTGGAAAGCCATTAACCAAAAAGTTAACAATCTTCTCACTCCATTCAGGCATTGTCTCCACCATGAACAGGGAAGTGTCAGGTAAGTCATCATCAACCCCTGTAGGAGCCTCACCATTGGGTATGCGAGACAAATGATCAGCCATAACATGTTTCTTGCCAGGTCTCACAACAACCGTGAAATCAAACTCAAGAAGAATCAATAGCCATCGTGTGATTCTTCCTGTGGAGCATGGTTTGTTTACCAGATACAACAATGCTTGATGATCTACATAGAAAATAAACTTGGTGGCAAGGAGGTAATAACGAAATTTCCTTACTACATATATCATTGCCAACCCTTCTCGCTCCGTAGTGGTGTAGTTCATCTCAGCATCGTTCAACTGGCGACTGGCAAAGCTAATGGGGTAGTCTAGCTTGTGTTCTCCAGGTTGAGTTAACACACACCCAATAGCAAAGTTTGATGCATCAATATGCACATGGAAGAGTAAATCCCAGTTAGGCATTCTCAAGATTGGAGCACTCGCCAAGGCCTTCTTTAATAGCTCATAGGCACGGTCACATTCTTCGGTCCAAATAAACTCGATGAGAAGCTTATACAATGGTCGAGCTATCTCGGCGAAGAAGAGAATAAACCTTCGATAATAACCAACGTGGCCCATGAAGCGTTGGACTCCCTTGTAGTTGGTGGGTGGGGGTAATTCCAGAATGACCTTGATTTTACTCTCGTCAGTGGAAATCCCATTTTTGGACACTATATGCCCTAAGATAACTCCGTGTTTAACCCAGAATTGGCATTTGAAAGGATTCAAGGAGATGCGATATAATCTACACCTTTCAAATATCTTTCGTAAACACATCAAGTGCTCGTCCCAAGAGGAATGAACACAAAGATCATCTAAGAAAGCTTCACAGAAGTCCCTTAGATATTCCTTAAAGGCCGTGTTTATCAATCGTTGGAATGTTGCAGGTGCATTGGTCAAGCCAAAAGCCATGACGCGAAAGGCAAACACTCCAAACTCCGTGATAAATGCTATTTTAGCTTGGTCCTCGACTGCAATTGTGATCTGATTGTAACCCGAGTACCCATCTAAAAAGCTATATGCCTCCTTGCCTGCCACTCTTTCAAGCACATGTTCAGAATATGGCAAGGGGTAATGATCCCTTCTGGTGGCTGCATTAACCTTTTTGAGATCAACGCACACTCTGAGTTTCCCATTCTTCTTTGGCACGATGACTATCGGAGAAACCCATTCTGAGTGCTCAATAGGATATATGAATCCACATTTTACCAGCTTTTCAATTTCCTCTTGTACAATCTTTGCGTACTTAGGATTCATTGGGTAGGGACGTTGCTGGACTGGTTTAGCAGTGCTAATCATTGGAATCGTATGTTGCACCACCGAGGGTGGAACACCCTTCATATCATGATATGTCCAAGCAAATATGTCCTTGAATTCTTTAAGAAGCTTCGTAAGTGCAGCTTCTTCCGCCTTGGTGAGGTCTTGAGCAATAAAAACTGGTTTAGACTCCTCACCCAGATCTGCTAAGTCTATCTCCTTGACTACCGCAGGGCCATCGTAGACACCGCTACTCCCATTGGTAGGCGTTCGTTGGGCTTTTGTGTAGACTACTTTACGTTCCCCTGTGGTGAATGATTTGAAATGCTCGGGTGCGGGGTGTAAGTCTACTGGTTCTTGTTGTGCCAGGCTTTTTTCTTTCAATTCCGCTTCCTTTTGTTGCTGAGCCAACTCTTGGTTTTGCCGCCTTCTTGCAGTACGACTTAGTTTCGGCTTCTCTTCGATTTCTAATTGGGCGACGTCATGAGGTTGCGGAATACACCACATGACACTTTGGAGATATTGTCCCCAATTATTAGCTATCTTTCGATGAGCATCAATGGCTCCTACATAACTGAGCCATTCTGCAGTGGATCTTTCCTTGTTTATTGCAGTGCGTACATTAGCTCGATAGCGTTGGCGCTTATGTCTCGTTTTCTTCTTACCAAGTTTTTGATTTTTGTTTCTATCAGATTCGGACTCACTTGGTCGATCTTCACTTTCGGATGAACTGCAGGAGGCCACTGTCCTAGGCCTTGAGCACCTTGCTTCCACATTTGGGTGAATATTTGATTCATTTTTCCCATCAAGCTCAGGGTCAGTTTCTTCTTGAGATTCATACTCAGAGTTGCATTGGTCAGAGTCTTCGCTACCTTCAGTGTCGGTGGAGTTTGCCACTTTCTCGCCATCAGGGGTCAAGTGCATAACACCTATCATGTTTATTGGCACTAACGGTGGCATATCTTGCCCCTCAGGTGTTACCCAGCTTGTGCCTCTATTCCCCCATGTGTCTATGGTTGCCGCTAGGTGTACCCAATCCACGTTATCCGACTCAGTCATACCCGGTAGGACATCCATATAAGGAGAATCTTTCCCATCATCAGTCTCTTTTTTGCATGTATAGCAATACCTTAATGGGGCGGAGTGAATAGTGGTATCCGATCGATTATCAATGATAACCTTGCTTCCTAAAGGATGTGCACGACCATTCTCAAGATCAACTCGAATGACAGAATCCTGGAATTGTAGGTAGACATGGTTTTTTGACCAGTCATGCACCATTTGTGCTTCCCTCATGAAAGGACGTCCTAAGATCATTTGATATGACATAGGATGCTTGGAGAAATCCATTACAATGAAGGTATGTTTTACCTTGTATCCCAGGACCTTGATCTTGAGGTCCCTTAACATTCCAATAGGTTTAGCTATGGTTCCATTTGCCATCTTAACCACTATGTTTGTGACTTCGAGGTGAGGCCTTCCCATAGATTCCCAACAGTTTTTAGTCACAATGCTCACTCCAGCACCACCATCAAGGATTCCCTTTAGAGTTAATCCCTTGGTAGTAATGGGGAGGGTGGCATTAGATTCATCACCTTCAAAGTACTGTCCCAACTTGTTAACAGGTATTTCAACGACCGAATCTTCATCTAAGTTGGGTTGTAGGTCCCAATGCTCCCCTTCATCTTGAAGCGTGTCAGGTCTATCCATATTTGCAAATTGTGGTAGCCCCGCCTTTAGTTCTCCATTGAGAAATGCCCGAAGAGCTAAGAATAGCTCAGGATCTCCGTATAATTTGGATATGATCGTGGTTCTGATCTCAGAGGACATGAAATCCATTAGCTTAGACACATTCAACGGTACTTTTCGAGACATCGCCCCTTGACTAGGGATTGGTGAAGATGGAATCACTTCCTCTTCGATGGGGTCAGGCATTCCCTCACTAAACATTCTTTCCAGCAAGAAGGGTGTTTGCCCACTTCCGGATGTCCTATCCTCACTTTCTTCCCGAATGATACTAGGTATAGCTAACGGTTTATGGTTCCGGTGAGGCTGAACTTGCGTAGGAAACACTGTGTCTGGAATTTTGATTTTTCTCGGGTTTGGCTCCAGTTCTCTTTGTGTTTCTTCCACCAAACCCCTTAAGTGTTGCACTTGTTCAATCTCCTCAACTGGGTTTGGGTAAGTTCCAATCTTTTTCTTGAGGGTTTTTGGCTCACGTGGCTTGTCTTGGGGAGTCTCAGTCAGTTTGGGTGGTCGAGAGGGCATTAACTGACTTGGTTGTGGGGCCGAGGAAGTTTCCTTCTGTTTCCCCTTATTTAAGTACTCGCTTGATTCTCCTTCATTGAGCTCCCGAGTGGGTTCCTCCCTTAAGGTAGTGGCTTTGGTCCCCATGGTTTCTATTGAATCAGAATCATCTTCAGGATCATTCATATACACGGGGTCGTCTCCTGTCCCTATGTTAGTCTTTGAACTAGGCTTGGAGCTCGTGGCATTAAGCGATCTCTTCCGCCGTGTTTTCTTTTTCTTTGCCTGAGCGATTGATGCAGTATCCCTCTCTTCAAGAATGTAGTTTTGATTTTGAAGCATTGACCATGTAACTACATTCGCGGGCACAACGGGTGTGGTTCTTCGTGCTTGGTTGGTGACCTCAACCAAATTCAATGGCGTAATCTTGGGTGCATTAGGATTATGTGGACATTGAGCGATCAAATGATCTATGCCACAACGATTACATGTAAGTACCGGCATTCCCGATGTGCTCCCTTGATTTGGTTGCATCTGAGTAGCGATCTTTTGTAACCTATTAGGGCACTCCGCTACACGATGCGGTCCACCACACTCGTAACATTGAAGAGGTGGTCTCCTCGCCATGGTATTAAGGTTTTGCCCTCTTGTGGTAAGAGCAGCCGCTTGATATACAGGCTTGACTTGCCCGAAATGATCCTCCATGTAGTACTGGGGAATCATTTCAAACGTATCAATCCCGTATGGAACAGTGGGGTCTATCTCCTCTTCATAATCCCCACATGCACTATGTGACTCACAACCCATCTGGTTTACAGGGGTAATCCTTGGATGTGGAGGTTGTGGTCCTAGCTCTGGCGGTGGTAACGGCACAGACTGGACTACATTCGGATTCCTTGGAACTATGTGCTGTGACGGTTGCTCGATAGGTTGTGCAGGCATTAGCGCGGGTACTTGAGGTGTGTTTAACTAAGCTAGTGGTGCCTGGTTTGCCAACATTCGCTTAAGTGTTAGGCAATCTTTAGATTGATGGCCATACTTACCACATGCATTGCAATTCCCATTGAATTTGACTCTAAATGTGGGACATTCACTCGTGCTATGTGGTCCTAAGCACACCGAACACCATTGTTGCTCTCTCCTTGGGTACATATGGCTATTCTGAGGAGCTCGATTACCCCTAAAGTATTCTTGGAGAGCCTTAGTAAGGTCGGTCACAGACATTTCAGATATCTTGGGCTCCTTGGCAATAGGTTTTACCGTCATTGGCTCATGCCCAGATACTTGCGAACTAACGGATTTTGTTTCTGAAGACACCTTTTTACCTGCAATCATCAAGTTGTCTTCCAACTGGATTGCATTGGCAGTGACTGCTTCCCACGTTGTAAGACCTCTAATGACTAGGCCATTGTAAATGTCCTCGTGGCGCAATCCTCGGATGAATCTATCGAGGAGTTGGTTGTTATTGAAGTGTTCATCGGGAGTGCAGCGAGAATTTAGATGCTTCAATCGACTTATAAAGTCTCTCACTGACTCCCCTTCCTCGCGTTCAGCTTTTTGGAGTTGAGATGCTACTCCCCAAAGCACACCCTCATGTATGTATTCTTTCAAGAATAATCTCTTGAGAGTGGGGTAGTGAGTGCGCTCTTCAACCCTTAAGGTTCGATACCAATCTCCGGCCTTCCCACTTAAGGTTAAGCCTAAGGCTTTACACTTATGCAGCTCATTGTGCTCTTCCAAGGAATCACACACGTGTTCAAAGACTTCAATGTGCTTCCTAACATCCTCGTTACCACTGAAGTTTTGAGTGAGCTTAGCCACTTGTACTGCCTTGCTTCTAGGTTCTCTCTCAGGCATACCCCGCATGTTTTCCGCAATAGATCGTCCAATCGTCTGAGCAAACGCTGCGAGATCACCTAGGTGAGCAGGCATAGTTGGTGGAGGCACTTCCGGGACAGCCTGGCTGATAGGAGTTGGCGTTGGTCTGAGTAGGTTGGCAAATGACGTAGGATATGATATGTGGCTAGGCCTAGCTCCTCTTGGATAAGGGTGGTGATAAGGCGGTCTTGGAGCATACGCCATTGGCATTCTAGGAGGCGTAGGAGCTACATGAGCATGAGTAGCAATAGGTACATAAGGCCGATAGGCACTACCATGCACTGTTGTAGGTACTGTTCCACTAGGTAGTGGTGTCGTACTAACTACAGTGGTAACAGGTGCGCTTTCTGTCATGCTCATCATTGGGGTCGGCATTGTGGATTCGTTAATGGAAAGTTGAGCCAAGGTTGGAAAACTAAAGTTACTGCTCGTGGGCTCAACCTGCATTGAGACTCCAGGCGAAACAACATACGAAGGGTCTATGGGACTCACCGAGGGAGTCTCCAATTGTGATAGGGTTGGTTGTTTTGCCTTGCCCGTATCCAAAAATCTCATAGGGCTAGTGGAAACTAAGTTCACTCCCCTATTTTGCCTCTCAATTTGGATAATTCTATGAATCACCTCACATATCATGTGTTGTTGCTCCTCTAGATTAGTGGCGCTAGATGTAGATCGTAGGACTTCTAACCAACCTACATGGTATGTGTAACCCGTGTATAGGTCCGTTAGAGTCTCTGTGTGTAGATCATATTCCCAATTTTCATTGAGAAATATCCCATCTAGACTTGGTGTGCCAAACGGTTCTCTTGAAGTGGACGCAATGTCACTTCTTATGGATTGGCTTCTAGGGACCTCTACTTTAGGAAGAGCATCGGAATGTGGTAGCTCAGTAGGGCCCTCATTAAACGAAGTGGGTAGAATATCCACATGGACACTCTTTGGGAGGGTAGGGTCCACATAAGATGTGAATGGCGAATCTACTACCCCTCCTTCCTCATTTACTTCGCTTGTCGCATGCTCAGAGCGTGTAGCTCTACTAAAGGTCTCTATTAAACGACTAAACATGCTAGATCCGGGCTGTGGGGCCCACATTGGCATGTTTTGGCTTGTCTCCTCGGGGTTCTTGGTAGGGTGCCCTTCCATGGCTTCTGAGTCGGAGGATGAGTCACTATCCACTATTCGTGGATCTTGGGTTGCACTCCCTTGGGTTCCAGCCGAAGGCCAAGATGCCAACGTGGAGGGATGGTGTGAGCCTGCGTAGACTGAAACGCTTTCTAGTGGTTCAGGCTCTAGCACCCGACCAGAACGTAGATGCATGTGACGTGGGTACCCTACGTGCGTTGGTAACTACCCTTGAAACTCACACAAGTGGTTTCTTAGGTGTTTCGCACCCCGTTTTTACTTGTTTTTGTGTTGTTTTTAACCCGTTTTTGACCCCCTTACTTACGGTCGAACTTGGACTAGGGCGTGTGATAGCTCGAAACGAGCGTATCGTTTAAAGGGTCCTAGTGTGCTTTACAGCACCGTGTTCGCCTATCTAGAGCTCCTGTAATCCTCAAAATAGTCCGTTTCCTTTGGGGGGAAAGGGCAAAAGCCTATTTGCTTGTGGAGGAAAGGGTGAGGGCTTTATCCCACATGCTCACTTTACTCCTTGGAGAGTGGGCTACATATAGGGCACAACTTCCCATAAGCTCTCACTTGAGAGAAAGCTATGGAGGCTCACTCTCCTATATATATATATCAAAAGACCGAGACCGAGGCCGGGGCCGGGGTCGGGGGTCGATTGGGGTTCTTTCTTTTCAAAATTTTTTTCTCCAATTAGAAAATCTTTCCTCTCCACATGTTTGGTTCTTTCTTTGAAAATAAAATTTAATTTTTTGTTTTTTATTTTTTATAATTTTTTTATTTTTTATTTTCTGTTTTTTTGTGAGATAAGTTTTCTAGGGTTTCCTTAGGGTTCAGCCTTGGCCGCGGTGCAGTTCGCACACACAGCACAGATCTGGGGATTCAGAAAACCCTCTCACGCGCAGAAACCAGATAACAGAACGCACGCCCACACGCGGAGCGAAAATATAACACAAGAAACAGAAATGCAACACAGAAACACCTTAACAACAAACACACAGTCGCTTTCCTACAGTGTAGATTAAACTTCACGCAGCAGCCGAGCTGCAAACTGGAGCTTGGTGCAGGGCAACTCCCCGGCAGCGGCGCCAAAAATGTGCGCTTTTGCCGCACAGGTCGTAGCTGGGGACTTGCCGGACACCGTATGCGAGCCACAGATGGCTACAAGCATACAACCAGGGAAGGAAGCTCAAACAGAATGCCAAAGGGTGTGTCACTCACCGCTCAACCGTCGCCTTGAAGGATTCCCGCGTCGCAGCCGTGAAGGAGGAGTCGCCGTCGCCGCTCTACCGCCTCTCCGCCGCCGTGCCGCTACACAGTGCTCGATCGCTCTCTCACTCTCTCTCTCTCTCTCGCACACACAGGAGAAGGAAACCCAAGAGATAAGGCAAGAGCACTCTTGTATTCACAACACATGAGAATGAGGATTTTAGGGTTACATTTGACTCATATAGGTGACTTTGGCCGTTCACACTTGGCGCCCATACATGGCCGACCGACCCTAACCCTTATCCTACTGATATCCAAGGTGCGCCTCTCATCGGCGATCACCCAATCCCTTCATCCTTAACATATGGTGCCGACAAGCCCGGCCCATGACTCAGAATATTTAAATTAATGACGTAAAATATAGTACGTCGCCATGTCCGCCATGGGTTAACACTAAGAATTATTCTTTGTACATGTTCTTTTACTTACGCATAACATTTCTCTAATAGATCATTTCGCATAGCATGGTACGTAGGCGGTGAAAACCCTGGTCCAAACTCACCAATTTTCTTCCATGCTCTCTTCCAATGCTCACTGTCACCATCATCATAGCACTCCCAAAAAAGTAAATCGCTTCAACAAGGGCGAGTTGTGCATCATCGAGCCGACCTTGACGTAGGCTTTCTTGCAATGAAGTTTGACGCATGGGTATATTTCCTACGTCAAAGTTTCGCTTGTGGGAAGATGCACAGGGTAGATTACTTTTTGGTTGCACATTGACGTTCGGAGTACAAGCAGGCGATGTAGCAGGAGTTTGATGATTAGAACAATAGTGTTCTTACTGCCTTGATACATTAACGGTAGGAGTGTAATTTTTCTTGAATCTTTCTTTTAAATTTCTTCTCTTATGCATTTGGCCACTGCAAGTGCAGAGGGGTGGGTACACGAGGCGCCCCACCTGATTTTACTGTGTGGCATAGCTTACACTCCCAATCTATGAATCGATCACCAACGTTAATTGCATATTGCCACTCTATCCGAGGTGCCTTTTTTTTCCTATTATTTGGAATTTGGACTCTATTGGAGGTATCACTGGATCCAACATTGTCCTCCATCTCAAATAACCTATTCAACCAAGTATATAACAATGAATACACAAATGAAAAAATAACAAAGTCACTCACGTATTACAAAACATACATTAGCAGACAAACTACTT
This sequence comes from Cibotium barometz, assembly GCF_041138505.1. Taxonomy (NCBI): domain Eukaryota; kingdom Viridiplantae; phylum Streptophyta; class Polypodiopsida; order Cyatheales; family Cibotiaceae; genus Cibotium; species Cibotium barometz. The sequence continues at coordinate 1,697,173 of NC_141078.1, read as the reverse complement.
CGAAACTATCTTAACAAACATAAAATATCATCACATAACACAAAACTACTTCGAAACTATCTTGCAAGGTCTGACTAAAAAACTACTTCGAAACTATCATGCACATTGCACCCCCAATGAAGGATGCCTTTTGTACCCAATTAAGGATACTTTACACAATCAAAGATCTATGCTTGCCTAATACTCTAGTATAGGACAATAGACCTTCTCTAACATTCACAAAGAAAATCAAAGATCTATGCTTGCCCAATACTCTAGTATAGGACAATAGACCCTTGTCTACTCTAAACTATATCAAGTATCAAGAACCAATACAAGCCCCTAAGCAGGACTCTTGGCTCCATCAAACCATGATTCATAAAGCAGAATGAGGTAGATTACCTACGTAGCTCAAATGCAAAGCTAAATAACTCCAACTTTGTCCCTAATAAATCTCCGCAAGTATTAGCTACGAACCACACCCTGCCCCCAATTCAAAGAACTAAGGATGAGTGGCTCAATAGCCTTAGGAGTGCCTACAAGGAAAGACGACAGTCCCTAAGATAAGGACGTTCTTCCTAAGAGGACACTTCTAGCACCTCGAGAGCTCTACAAGTACTTTGAGGAGAGATATCAGGCCCCCAAAACAAGGACTATCTCCCCAAAAGTTGCACGATGGGTGTCGGGCAATGTTTATAAACAGAACAGAACCCCGCCAGGAAAACAAGAAGCGTGGAGGTGTTACGGGACTAGTGGGTTCTGGCAGGTCATGTGAATATACAATGTGATCACAAGTTTTAATATGTTAACAACAGGTTTTGTTAACGTGATCACGAAATTGTGAAGATGTTAATGAAATCCCTGGATGTGTGACTAGGCTAACGGCTAATGTTGCATGAAGTAAAGAAGACGCTTCTTGGTGCTCACCTATATTTTCCCTTGGGTGGGCTAGCTGGCCTATGGGTTCATGTGGGCAAGTAGCATGAGTGCTTGCGATCAGGACTAGTAGGAGCTTCTATTGCATATATGCTCTATTTGGAGAAAGCAGATCATCGGCTGAGCCTCTGTTATGGCTCACCCTAACCCCCTTTAAACACATCCAACAAGAGATTACCTCGTGAATTACGAGTGTTGTGAGGATCTTTCCAATGGCCGAGCTCATAAGCCTTGAGGTCTCCGAGCTGTACAACTACTTAAGAGGCAATTCCACCGTGCCTCACGAGCGTTGTCACACCACCTCATTGCACTATGGGTACTCGTCCCTTCTCTCACCTCACATCACTCACACACACTCACTAGCATGCATTAGGGAGAGATATTAGCAAGAGGATTAGCAAGAGAAGGACTCAATTGGACAATGGGAGAGTATGTTGTATTATGAGAGATATTCACTCATATACATGGCCACCCATAAGTATCCACACTCACTTAAACTATGGCTAGCCGGGCACTTTAGGCTCATAAGAGGCCTGGACTTCATCCTAACTTGCTACCACACGCTCTTGAAGTGGGAATTGCCATAAATACTCTGCCATGCCATTACGGGTGCCATCTAAGTTGTAGCTTTGGACACCCATTGTTTCATATCTTGAATGTATGAACCTTTGGTGTATCTACCTTGACTCCTTAATGTAAGATAATTGTGGTAGCTCTTGTTAACCCTAGGAATTGGTTAACATACCCACCTTCCTAATGGCAATCGTGTCCTCGATCGTGATTGCTCAATGGTCTTTATCCCTCCGAAAGGAATAAGAAAAGCTAGTTAGTGATGAATGAAAAGTTTAGTGGTTTATTGGGAATTCCTAATGAGGTGGGGGTGGGGTTATTTGCGAGTGATTGCATTTTTATATTCCTAATGAGGTGGGGGGTGGGGTTATTTGTTGTGAGTGATTGCATTTTTATATTTGTGTGAGTATGTTTTTTTTTAAGTTTCTGCTCACTTTTTTTTTCAATCATAAGCAAGGTTACATGTGATTTGTGTTAGTGGGGATACTAAGAGATGTTAATAATGGGAGAGAAGGGAGGGAAGGATCATGAGAAACATAGACATACTAATCATCAGAACGAGATGGTGATTCTCAGTTTCTCATTTGATTCATTGACGTGACATTTATCATTTAAAGAAATTGCCCTTAGATGATGTCCCTTTGTGTGGCATGATTTTTGTCAAATCTTGTTGTGAGTAGGACTTATTCTTGCATGCTTCTTCCCATGTGCTTTTTATGTTTTTATGTATATTTAAGTGCGCTTATGAAGAATATACACAAGAAGTACAAGAATTGAATCAAATAGACTCTTATTGAACTACTCCGTTTGAGATGAAGGATTTGGGTGAGCTACGGTATTTCTTGGGCATAGAGGTGGTGAGATCACCTCATGGAGTTTTGCTATTGCAGAGGCAGTATGGCTTGGACATGTTGTCTAAGTATGACTTTTTCTCAATGGATATTTTCATATTCTTTCTCAAATTTCTCAAGTGAATTATATTCAATATTCTTCTTTTGAGTAAAAGATTCATGGGATTTGTAAAAATCAATTCTACCCATATTCTCCAATCAAACTAATAATGCTCACAATTTCACTTTTGATAAATACTTATAATTTGAATTATGCCAAAAATTCATCTTTTACCATTTAATTACTTGGATCTCAAATATCATGGGGATTCCTCTTTTTGCATAAAAATAAATTTACCAAAAATTCATCTTTAACCATTTAAATACTTGGATCTCAAATATCATGGGAATTCCTCTTTTTGCATAAAAATAAATTTACCAAAAATTTCTCTTTTACCATTTAAATACTTGGATCTCAAATATCATGGGAATTCCTCTTTTTGCATAAAAATAAATTTACCATTTGTATAGGATGTCCAATCCTAGAATATGGTAGGAAGTCCTCTTTTAGCATTATGCATAAAAATAAGATATATATTATTTTAAATTTTTTTTACCATAACTTGCTATTACCGATATTTCTCAATTTGTTTCTAAAGAATAAACGCTTGTAATGAAAATATGATAGTAGCTCCTCTTTTATGCTTAAAATCAAACTATGAATTTAAATCATAATTTTAACCATAATTATAAACTTAATTATGATTATCCCACTAGATTAAGCTAATTCCATTATTTCTCTTTTTCCAAATTGATAGGATAATCTATTTCTCATTTAGAATCAATCAAAGTAGTTTTTAACTACTTATAAATAATCTAAAAGAAATAACCATTATTTTGTTAACATAAAATCATAAAAATACTATTTTCTTAATCTCTAGCTTATCAAGCCTAGAGTTTAGCTTTGAATTAAGAGACTATCATTGAGAAGCATCCTTTTTCAAGGGATTTAGTCATAAGATGGCTATTCTTTTAGAGAGAGATTTATTTAAAGAAAGCATTATAAATAAGTATAAAGATTAACTTTCTCTTAATTAAGCATTAAGACTTTAAGGGAAAACTTGATTTGAATTAAAACATTCATTTAGAAACATAATCAAGCTTGAGAGAGGTTGAGAAGAAGAAAGTCATTGAGATAAATTGGAAAAAACCATAAAATTTGATTTTACCTCCAAGTTTGGTTTGATTCTCTATTAGGAGTGAAGCCCCCGACCAATCAATTGGTCCACCAAGAGGAGAAGAGTAACTCCAAGAGTTGTTGTAGAGAGAGAGAGCTCCAAGCTCCCAAGATAGAGAAAAATTTAAGGGATAATAGAAAATATGATTATTTTAATATAATACTGGCATGGTATACTAAGGGTCTATTTATAGGTGAGGGAGGCCACTAACCAAGTCCAACTAGGTTCTAGAATTTTTCAGGTTTAGTTTGACTCAATTTGGACAAGATTTGGACCAGTTGGTCCCCTTTTTTATTTGATTTGATCCAGGAGAGATGAGAGATAAAAATATCACAATTCATTTGAATTAAAAACCCTTCCACACATGTGAAATAGGCACCTACCTCAAGAGTCCCCCTTTCCTTACCAAGGTGTCAAAAATGCATCATTATTCTAAAATATCTCATTTTTTTAGTAATATCTCATAGTTTTTAACTAATAAACCTTGTACTCAGTCAACTCTTCATCTTATGTGAGCATTTACTTATTTTTGGGTATTTTCTTTTATTCTTTTGGACATTCTCCGACAACTTTGGAATTGGTATGCTCAAGATACACAAAAAAGTAGAATGAAAAGAAAATTCCCAAAGTAGTGGGGTTTTCCTAAACTCCCTAATATGGTCTTTATTCCCATTCCCTTTCATCCTCTTTTTGGCGCTTAGAGTTTTCAAGAGTACCCAATGTGTACACTGGTACACTTGGTTCTTTGACAATTCTAAATGAGGTCTATTTGGAAACTTGTGAATCCTCACAATCCTATTCTAAATGAGGTCTATTCTAAATGAGGTCTATTTGGAAACTTGTGAATCCTCACAATCCTATTCTATGGAGCTTCTTATATCTTGGTATAGCTCATGTTGAGCCCTTAAAGGTGCAAGTGCTAATGTTATGCTGGTTTCACCATGAGAGAAGATCATTCCTCCAAATGAGGTTTGGAGAGATTGCTTTTATTTGGTAAGGGAATTATCAAATTCCTCACGTGCTTTCTCAACCGCATAATTTGTGCAATCTATCTCGAATGACTCTTCTGTAGAGAGTATGTCTTCCTCTTGAAAGGGGAAGCGGTACTCCTCTGGGTTTTGTATTTTGGTTGCTTTTTTAGGTTTGGCATTATTAGGCTCAATCACAACCAATGATCCTGTAAGACACTCAACGAAGCTAAGCATGCTCTCCTGAGCTTGCTTTTTGCTGCGTTCTGCATATGTCATATGATCATGATTTGGGTGGGTTCCTAGTCTCTTGATTGGTTTATAAGATGCATTGAGTGAAGAATCAAAACTTGTTTCATCCTCACTAAGTCACATACTAGAACTTGTTTCATCGTCTGACTTTCTTTCGATCATCAGTTTTTAATTATGTTGTCCATGGTATGAGATCGAATTCTCTTTTGGGCTTTTGTATCCTCCTATGTCACACATATGGGTTTTGTGGTTTGTGTGGTGGCTTTTGAGGTGGATGCTTCTACATCATGTGTATCTTTAGGCTCTTTTGGGTTTATGTTCTCTACAGGCTCCTTTTCCATGTCCTTTAATTCAACATTGGTTTTGATAGTTTGTTTTCCCTTGTTTTTCTTGGGTTTAGAAGGTTTTGTTTTCTCTTTGGGTTCTACTTTAAAGCATGTTCGTCTACCCATGTTGAGGTATTCTCTTTTGCATTCTTTTTGACCATTTATCGTGCCTTGGCTTGTAAGAGTGTAAGCACATTCAACGTTACCATGGACAATGGCCCGTTTTGTACACTTTAGATGTTAAGGGTTGTATTTTGCAAGACAAGTTACTTTGAAGTAACTCGTCTTTGGGTAATCTTGGAACATGTGATCAATGCCACATCGTTCACACATGGGTTGCAAAATGTCAGTGACTATGGACATGGAAGTATTCCAAGCTGTGTAGTCTGCCACTTTGTGAGATCCACGACAATAGAAACACTGAAGTGTTTGATTAACTGCTTCCTGAGTAGTTTCTACCCTTTGGATTGTTTCTGTTTGATGTATTGGAGATGGGGGTTTTAAGTCAACTGTTGATGAATTGGGACACTTTTTAGTATCATGATTAAAGGATTTACAATATATGTAATACAGAAAAATAGGTACCTTGTATGCACAATGTGGAGTGGGATGGTTGTAGTGATTGCACTGAACACAAGGCATTTTTCTTCTCACTTGTAGAGACATTAAGGATGGCTAATTTTGATGGATCTCATCCTCTCTTAGAGATGTTAATTGTGAGCTTTTAAGCAAGGCTACATAGAATTCAAAGAATGACAATTCTGAGATTAATCTTTCTCTTACCATTGCTTCCCTTGGTTTAAATGAGCAACATCTCATTCCATGATTATCTTCTAGCATGTTGTCATCTAAACTTACTGCTTCTTTACAATATTGATCAAATGTTTCTGGGTTGGATATAATGATCAAGTTAAGTAAGCTATTATTCTTTAAGACTATCATGAAACATCTTTTCAATTGAAAATTGTTTAATTTTTCCCATGACACATCGTGAGTCCAAGAGTTATCCGTAGGATAAGGTCTCTAATGGTTTCATTTGTTTTACACTCTATTGAATAGAGTTCTTTTTCTACAGTCAACCGATCACCTTGTCTTGAAAAATCATATAAAGGCTATTTTCAAGGTTTTGAAGTTGGTCTTGATTGCTGGCATCAATGTGATGAACCATCGACTAGCCTTTCCCTTTAAGCATAGATTCAACGCATGTACCTTGGTGGGGCAGTTGGGATTTCCAAAGGCCTCGCATCGCTTAAACATTTGTATGAATTAAACACGATCTATTGTTTTGTCTTATTTGCCCACCATGATTGTGGAAATCTGTATGGCCATATGTTTATATGAGTCACTAAGGCCGTATGTGAGTGCTCTTGTGGGTAGGCACTCACTTAGTCCTTGGGAAACCACCCTTCCTAGACTAGTTAGTATATCTAAGGTGTGGACACTCAGCGGTTGAAAAGGATTGGTACCTGAAAGATTGGTGGGAATGTTAGGTAAAGGACCAAATCTTGGTGGGATTGAAGTGATAATGGTTGTAAAACCCAATGACATGCTTGTTCTAGGCATGGCCAATGGTATTGGGAGGTGCATTTGGGGCATAGATGTTGCGTGACGAGAATTGATCAATGCAAGGATGCAACACAAAGATGCAAGCAGGAAAACAAGAGACTTGACATTCTTATTTAGAGCTCTTGTAAAGAGTTCCAAGTTGTAGATGAGTGTGGGAGTGGGCTTAAGAATAATCCCACATGGGAAGTTTTGGGAGTTTTAGGAGTTTTAGTATAAAAAGTGGCTCATTTGAGAGCTTATGGACACATTGGGCTAAACTTATGCTTGAGCTCTCTTGAGACTAGCTCTCCCTCTTATTCATAGAGGTGCAAGCTCTTCTCTCTCTCCATCTACATTATTGTATGAGCAATGCTCTTCTAATTCCATGCAATGATATGAGGTTTTTCTCTCTTCTCATCTCTATTCTTTAGTGTGCATGCTAGGGAAGTAAGAGCTTGAGAATGAAGTATGCTTTGAGCTTGTGTATGCATTAGCTTAGCTTTCTTCTTGTATTGGATGCATGAATGAGTGGGATGATGAGTGAATGAGTTATGGCAAGATTGATCTTGTGTGTGTTAAGTCTATGTCAAGGTAGTGGTGTTCATAGCATTCTCTCCATTTGTGGATAAGCTTTTGTGCACCGGTACGGGTTGAATCCCTAGCTCCGAAAGGCTTCGAAAGGGATGCAAATCCCATTGGATTGAGCTACACACGGATCATACTACTCATGCTACAAGTGAGAGAGTTTTCCGTCTCTCCATTGGCGCCGCTGCCGGGGAGAAGACTCAAAACTGGTTGAGAAGCTTGCATTACTACCACTATTTCTTTTTGTTTTTAGGTTTAGGGTTAGCACGAGTGTGGAATCTCGGAGCTAGTGATTAGAAGAGAAAAAGTAGATTAGTACTTACTTGTGCGGTTGAGATCTACTCCCGCTAATGTTTTCTCATTCATGTTTATGCTTTCCATGGTTGTTTTCATTGTTGTGTTCATGTTTTGTCCATAGATTAGAAACAAAATTTGCATAATGCATTAAGCTCAATGCATTATATGTGTGAGCTTATTTATTATGCATTAAACTTGTGCTTAATGTATTATTGTGTTATGGCATAAGCTGAAAGCATGAATGCATAATGTAATAAGGATAAAGCTTATGCAATAATGAATTAAGCAGAGCTCAAATAAGGCATGATTAGAGTCTCAAAATCGGGCGAAGTGGCCGAAGGTGCTGAGGCGACTGCAGGTGTGAAGGGGCCGGCGAAGGTTGAAAAAAGAAGGCGAAGGCCAGCAGCAAGAAGTTGACCGGCTCAGCTGAGGGCCGCGTGGAAAGAGCGCAGGCCGGTGCGAAGGCAGTGGTGGCCAGGCCTCAGCTGAAAGCGAAGGAAGAGAGGCTGTGAAGGAGGCAAGAGGAGGCGAAGGTTGACGGGGGACTGGCTGAGGACCTGGCAGAAGGGTGAAGGGAGCGGGTCAAAACCGATCCGCAGTTCCCGTTAGAAGTTTGTCGTAGCACAAGTGGTGAAGGCGGCTGCAGCAAAGGAGAAGTGCCGCCTGCCTGAGGAGGTGGCGCAACGTCCGAAGAAGGCGAAGGTGATTGAGGAGGAAAGGAAGGCGCCTTGCCATCTCTGCCTCACTCAAAGAAGAGGAGGCGAAGGTGTGGGCTGGACGAGCTTCAGTTTCAGGCGAAGCGAAGGGCCAGGAAGCGAAGCAAACAGCAAGGAAAGGCATGCATTGTGACGAAGGCCGGTAGCTGCAGCAAAGGAGGCCGCGCCGGCGGGAGAAAGAGAAGGCGGCCGGCTGCATCTGAGGTGGCTGGCGGAGTTGAACGCACCAGAAAGGAGGTTGTGGCTGCCAGCTGCTGCTGTAGCTGAGGAGAGAGCTGGGCACGGGCGAAGAAGGCTGCAGAGAAGGCGTTGAGGATAAGGTGCCAGCTGTGAAGGGCCGCGAGCGACGAGGAGGCACGTGAAGGAGATAAGGTGGCCGGCGAATCCGTAGAGAGAGCGCCGAAGAAAAAGGTTAGTATTTTTTTAAAATTTTTAATTTTTAATTTTTAATTTTTTTTGTTAATTTCCATGTTCTTTGCATTTTAAAAAAAATAAATAGAAATATAAAACAATAAAAATTAATTATTTTTTTTGAAAAAAAAAAAGAGAAAGAAAAAAGAAAAATTCTGTAAATTATGTGTTTTTTTTAGGAGTCCATGTTTTTTGCATATTCTGTAATTATTTTTTAAATTTTTGTAATTTTTTTTACATAATTAGTGTAACTTGCATTTTTTTAAATTTTTGTAATTTTGTGCATAATTAGTATTTTTGTGTAATTAGTAAGAAATAAAAAAATAAAAAATAAAAAATAATAATAATAATTAAAAAAATAGATAGTTATGCACATATTCATGTTGGTTGCATTTAGTGGTTAGGTAGGGTTTTAAAAAATATATATATATATATATACATAAATATATATAGATATATATATAATAAAAACCCTAAAATTTGACCTTATGCACTTGCAGTCGCGACGTCATATAGACACTGCCATAGGGCCTAGGGCACCTTCTAGAGTATCTACGCAGGAAAGTGGGACCCAATCGGTAGGAAATTTGGCAGATATTGCTTAAACCTTTTCCGAATCCCAATCTGATACCCTTTCCAGAACAACTAGCTCATTGTCCATGGACAACCTAGGGCCGTCAAATAGTCATCCCTTAGCCCCAAAAAGGACACCCACAAGATCTTTTAATCCATTTGAAGCTGACACCATGGGGTTACCACTCAATGTGAGACTTCAATATGTCTACACGAATGCTCAAGGAGCTGAGATCTTTAGGGATCCACAACAACGGTATCTTGTTAAGATTGCAAACTTTTTCTCAGAGCTTGATAGAGCACCTCTAGTCAATGACCAGGGTAACATGTACATGGGTGGAGATGGTGTTCGCTACGAAGTCACCTATCATCCAGAGAATGTAGACAAATTAGGGGAGCTCTCTAAAAGCGAGTTCTTAGACTTATCAAAGCTTTCCAGATCAAGGGAGTCTAGAGATGATTGGCTCATTGAGCCGGACATGCTTGGACCATCCAATGCCCAGTCCTCAAAGCCATCCATAGATGATTTACTTTTTGTAGATCTAAATTTGGAAACGGATAGGAAAGACAAGAGTAAAATGGATCAAGGGGCTGAGAACCAATGGGAGTTTATATGACAAATTCCAGTGACAAAGGTCTTACAGGATGACCCACTTCAAGAGGTCTATAAGGACTCTTTAGAAGGATATTATGCCACAACTAGATTGCCAGAGCTAGATCTTCCTCTAGCACTTGTGGTGGTAGTCGAGAAGCTTGCAGAATACAAGAATCGAATCGTTGATAAATGGGCCAATGAATACTGAACCTTAGATTGGAAGGAGATTCGGGAGCTCACGTGGAAAGGACAACCATTAGTCATGGAAGTGTTCTCAACAAATACAGCTAAACCAGGAGAGACAGCCTTTCTTGGAGAAACTGCTGCTCCTCCCCTACGAGAGTTCATTAGAGAGGGACCCTCAACATCAAAGTGGACCACTGCAAGTCGCCCAACTCTAGCACCAAGATATTATCCTACACCAAAAGTGCAACCACAGATCACACCATAACAACGTTTCTCTCACTATGACAATCGGAGGGTAGGGGAGCCAACTCTGCCTCCCATAAATGCACCTCCTGAAATGCGGGTAACAAGATCTTTGGAGGGGGTTGGTGAGGCAGGTAATAGAGGACCCGCACCAATTTGGGATGCATGTGGACCATCTTACCAAAGAGAGGAACAATTCCCACTAAGAGTGAGAGGCCGTAGGTCCTATGATGAGTATTCAAGACAAGTAAGGCCATCAACTCTTCAGAAACTGGTAAAGAAGTACGAAGGGTCGGGAGATCCATATGACCATGTAGCAGCATTTAGGCAAGCAGCTCGAGCTGAGCAAGCATACACAAATTGAAGGATTTGGGCTCACTCTTGAGGGAAAGGCCCTTTCTTGGTTTCAGGCACTAGAGGCTTCAGACAAATCTTCTTTACGAGTTCTAGAAGAGAGATTCATTGCTGCTTTTTCCTTGATGGGGATTCAACATGACACGGTAGCAAACATCTACTCTTTCAAGCAAGGCGAGACTGAGAGTGTTAGAGATTGTGTAAATAGGATGAAGCAGTACATTAATCGTTGCCCAGAAGATGAGAAGCCCACCCAGAGTCGATTAATTTCTCTCTTCTTAAAAGGACTCAAAAATTCAACACTGCATACACATCTCTATACAAAGAAGCATACAAATTTCAATGAGTGTTGCCATGATGCTATGGATTTCACAGATAACTTCAAATTCCAAGAAGATGGTTCTGGCCCTGAGGTGCAACCTAGGAATCTGTGGGGTGATGACCAAAGTTCAGGGTCTAGTGCGCTAGTAAATCCAGACCAAATAGCTAACCTAGTACTAAGGAGATTGGGACAAACCTATCGCCCACCCATGCAGCCATAACAACAGCAGCAGCGAATGAGGAGTGTACTACCTATAGGTCCTCATCTTTGTGGAGCATGTGGCGTTAACCGTAAAACCAAAGAATATAATACCTTTTCTCCTCTAGTCACAAACCAACCCACAAAGAAGTCGTGCCAGGCCTATGCTTGGAACTTTACCCACACCACACAGGAATGTACTCGCATTGCAAGAATGAGACAGGAGCGTGAGCAGCAAAGGGGTGGAGTGACTCCACAAATGCATCAACAGTATACTAATTTTGAACGTAAGCCACCGATGGCACAAGAGCAAGCACGACCTGTTCTTGGAGCTCAACCTCCTGCTCCTGGGACTGCTCGTGTGAGGGTTGTTGACTACGACAATTCAAATATGTGTAGAGACTTGGTAAACCCAGGCTATGTGGAGGAGGAATATCCATCATATTCATCCAAGGAAAATCTCTTTGAAAGTCCCGCATATCCAAGCCAAGCACTGGAGGCTCAACCAAGGGAACAAAATTCTTTGATGTTGCTAGGCGGCTACCAACCTAGGACTCCAGGCCCCTCAGGTCAATGGCAGCAAAGGAAAGTAGAAGCCAAACTAATGGGCCCCTGTTATGAGTGCGGAGAACCCCATTGGGCTCGTGATTGTCCACATCGCTCAAGGCAAGCAGCTCGATCCAATACAACAGTACCACACAGTTTCCACCAATTGAAAGATATTGTCTAGGGTATTGTGTAGAACACTTCCCAAAGGATTGTTTGCTGAAACCACATGAGGAAGGCACCTCTCAACCAAAGGTCTCACTCAAATTTGTAGGGGCAGTTCCATCGCCACCTTCATCAGAGAATGAGGATGTCGTGCCACTTAGAGTCATGACTAGATCTCACAGACACGAAATGCCGAAATGCAAACTGATGAGACACCTCGAACTAGGGATGCAAAGGCAAATCTAGTGGACAAGACCCTACATTCCAATAGAAAAAAGACCACTAGGAGGAAAAAGAACCGCAACAAGCGAACTAAGAGTGCATCCACTAGTTCTCAAGAAGTCTCTAAACAAAACATGAGGGATCAAGCTTTTACATCCCAAGAAGTGCATGAGGAGCATCAACCTCAACCTGGGCCTAGTGCTAAACAAGATGAGGCTAGTACGACCGAGGATAGTTCTGGGGGTTCTGTTTTTGTGGATAAGGTGAACGAGACTCTAGATGCCATCATTGATGCTCATAGAAGTCGCATTGCAGCTTTATCTAAGCTACCCAAGAAGCTTCAAGAATACCCAAACCCTCGTGAGGAGAAGATCAATCTAGCTGTACATCAGCAACTCATTAGGGAAGCTCAATCAATACTTGAGGGACCACCTCCACCTATCCCTCGAGGCCCAACCTCTCTTAAGCCAACATTAGAAACCATACCAGAAGTGTCATCAAGTTGGGAAATGAAAAGTGAACTGATCTCACAAGCTCATAGCGAGAAGTCTACAACAATTGCCACCCCATTTAAAGAAGGTATTCTGCCACCACCTAGCCTTGCCTTCCCATGCAATGATGAAGTTATTGATGCTAACGAGGACATGGCAAATGAGATGTGGGCAGAAATTCATGAGAAAGTTAATGAGAATATGTCCTCTATTATTTCACCTCCATTCTCTGAGGTGGATTTTACCAGGAGCACAGAAAACAACTTTAGACGCCCAAGCATCCAGGAGGAAGTTCAAACAATTGTTTCTCCTAGAAGTAAGCATACAATGAAAACCTTACCATCATATTTGGGAGAATATGCGAACTGTTCTCAAACCTTGAGGATACCCTCCATGCATAGAAGGTTGACAAAGGAGATGGATATGGGTATCGTTCGTGCAAGCTATTTTGTCAGCACCAGTGGCTTGTACCTTACCTTTGCTTGATTTGATAAAGCTTCGACCTGAGTTGTGGAATGATATTGCCACATGTTTGTCAGAGCAGGTATTGCTACAAAAGGATCACCATCATTGTACTATACACCCTGAGACAAAGCATGTTATGCCAGTTCCTATCAATAAAGTAGGAAAATTTTGTGAGGACGATCAGGGAAATGCTACCCTCCCATTAGAAGTGCGAAAAGTAGCTTCAACTACAATACTTGATAGTGGTGCAGGAGTGGGCATTGTGACAAGGTCCATTTGGAAAAAGTGGGGCAAACCAGCTATTAGGAGTACCAGGATGCGCTTGCAGCTAGCAGATGGAAGCTTAGAACATCCCCTTGGGCTGCTTGAGAACATATTGGTCACCACATGTGGGATTGAATCTGAGCACACCTTTGCAGTAGTGGATTTTGGAAAACATCCAAACTTTGAAGTGATATTGGGTAGACCATTCATGCGACAATTTCAAATGATTCAAGATTGGGGATACAATTATTTGTACCTCCGACATGATTCTATCATCACAAGGGTCAACCTAAAGAATCACTCATATCGTGATGTAACAAGGTCTCCAATAGATGAGTTTGATTCTGCTTCATCTGAGGGCTCAAGAGTTACATTGTCAGATAGGCGAGAAGATCTGTGGATATGTGGAGCCTCATGTAGGGATTTCAACACTGAGAGACTTAAGGGTAATCGAAGTGTATCAGATGAGGCATACATTCCACAACCCTTCCCTGAGCACTTAATTGATCCACTAGAATGGAGTCATGTCCTTGCAACATTATCGACATGTGCTTTACCTAAGCCAATTCAATTTTGTGACTCAGATGGATATGACATTATTCCTATACGAATGGTACAACCACGTGACCTTCTAGATGTTTTGTACTATGGGGATGCATCCACAACAACAGCACTGCATGTAGAGGAAGTCTCAATGGAGGATTTAACACTCGGATCTGCTAATGATGCTGATAAGGAAGATGGATGGGACTCTAATTTTGATAATGATGTGATAATCCCTGAGGAAGAGTTAGGAAAGGCACGCCTGCTCTTGAGAGGAAGGGAGGTTCAAGTAGAGATCCCTCAAAGAAGCTGACCTAAACGTAAATGCTGTAAGAGCCATAAGAGAATCCGTAAACAAGATGAGAGGGAACGACGTGAGAGACTACAAAAAGAAAAGGAGGAGTTTAAGACCACCACCTCACTTCTCAGGAAAGAATGGATATCTATACTATGTCCAAGCACAAGATAGTATCAAAGACCAAGTACAACGATCAGAGGATTCCAACTAGGAGAAAAGCTAAAAACTGTTAGGTAAAAATCACAAAAAAACGAAGAAACAAAAACCAAAACTCAAGTCTAAAACCGATTCAAAAGAGAATGTCGGAAGTGCAAAGATAACGGTTGAACAAAAGAATCTAATGCAAGATTGCAAAGGAGAGCTCAAAACCGCATGGTCTTCAATGAGTGATGACTCAAGTGAACAAGAACAAGGTCTCAATGTTCCCCCCAACTTCACACAGTACACTCTTCAAGATCAGAAGATTGTTCTTCAACAGCCCATGCGACAAAAGCCAAGCATGCTGCCAGGGGTTTCATATGATGGTCCTCCAGAATATGCAAAAAAGCCAGGAGAAGAGCCTCACTATGTGTGGGTTGCCACAGACTTGTCCTTAGATGAGGAGAAGTTATTAATTCAAACAATAAAGGAGTATCGCGATGTTTTTTCTTGGAGTTATAAAAACCTCAAAGTAGTTGATCCAAGCATATGTCAGCATACAATTCCATTGCGAGAGGATGCAAAGCCTTCCAAGCAACGTCCTTATACTTACAATGAGAATTTTGCACGAAAGATAAAAGAAGAAATAGACAAGCTCTTAAAGGCAGAATTTATCTATGAGATTGAACACACTGAATGGGTCTCCCCTATTATAGTGGTGCCCAAGAAAAATGGAAAACTTCGGTATGTGTAAACCTCAAGAAGGTAAATGCAGCTACTGTACGTGATCATTACCCACTTCCAATCACAAATCATGTTCTAGAGGAATGAGTTGTAGGGAAAAAGTCATATAGTTTCTTGGATGGATTCTCCGGTTACAATCAAGTGTCAATTGATCCAAAGGATCAACACAAGACAGCCTTTGCTACTACTGAAGATGGCATCTTTGCCTATCGTGTTATGCCATTTGGTCTAACAAATGCACCAGCAACCTTTTAGCGGTTAATGAGTCATGTAATCAAGGAGTACCTTAAGAAATTTCTTGAGATCTTCATGGATGATTTATGTGTTCACTCACAAGAGCGTGATGATTATATAGAACACCTCAGACTTGTGTTTCAAAAGTGTCAAGTTTATCATATATGCTTGAATCCTGACAAGTGCAAATTCATGGTAAGACAAGGGAAAATTTTGGGCCATATTGTTTCTCGCAATGGGATTTCAACAGATATGGATAAAATTGATGTCATTGTCTCATTACCTTGGCCTATCAACCCTAAAGGGGTACAGATATTCATGGGACATTATGGCTATTATCGTCGATTCATCTACATGTACGCTGTCCTAGCCAGACCATTGTATGCTCTTCTTGTAAAGTTTAATTGGACTGATGAGTGTGAGGAATTCATCTACATGTACGCTATCCTAGCCAGACCATTATATGCTCTTCTTGTAAAGTTTAATTGGACTGATGAGTGTGAGGAATTCATCTACATGTACGCTGTCCTACCCAGACCATTATATGCTCTTCTTTGAAAAGTTGAAGCAAGCATTAGTGACTGCACCCATCTTACAGGCACCAGATTGGAACCAAATCTTTCATGTCCATATTGATGGCTCAAACTTTGCAATTGGATGTATTTTGGCTCAATCGAGAGAACATAATAAGGATTTCCCAATCTCATATGCTAGTCGGACAGTTGAACAATGCTGAGAAGAATTATACCACAACAGAAAGAGAAGGTTTGTCCATGATATATGCAGTGAAAAAGTTTTGCCATTACCTTTTGGCAAACAAATTCATATTTTTTGTGGACCATCAAGCATTGCTATATTTGGTGAATAAGCCTTGTGCAACTGGAAGGATTGTGAGGTGGTTTGTCATCCTTCTTGAGTTTGATTTTGAAGTGGCAGTCCGAAAAGGAACAACTCATCTTAGGGCAGATCATTTGTCTCGAATCACCTCTGGTGAAGCTCCTGTGGATGTGGATGATGATATGTTAGATTCAACACTTTTCCTTGTAGAGACAGCTCCTAAATGGTCTGAATCCATCTTAGAAATTTTGACAAGTGGGCAGATACAACTAGCGGGTCCTAATGTGGACCTATGGCGACCATTCAAGTTAATCTCAGGGAGATTATATCGTCAGGGTAATGATGGAGTGTTGCGGCTTATACCTAACCCTAACCAATATGAGGAGATCTTGGAATGGGCACATGCGGGTATCGGTGGAATCCATGCATTAGCTACTACTTGTGTGCGACGTATATCTCAAGATGGGCAATGGTGGCCTACCATGCATGCGGATGCTGAAAAATTTGTTCGTAACTATGCTTTATGTCAAATTCAACAGCCAATTCATAATGTCACATTATTCCAAATTTCAACTACACCAAGTTGGAGTAAGTGTATTGTGGACTATCTTCAGCATGGTCATACTGATCAAAAAATTCCTAAATATCGAAAGCATGCTATTGAAGTTGAAGCAGCAAACTATATGCTGATAGAGGGCCAACTCTACAAGAGAGGCAAGGATGGCAACATACGCATGTGTGTATGTGAAGCTGACTACTTGAAAATCTTGACTCATGCACATGCAGGTGTTGGGGGTGGACACTTTTCGGGAAATACCACAGCTAAGTTGATTAGGTGGTCTGGGCTTTGGTGGCCAACCTTACAAATGGATGCCGAAGAATATGTAAAACATTGTGACGATTGTCAAAGGACCAAACCTCCCATCACAAAGGACAATTTGCCATTGCGGCCTATGTTAAGCGCACATGCTTTTGCAAAATGGGGTATTGATTTTGTCGGTCCCATTAAACCTCCAGCTCGTCACACGCATGCCGAATATATTATAGTCGCAACTTACTATTTGACCAAATGGGTAGAGGCAAAGGCTATAGTTAAAAATGATGCCAGAACCACAGCCAAGTTCTTGTATGAGTACGTGTTTACACGCTATGGCTTACCTATTGAAATCATTAGTGATCAAGGTGTGCACTTTGTGAATGAGGTCATAGAGTTTTTGCTTCAAGAATTTATGGTAATTCATAAGCGTTCTGCACCCTATCATCCCCAGAGCAATGGACAAGCTGAGAGTACTAACAAGATTCTCTGCACAGCACTCACAAAGATTGTTGAGGGACATAGGACTGATTGGGAGCAAAAGTTGCACTCAGTTCTTTGGGCATATAGGATAGCCTATAAAACATTTGTGGGCACAACCCCATTTGAGCTTGCTTTTGGGCTAGATGCAATTCTTCCCATTGAATTTCTTGTACCTACTCTATGAGTTGCTAAACAATTGGACTGGACTGGTTATGAGCTTTCACAATGCATTGATGAATTGGAAAAGCTTGATGAGACCCGCTTATTGGTGGTAATGGGGATGTATGCCGAGAAGAGGAGATAAAAGCAATGGTATGATAGAAATGTAACAACTGGCCGATTCAAAAATGGGGACCTTGTGCTCTTGTACACACTTAAGAAGCATAAGAGAAAGCTCAAGAAACGTGGCCTAGGACCGTTTGTGATTAATGAGCTTTCTCCAAGTGGTGCAGTGCGTTTAGAGACACTAGAAGGTGAGCAAATGCCTAACTTCATTAATGGAAGTCGTCTCAAGAAATACAATGAACCATTAACTGAAGCCATGCTTCAACAAATGCATGCTGCACACACACAGAAAGAAGCACATGACCTACTTAAATGTCAGGCTCAAGAAGAGGCTAAAGCTAGAGTTGCAAAAGCCAAGGAGCGTCGCAAGGCTTCTATGTTGGCCTTACAGTTGGCTACTGATAAACAATATGTCGATCCTTTCAATATTCAAGTGTGTCTTCATCTTCATGAGACTACCTACTTTGTCTCTGCCTTAATTGACTCTGGCAGATTATAATGTTCTCTCATTTGACACATGGATAGCCTTGGGACAACCAACACTTGTGCACATTCCTATTGACTTATGAAGCTTCTCAGGTGAAGATAACCCTATAGAGGAAAAATGTGTCATTATGATGTCCATTCAGTATCACCAGATGTCAGTTCCCTTTTATGTGGCAAGTAAGTCCAAGGCAATGGTAGAGGCTATTCTCGGTCGATCATGGTTAAGTGCTACCAATTGTTCATTAGATTGGAAGAATAGACAATACAAATTGCAAATTGATTCTGATTGCATCTTGGGATCTGCTACTCCACGAGCTTTATCATGTCAAAAGGGTGGTGTTTCTACCTTACACAACCCACTTTCAAAATCTGCTCTTGAAGCTCCAATACAAATGATGTGGATAATCGATGAGTCCTCAAGTGAGGGCCATGGCTGGCATGTTCCAACTACTCTAGTCACTGCTCAAAGAAGGCCAGGCAAGAAGGAATTATCAATTTGGCTACCCAAAGATGCATACAAACTTGTACCATCTAGCCTAGTTGCTAAGCCTCCTAAAAAGCACATCTTTTCCAAGCCTTAAACCTCATATTGTTACTCATTAGGTCCCAAAGCATGTTCTTAAAGCACAAGGCTATTATGAGGGTGTAGCAGCACTTTGGCTTCCCAAATGCCATGGTTTACTAGAGGTAAAAGAGTGTATCAATAAGATTCCAAAAGCCACCCTTGGTTTTCCATATCAGTGGGTGCAAAGGAAATCAACACAACCTCTTCAAGATAGGATAGGTGGTTGTGATAGCACCTACAAATCTCCTTGTGTTGACCTTCCCAAAACATGTATTGAATCACCAGTTGTCCCAATTTCTCCTTGTTACACAATTCCACCATCAACTTGTGTACCTAAGACAAATCCAACTTTACATAAGTCTCCTTTGAGCATAGATTCTAGCACTTCAATGCCTAAATCCTCTTATCTTGCTCAAATTCCTTGACAATTGCTAACCTTCCCACCTCTTAAGAAGGACATACCCAAAACCAAAGGTAAGGCATTAACACTACAATTGAAGCTCTTTGGTAGATAGTGTTTGAATAGTCTCACATTTACTAATGTGGTTCCTTATGCCTTTAGAGGATTGTGTTCTTTTTGAGATGATCTTATCTACAATGTTTTTGATTGGGATTGTAATGATGGATATGAGTGTATAAAGTTTGAAGTTTCTAAATTTCATTATTCTATGACCAGATACCTCCTGATGGATACTTGGCGAGATACATGTCCACCATGCATTGACCCTGATAGTACTCAACCTGAACATCACGGGGGTTATAGTGCTCCTCCTTTTCAAACTCATTCTAGGTACTTTTATGCTCCCTTAGGTGAAAATTGGTGTGGGGGCATCACTTTGTCACTTTATTCTATCAACAACATCACCCATTTCCACATTGTCAAGAGTGTGCACGAGTCGTATTAGGAGAAGCTTCACACATTTGTTGGCTATGCCGCTCTTACTTTCGACGATATGGCATGGGCTTAATGAAACAAATTGTGGGAATTACACCCCAATTCCATAACCTTCTTGATGTGAGAGTACCAGAGAGAGAGGACCAAATCAACGTAGATTACCTGAGGAGGTTCAAGCACAACAATGGAGGGATACATGCATAAATGACTTGCAACCACCTATCTTGCAAGCCCTCCTTCCCCCAGCCTCAACATGTCAATTTTGGATCACTATGAGTACCTATATTGTGCAATTCCAAAATCGAAATTGTCTGCTTAACCTTCCCATAGAACCAATGCCATATTTTAGCGAGGAAGCACTTCTTCCTCTACCACCTTCTCGAGAGGCCGGCTTTTGTACAGGGTTGTCCTTGCATCTTGAAGTGATTGATACCATCTTCCCAATAGAAGTGGACATGGATCCACCACCACAGTGCAAGGGTAAGGTCATCGACTCCACAATAAGATCAACAAGCCAGGGCACTTTTCTCCCACTGGGTTTTTTCCCTCGGCTATATTCGATGATTGGCACCAATAACAAATTTTATTCCTTTCTTTTCTTTTCTTGTTTGTTAATAAACATTTTGCAGAGATCTCAACTAAACAAGAGCATACAAACATGTCCCAATAGTCCACCTACCGTGCACACAAATTAGGAAGGGGGGAGACATGCAATGCCTACAAAGAGCAAAGAGAAGCAATCTGCACAACATCAACAATACATCAATGCAAACGCACAACATCAACGAGCACTACAACAGGTGTATTCAAATCATAATCTTTTGTTCTTTATGTGCTTTTAACTTTTGGATATATTGTTTGCATGTTCACACACAGTTGGCTGGTTTAAGTTTTAAATTAGTTGTTAAAATGTGGTGAGTGATTTCTAGATTCTTAGAGGACTTAGTAGAAGGTATTTCTATTAGTCTAGACAGCTGTGCCCTGTTTCAGGCATAGCTAATCCATATAGGGCCCAAGGACCAGTGCAAATCCTAGCGCCAAGTCCGTCATCTCAAGAACCAAAAACGCCGCACCAAAGAGAGTGGGTCTACCCAGGCCCTTCACATCAGCCCGGTCCGCATGGAGGTGTGATATCTACAGCCACCCCCTCCCTATTCTCGCCAAGGTACCATATGGAGCCCAATTGAGAAGCTGCATAACCTAAGGCAAAAGGAAGGAGAAACCATCTGGGACTACATCAATAGAGTGAGATATCTCCACTCACACTGTAGTGCTAGAGACAAGTTCTCTAATGAAAGGTTAATAGAGAGATTTATAGAGGGTCTTGATGACGTGCCCTTACACAACTCATTGTATGCCTTGGGCCATATCTCCTTTGAGCAATGCTACATAAGTGCTATGGATTTTGAGGACAATTTCAAGGGAACAAAGTCTCAAGAACTCCATCAGAAGCTTCCTTCAAGACTACCAGCACAAAGCCTGATGGGAAAATCAAGGAGTCCATGTCAGGACAAAATGTAGAGCAATTGGCCACTACTTTAATGTAGCAAATGACACAACAATGGAGAACTGGCCAAGGTCGGGATCAGGGAGGCCAACACCATCTTTTTCCAATGAGGGATCTTGTATGGTACCCGGTCTGTCAAGCTAACCATACCGGAATGGAGTGTCCACATCTGAGACCCCACCCTAGCCTCTACTGTACATATTGTGTGAAATGGGACAATCATAAGGTCTCCAACTACTATCATCAAAAGCTGCCTTAACTAGAGCTCTACCTGAGGCATTGCCCACCAACCCTAGGCAACGCTGGCCTTACCAACACATGTGCTTCATAATGCACCTCAACACGGCCAAGAAGTGACCCATACAGGAATCCTTAGGGTGCCTAAAATGCCCTTACCACCCCCAGTTCTTCCACCTCAACCCCCGCTGCCAAGAGTTGCACCAATTCGTTAACTAACCCCGATAGAAATCTTTGAAGATGGGAATGAGGGGGAATTCTAGAAGTCCCTATCTATGAAACCCAAGAGCCTACAAACCCACCCTCAAAAACCTTCAGACATTATGTTATAGAGGGAGATCAAATGTACCTTGTGTACTTAGCAGCCCCAACACCGCAGGCTAGAGACATGAATCGGATGACAAAGCAACCACCCATACAGCGCTATGATTGTGCGGGACCTCACTGAGTGTGGCTGATTGTCCTAACAGGAAGGGAATGACAAGTACCTCTGCAGGTGCTCCTACCTTGACCCCATTGTGTGTAGGGTGCGGTATTGATCACATGTACATGGATTGTTCGCTAAGATCGTGAATGACGAGAAAGTCTCACAAAGGTAATCCCAGCACTAGCCTTAACTTGATCACATGTACAAGGATTGTCCGCTAAGATCGTGAATGACGGGAAAGTCTCACAAAGGTAATCCCAGCACTAGCCTTAACTTGTTGAGTGTTAGAGATGGTTTCATCTGAGTAGTCCCTCTCAATGCTGTAACAAGACAGCAAAACCAGCAAAGAGCTAAACACATGCTGCTTCAGAGGCATCCATTTTGCAAAACCAGGGCCAAGCAAGAGCCCCTGAACAAGCACGAGTGACTAGGCGCTCAAGAAAGAAAGCCAAAAAGATAGGTAAGGGTGAAAGCCAGGTGGTTATCAAAAGTGGTTCGAAAGACGACACTACAACTCACGCATCAACTTCTTCATCTGAAGATGAAGATTTGCTACGAGGCTACTGCCCGAGCTAGAGAACCTATTGACATTTGACACGCACCAACTACCAAAAAAGCTCACTAAATATCGTAACCCCATTGAGGAAAAGGAGAGACTTTTGGTAGCCCAAGAGTTGGTCAGGGAGTGCCAAGCGCAAATAGAAGGTGACCCTACTAATGCCTACCTTGAGCCGTGCCCATCAGTCTCAAAATTGAGGCCCGCTGAAGAAGCTCAGGTATATCCTCGAGAGCTTCCAGACCAACCACCCCAAAAAGGTCAACAGAAGTAGCAGCTTCCACTTCAACAGCTATCCCCAGCAGGGAAACAAGGTGGCCGAATATCTTGCAAACCTGGGGGATGTCTATCATAGGGGAACGATCACAGAAATCCATGTTCCCATCCCTTACACTCAAAAGAGCTTAAGACTAAGCCAAACCAACCTTCCTCTCGTGAAAGAGCCCCCGCCGTTCGAAGAGACATTGTAGGTCTCTCTTCCTTCCTCTCTTCTCAAGTCCAAATCCCTATCGGCACTTTTCTCTCCAAAGTAGCCTAAGTCTATGGAATGATTTGAAGGATTGGATGGAAGGACACCTCAGGGCAAGAATGCACAAAACTATGGAGCCTAACATCTCTCATGAATTCAAGGAAGAAAATAATTTTATACCCCATAAGGTAGCTGGGACCCCTACAGTTCAAGTAAATAAGCTCGGACAGTACTTTGAAGGTGATGAACTCAATGCAGCCGTGCCAATAACCTTCGATGGCCTCCAAGTTATAGCAATCTTGGATGGAGGAGCATGAGTGAGCATTGTTACACACTGATGTTGGGAAAATGGGGAGCACCCGCCTTGGATGACACCACTTTGCTAGTTAAACTTGATGATGGAGCCACAACCAGACCCATTGGTCTATTGAGGGATCTTAAGATTAAGATCCTGGGAACTACTTACCGCCACACCTTTGGGATAATGAATTTTGGACGTTAGCCAGTCTCTTACGACGATTACATCCTTGGTAGACCATTCATGAAAGAGTAAAAAATGATTCATGAGTGGGATACTGACCACATATACATTCAATAAAAAGATCTAACATTCAAGATCAATTTACGAACATGGAAGGTACACCCCATGAGCAATAGACCATTTGCACGAGACTCTCATGGGGTGTACCTTCCACTCACAAACATGACATGATCCACTGCAATCTAGTTGTGCCAAATATGCCACAAGACACTTGAAGATGAAAGGGAGAGTGAGGGGTGTGCACCTCTTCAGAGCCATAAGACTCTAAGAACTGGATGCATATCCTTGCTACCTTGGCCATTTTTCCTAGACACACTGGTACAGGGTTTGCTCTACGACAGATGGGAAAGAGATTACATCACTATACATGCTCAATGTAGCATACCTACCCAATGTTGCCACCTAAGAACTTGAACAAGATATTAGAGCAAAGCCATCAAGGGGTACATGCTCCCATAGAACACATAGGCCTGAGCAATTACCTGGGCCAGAACGATACGTCTTCCCAGACAACAATTCAGACACCCATTGGTTGAAGTATGTCGGAGTTGTGGAAGCGCATGACCACTTCAATGAAATGTAGCAAAATGAGTTTGCCAATAGCTTACTTTTGGTCCAATCCAACATCCCACAACCAGCAAAACCCTCTGAACCCAAACCAGACTCTGAAAAGCCTTGTGGCTTTAGCGTGCAAAGCACGCAACAAGAAGGAAGCCAAGATGCTAGTCAATGAAGAAAGTGCTAAAGCTAAAGAGACCAGACAAGCGCCTAAACATTTCCAGACCTTCCACCGATTTATCCAATATGATTTGGCTCAAATGGCTGACAGTGGAAAACCAGGGACCTCTTATGATGGTCCAGCTAAAATCAAGGAGATAAATTTGGTAGGCCTGGGGGAAGACCCAAGGCCGAGTGAAGACCTCTCTATAGAGAGGAAGAGACTGAGCTTATTAGGCTACTGATAGAATTTCAGGATTGCTTTGCTTTGCTTGGAAGTACACGGAGATGAAAGGTGTACCTCCAAAAGTGGTCCAGCATACCATTCCAATTGTTGATGGAGCCAGGCCAGTCAAACAATGGGCATATCCATCAATGAAACCTAAATACTCCAAGATGGTCCGCGAAGAGACCGAGAGACTTATCGATGCTAGATTTATCTATGAAATTGAGCATATGGAGTGGGTATCACCTATTGTGATAGTGCCCAAGAAGAATGGAAAAGTCAGTGTGCGTAGACCTCAAAAAGGTCAATGCTACTACCATCATCAGGGAGGACCACTATCCCTTACCTTTCACGGAACATGTGCTAGAACAAGTTGTAGCAGCAAAGGAAGCATACGGCTTCCTTGATGGATTCTCTAGATACAATCAAGTGTTGATCGATCCCAAGGACCAGCACAAAATAGCCTTTGCCATCAAATGGGGCATATATGCATATCGAGTCATGCCCTTCGGGCTAACCAGTGCCCCCGAAATCTTCCAACATCTTATGTGTATGACTTACAAGAAATATCTTTGGAAATTCCTTGAGGTCTTCATGGATGACCTTTGTGTCAATTCCTCCTCAAAGGAGCACCTTGCATATTTGCGCAAAGTGTTAGAAAGGTGTAGGCTATACCGTATCTCGTTGAACCCCCTCAAATGTCAATTGTGGGTTTGGCATGGAGTGATCCTGGGACACATTATCTCTAGGCGGGGAATCTCTACAGTAAAGTGTGGCTCATCCTAGAGGTGCCACCACCCACTAACTTCAAAGGAGTCTAGCACTTTATGGGACACGTCGGCTACTATCAGCAATTCATTTTTATGTACGCTAATATTTCCCAACCTCTTTACGGACTCCTCATTGTCCTCGAGTGGAATCCTCATTGTCTCGAGTGGACTGATGAATGCCAACGGGCCTACACTATGCTAAAAAAAGCCATGGCAACAAGTGCTCTATTTCTCAGATCCCCCAATTGGGACATCATCTTTCATGTCCACATCGATGCCTCAGTCTTTGCTATAGGATGTGTGCTGGCCCAACTAGGAGAACGCAAGATTGATTTCCCCATCAGTTTTGCCAGCCACCAACTTAATGAAGGTGAGAGAAACTACACTACGATCAAAAGAGAGGGACTAACCATGGTCTACACCATCAAGAAGTTCTCCCATTACCTTTTGGGAACTAAGTTTGTTCTCTTTGTAGACCACCAAACCCTTTTGTACCTGTAAACAAACCATGTATGACAGGCGAAATCACCCGGTGACTGCTTATATTACTCAATTTTGACTTCACCCATTAGAGTGAGGAAAGGCTCTCATCATGTCCTCGCAAACCACATGTCAAAGATTCCTAACGGTGAACAGCCGATGGGAGTAGATGATGACTTACTAGATGCTGCCCTATTCCAATTATGGTTAATTCCTGAATGGGGCGAGGAAGTGGCTCACTTCTTAGCCAATGGCTTACTTGTATAACCCCTCCTCAACAAATACCACGCCCGTTGCTTAATCAAATAAGAGACCCCCTACCAACTCATTGTTGCAGGCCAACTTTATAAGCACAGGAAAGATAGAATCCTATGATGTTTGTCGGGGAAGATGACTATGTCTTCCTCCTTGAATAGGTTCACTCTGCCTGTGCTGGATGGGGGGCACTTTGCAGCAGATATCACTGCTCGTAAGGTCCTCACGGCTCAGTTATGGTGGCCTACTCTAATGGCTGATGCTACAAAGCATGTCAAACGATGTGATGACTGCCAACGTATAACAATTCCCTGCTTCAAGGACCACATGCCCCTGAACCCAAGTGTGTCTTTACAACCCTTCGAGAAATGGGGCATAGATTTCATTGGACCTATCAGTCTGGCAGCCAAATATACCGTCTCAAGCTTGATACATAATTATTGCACTAAGTGGGTAGAAGCCCATGAAACCCGCAAGGCTGATGCTAGATCGACTGCTGAATTCCTCTATGAATCATTAATCACACGCTTCGGTTGCCCCCTCAAGCTCATCAGCGACAATGGGACACACTTCATTAATGAGTTAATTTAATTCCTCTTGCAAGAGTTCCTTGTCACTCATCACAGGAAGTCCTCCCCCTATTACCCACAAGCGAATGGCCAAGAGGAAAGCACGAACAAAATCATGTGTCCCATTCTGAACAAAACCGTGGAGGCCAATAGCAATGATTAGGAACCAAAGTTGTCAGCTGTACTTTGGGCATATAGAACTTCTTACAAGGCAGCAACCAATGCTACCCCCTTCAGTTTAACCTATGGTACTGAAGCAGTCATGCCTATGGAGTTCTTAGTCCCTAGCTTACGTGTTGCAGTGCAAGAAAATCTCAATGGAAACGTCTTAGGCTATCGCCTATTCAAGCTTGAAAAGCTTGATGAAACATGCCTTTTAGCAGTATACAGCATGATTATCGAGAAGTTAAGGCGTAAACAATGGTTTGAAAACCAACTTAAGGATTAAAAAATGAATGAGAGTGACATGGTCCTCTTATTTAGTACCAAAACACATATTAAAAAGAAGCTCAAGCTCAAAGGCCTAGGACCATTCCTAGTCACTGAGATAACACCACAAGGCGCAGTGCACATCCAAACACTGGAAGGTGTGGAAATGGTTGGTTACTTTAATGATATCAAATTTAAATACTACTACGTGACCCTCTCATAGAGGCCACCTTAAAAGCTATCCATGATTAAAAAAATAGCGAAAGAAAGACCATGAGGACATGAAACGAGCCGCTCCGACAGAGACATATCATGGTTAATATGGCCCAAGTGGTTGACCTTGAAGAAGAAGGCTAGGAGATAAAGCCAGCTTGGTTGTTGGTTAGGAGAATGACCACCCCGACAAGCTTTATCCAGAAGCTAGCTCTTATTGATACCAGGCCTACTTACAATTTGATGTCCTATGAAACTTGGCGTTCCCTTGGGGAACCTTGACTCAAAGAGACCCCTACCATCATTACAATTGTGGCATCACAACATGTTCATTGCATAGGCACAATCAAACTTTTGTTCCACATTGGAAATAATACCTTGGAAGGGAAGTTCTTTGTCATGCCTGCAAGAACTATGCGTGAAGAGATACTCCTTCAAAGGGGTTGGATGCGACATAACCGGTGCAACATTGACTGGGATGCACAGACGGTGACCCTACAGTTGGTTTCTGGCCAAGTTATTGTCCTCATGACGGATGAAGAGCCTGTACCCTCAGCTCTCCCATGCCAAGAACTTCCCATTTCACCACCCACCATCATTCCATCACCTCACCTATATCAATCCATCCCCCCAAAAGAGGATGCTTCTCATTCCCAACCATATCAATGCCTCCACCCACACCCTCACCACCACCACCACGATCGATAGCAACCCACTCTCACATGGTCACCTCACTAGCTACCGCCCTACTAAACCAAACCAACACTACTAAACAAAACTCCACAAGGTTCACCATAGCACCTTTGGGTACCTAAAATGCTTCTCACAGCACAAGGTTATTATGAGGGCGAATCTAAATTATGGATCCCCAAAAGATCCAACCATCCCCTTCATCCACAGGCAACCAAAGCTCCTCATCCCCCATGTCAGCAACACATTATCCAACCACAAGCCTACAGGAGGGTACAGGACAAACATAGGCCCAAGCACTCCCCACCGAGTTCCAACCCTCAACTATACCCAAAACCAACTATTTGGTGGATCCCCAAACCTCTCCTTCGAGCCCAACTGTTTGGGACATCATAGCATAGCGGAGGCTACACTCCAACCCACACACTTTGTCAATCCGTGAATGCAACCCGGTTAGCGCATAGAAGCTATCCCGAGAATGGGAGAAGATTAGTTAACCACACACTAATGACTTCTAGTCCTACTCAATCCTTCTTCAACACTCAAGCAATCAATCTAACATAATCAAAGCATCAAGATTAGGCTACACTTAAGCACAAAATTGCAACTTATGCAAAGAATCTAACATGCAAAGAGCTATCACACAAGCCTCAACTACACATCATTTCATGCACAAGCTTCATCACATGCACTCTACAAATCAGATTTTAACATCAAAACATCATTAAGAAATCTAGATTAGCAAGTGTGTAGACCATAACCTCACATCATTAAGAAATCTAGATTAGCAAGTGTGTAGACCATAACCTCATATCATTGAAAATGTAGAGAATAGAGAGTACAAGATTGAAGCAAGAATGGAGATGGAGAGTCTTGGGAGAGCACATGAGAAGGAGCTATGGAGCAAGCTCTCTCTATGAGCCTCTCAACCAAATGACCAAAGAGTTTCCTCTAGCTCTCAAATGGGCCACTTTTTATAGAAAAACTCTAGAACTCCCAAAAGTTCCCATGTGGGATTATTGTCAAGCCCACTCCCACATTCATCTACAACTTGGAACTCTTTTCAAGAGCCCTAAGTGTCTTTTTTGTTGCATCCTTGTATTGATCTTCCTTCGTCTTGCAACACTCCCCCCTTCCTATTTTGCGCACGTCCTCGAGCGCGGTAGTAGCAAGAGCTGCAACAAAAAAACAATGGGTACAAGCAAAGTCTTTTTTTTTTTTTTTTAAGAAAAGAAAAGAAAAGAAAAGAAAAGAAAAGAAAAGAAAAGAAAAACCAACAATAATAATTTCACACGTGAGCATACAAGTGCAAGGCTGATTAAAGTTTTAATGAGTACAAAAGTAGGTTAGTAAAGACTAGTCAAAGTGAGACTCAAGTGGTAGATAGTGCTATGCAAAGGCAAGTGTGCTTGTACACTGCTGGTTATGACCGCAGTCTCAATGTCCTACAAGTATGTAAGTTATTCCTAAGTGGGAAACCTACTCCTAAATATGAGCAAAGGTGATTAGAACTCTTTTTTTTTTTTTGATATGTGTGTAGAAGGTGATAAAGATTAAGGTTCCATCCCAAAGAGACCCAAGCAATGGCCAAGAGACCTCCACCCCAAGAGAATCTAAAGACCGCTAAGTATCTCAAGGGCGACATACCCTTTTTCTTTCTTTTATGACATAAGGAGTATCCCATGAAGATGAGGGCATCGGTCTCGAGGATCCATAATGTACCCCAGAGTCCTACCAACATCTATCAAGGCGATAGATTCCTTGAAGGTCTTTTTCTGAAGCTTTTAGACGTCCGTGTTCACCCCATGGAAACCAAGGCATCGGCCCCAAGGTGCTAAGACAACCCCAGGTCCTACCAAGCATTCCTCATGGCTGTAGACACGTCATGTCTCAATTCACTTTGTATATATTTTTTTAGGGTATAAATTTTTTTTACTCCTAGCACCTAGCTCATACCTAAGAGGTAGCTACCACTAGGGATAACTAATATACCTTGAAAGCATAAGAACTTGGCATATTCCATTGGTATATATCCTACACTGTCTTTAGATAGAAATATCTTTTACTAAGTCTTCTAAGAATCTAGAATTCACTCACCATATTTTAACAACTAATCAAAAACTTAAACCAGCCAACATTGTGTGAACATGCAAACCATATATCCAAAAGATAAAAGCACATAAAGAACAAAAGATTAAGATTTGAATACACCTGTTGTAGTGCCCGTTGATGTTGTTCGTTTGCATTGATGCATTGCTGATTTTGTGCAGATTGCTCCTCCTCGGACTTTGTAGGCGTAGCATGTCTCCCCCCTTCCTAATTTGTGTGCACGATAGGTGGACTATTGGGGCGTGTTTGATGCTCTTTTTTTAGCGGAGATCTCTACAAAATTTTTATTAACAAACAAGAAAAGAAAAGAAAAGAATAAAATTTGCTATTGGTGCCAATCATCGAATATAGCCGAGGGGAAAAACCCAGTGGGAGAAAAGTGCCCTGGCTTGTCGATCTTATTGTGGAGTCGATGTGCTTACCCTTGCGCTGGTGGTGGATCCGTGTCCACGTCTGCTGGAAAGATGGTATCAATTTCCTCAGGATGCAGGGACAACCCCTCACAAAAACCGGCCTCTGGAGAAGGTGGTAGAGGAAGGAGTGCTTCCTCACTAAAATATGGCATTGGTTCTATGGGAAGGTTAAGCAGACAATTTCGATTTTGGAACTGCGCAATATAGGTACTCATATTGATCCAATATTGACATGTTGAGGCTTGGGGAAGGAGGGCTTGCAAGATCGGTGGTTGCAAGTCATTTAAGCTTGTATCCCTCCATTGTTGTGCTTGAATCTCCTCAGGTAATCTACGTTGATTTGGTCCTCTCTCTGGTATTCTCACATTAAGAAGATTATGGCGTTGGAGTGTAATTCCGACAATTTGCTTCATTAAGCCCGTGCCATACCGTCTAAAGTAAGAGCGGCATATCCAACAAATATGTGAAGCTTCTCCTAATACGAGTCTTGCACACTCTTGACAATGTGGAAATGGGTGATGTTGTTGATAGAATAACGTGACAAAGTGATGCCCACAGCAATTTTCACCTAAGGGAGCATAGAAGTACCTAGAATGTGTTTGAAACGGAGGAGCACTATAACCCCCACAATGATCAGGTCGAGTACTATCAGGGTCAATGCATGGTGGACATGTATCTCGCCAAATATCCATCAGGAGTTATCTGGACGTAGAACAATGAAATTTAGAACACTCATATCCATCATTACAATTCCAATCAAAAACAAGATTATCTCAAAAAGAACACAACTTCTAAAGGCATAAGGAACTACATTATTCAAACATTGATCTACCAAAGAGCTTCAATTGTAGTGTTAATGCCTTATCTTTAGTTTTTGGTATGTCCTTCTTAGGTGGGGATTTTAGCAATTGTCTTGGAATTTGAGCAAGATAAGAGGATTTAGGCATTGAAATGCTAGAATCTATGCTCAAATGAGACTCATTTGGACTTGTCTGAGGTACACAAGTTGATGGTTGAATTGTGTAACAAGGAGAAATTGGGACAACCGGTGTTTCAATACATGTTTTAGGAAGATCAACACAAGTAGATTTGTAGGTGCTATCACAGCCACCTTTCCTTTCTTGAAGAGTTTGTGTTGATTTCTTTTGCACCCACTGATATGGAAAATCAAGGGTGGCTTTTGGAATCTTTCTGAAACACTCTTTTACCCCTAGCAAAGCATGGCATTTTGGAAGCCAAATTGCTGTTGCTCCCTCATAATAGCCTTGTGCTTTAAGAACATGTTTTGGGACCCATCGAGTAACAATCCGAGGTTTAGGCTTGGAAATGATATGCTTCTTAAGAGGCTTAGCAACTAGACTAGATGGTACAAGTTTGTACGCATCTTTGGGTAGCCACATTGATAATTCCTTCTTGCCCGGCCTTCTTTGAGCAGCAACTAGAGTAGTTGGAACATGCCAGCCATGGCCCTCACTTGAGTACTCATCAATTATCCACATCATTTGTTTTGGAGCTTCAAGAGCAGATTTTGAGAGTGGGTTGTGTAAGGTAGAAACATTACCCTTTTGACATGATAAAGCTCGTGGAGTAGCAGATCCCAAGATGCAATCAGAATCAATTTGCAATTTGTATTGTCTATTCTTCCAATCTAATGAGCAATTGGTAGCACTTAACCACGATCTACCGAGAACAGCCTCTACTACTGCCTTGGACTTATGTGCCACATAAAAGGGCACTGACATCTGGTGATCCTGAATGGTCATCATAATGACACATTTTCCCTCTATAGGGTTATCTTCTTCTGAGAAGCTTCGTAAGTCAACAGGAATGTGTACAAGTGTTGGTTGACCCAAGGCTATCCATGTGTCAAACGAGAGAATGTTATAATCTGCACCAGAGTCAATTAAGGCAGAGACAAAGTAGGTAGTCTCATGAAGATGGAGGCACACTTGAACATTGAATGGATTGACATATGGTTCATCAGTAGCCAACTGTATGGCCAACATAGAAGCTTTGCGATGCTCCTTGGCTTTTGCAACTCTAGCTTTAGCCTCCTCTTGAGCCTGACGTTTAAGTAGGTCAAGTGCTTCTTTCCGTGTTTGTGCAGCATGCATCTGTTGAAGCATGGCTTCAGTTAATGGTTCATTGTATTTCTTGAGATGACTTCCATTAATGAAGTTAGGCATTTGCTCATAGGCATTTGCTCACCTTCTAGTGTCTCTAAACGCACTGCACCACTTGGAGTAAGCTCATTAATCACAAACGGTCCTAGGCCACGTTTCTTGAGCTTTCTCTTATGCTTCTTAAGTGTGTACAAGAGCACAAGGTCTCCTTTTTTGAATTGGCTAGTTGTTACATTTCTATCATACCATTGCTTCTGTCTCCTCTTCTCAGCATACATCCCCATTACCGCCAATAAGCGGGTCTCATCAAGCTTTTCCAATTCGTCAACGCGTTGTGAAAGCTCATGACCAGTCCAATCCAATTGTTTAGCTACTCATAGAGTAGGTACAAGAAATTCAATGGGAAGAATTGCATCTAATCCAAAAGCAAGTTCAAATGGGGTTGTGCCCACAGATGTTTTATAGGCTGTCCTATATGCCCAAAGAACTGAGTGCAACTTTTGCTCCCAATCAGTCCTATGTCCCTCAACAATCTTTGTGAGTGCTGTGCAGAGAATCTTGTTAGTACTCTCAGCTTGTCCATTGGTCTGGGGATGATAGGTTGCAGAACGCTTGTGAATTACCATAAATTCTTGAAGCAAAAATTCTATGACTTCATTTACAAAGTGTACACCTTGATCACTAACGATCTCAATAGGTAAGCCATAGCATGTAAACACGTACTCATACAAGAACTTGGCTGTGGTTCTGGCATCATTTTTGACTGTTGCCTTTGCCTCAACCCATTTGGTTAAATAGTCTGTTGCGACTATAATATATTCCGCATGCGTGTGACGAGCGGAGGTTTAATGGGACCGACAAAATCAATACCCCATTTTGCAAAAGCACGTGTGCTTAACATAGGCCGCAATGGCATATTGTCCTTTGTGATGGGAGGTTTGGTCCTTTGACAAACGTCACAACGTTTCACATATTCTTCGGCATCCATTTGTAAGGTTGGCCACCAAAGCCTAGACCACCTAATCAACTTAGCTGTGGTATTGCCCGAAAAGTGTCCACCCCCAACACCTGCATGTGCATGAGTCAAGATTTTCAAGTAGTCAGCTTCACATACACACATGCGTAAGTTGCCATCCTTGCCCCTCTTGTAGAGTTGGCCCTCTATCAGCATATAGTTTGCCGCTTCAATTTTAATAGCATGCTTTCGATGTTTAGGAATTTTTTGATCCGTATGACCATGTTGAAGATAGTCCACAATATACTTACTCCAACTTGGTGTAGTTGAAATTTGGAATAATGTGATATTATGAATTGGCTTCTGAATTTTACATGAAGCATAGTTACGAAAAAATGTTTCAGCATTTGCATGCATGGTAGGCCACCATTGCCCATCCTGAGATATACGTCGCACACAAGTAGTAGCTGATGCATGGATTCCATCGATACCCGCATGTGCCCATTCCAAGATTTCCTCATATTGGTCGGGGTTAGGTATAAGCCGCAACACTCCATCATTACCCTGACGATATAATCTTCCTGAGATTAACTTGAACGGTTGCCATAGGTCCACATTAGGACCCGCTAGTTGTATCTGCCCACTTGTCAAAATTTCTAAAATGGATTCAGACCATCTAGGAGCTATCTCTACAAGGAAAAGTGTTGAATCTAACATATCATCATCCACACCCACAGGAGCTTCGCCAGAGGTGATTCGAGACAAATGATCTGCCCTTAGATGAGTTGTTCCTTTTCGAACTGCAACTTCAAAATCAAACTCAAGAAGGATGATAAACCACCTTACAATCCTTCCAGTTGCACAAGGCTTATTTACCAAATATAGCAATGCTTGATGGTCCACAAAAAATATGAATTTGTTAGCCAAAAGGTAATGGCGAAACTTTTTCACTGCAAATATCATGGACAATCCTTCTCTTTCTGTTGTGGTGTAATTCTTCTCAGCATTGTTCGACTGTCGACTAGCATATGAGATTGGGAAATCCTTATTATGTTCTCCCGATTGAGCCAAAATACATCCAATTGCAAAGTTTGAAGCATCAATATGGACATGAAAGATTTGGTTCCAATCTGGTGCCCGTAAGATGGGTGCAGTCACTAATGCTTGCTTCAACTTTTCAAAAGATTCCTCACACTCATCAGTCCAATTAAACTTTACAAGAAGAGCATATAATGGTCTGGCTAGGACAGCGTACATGTATCTAGATGAATCTACGGTAATAGCCACAATGTCCCATGAATGTTTGTACCCCTTTAGGGTTGATAGGCCGAGGTAATGAGACAATGACATCAATTTTATCCATATCTATTGAAATCCCATTGAGAGAAACAATATGGCCCAAAATTTTTCCTTGTCTTACCATGAATTTGCACTTGTCAGGATTCAAGCATATACGGTAAAGTTGACACTTTTGAAACACAAGTCTGAGGTGTTCTATATGATCATCACGCTCTTGTGAGTGAACACATAAATCATCCATGAAGATCTCAAGAAATTGCCTAAGGTACTCCTTGAATACATGACTCATTAACCACTGAAAGGTTGCTGGTGCATTTGTTAGACCAAATGGCATAACACGATAGGCAAAGATGCCATCTTCAGTAGCAAAGGTTGTCTTGTGTTGATCCTTTGGATCAATTGACACTTGATTGTAACCGGAGAATCCATCCAAGAAACTATATGCCTTTCTCCCTGTAACTCGTTCCAGAACATGATCCATGATTGGAAGTGGGTAATGATCACGCACAGTAGCTGCATTTACCTTCTTGAGGTTTACACATACTCGAAGTTTTCCATTTTTCTTGGGCACCACTACAATAGGGGAGACCCATTCAGTGTGTTCAATCTCATAGATAAATTCTGCCTCTAAGAGCTTGTCTATTTCTTCCTTTATCTTCCATGCAAAATTTTCATTGTAAGTATAAGGACGTTGCTTGGAGGGTTTTGCATCCTCTCACAATGGAATTGTATGCTGACATATGCTTGGATCAACTCCTTTGAGGTCTTTATAACTCCAAGCAAAAACATCGCGATACTTCTTTATTGTTTGAATTAATAACTTCTCCTCATCTAAGCACAAGTCTGTTGCAATCCACACATAGCGAGGCTCTTCTCCTGGCTTAGCAATATCAATCTTTTTTGCATCTTCTGGACCATCGTATGTAACCCTTAGCACGCTTGGTTTTTGTCGCATGGGCTGTTGAAGAACAATCTTTCGATCTTGAAGAGTGTACTGTGTGAAATTGGGAGGAACATTGAGACCTTGTTCTTGTCCACTTGAGTCTTCATTCATTGAAGACCATACGGTTTTGAGCTCTCCTGTGCCATCTTGCATCTGATTTTTTTGTTCAACCGTTGTCTTTGCACTTCCCACACTCTTTTTTGAATCAGTTTTAGACTTGAGTTTTGGTTTTTGTTTCTTCGTTTTTTTACGATTTTTGCTAACAGTTGTTAGCTTTTCTCCTGCTTGGAATCCATCTGATCGTTTTATTTGGTCTTTGATACTATCTTGTGCTTGGACATAGTATAGATATCCGTTCTTTCCTGAGAAGTGAGGTGGTGGTCGAGAGTTTTCACTCTTAGACTCCTCCTTTTCTTTTTGTAGTCTCTCACGTTGTTCCCGCTCATCTTGTCTACTGATTCTCTTATGGCTCTTACAGCATTTACGTTTAGGTCGGCTTCGAGGGATCTCTACTTGAACCTCCCTTCCTCTCAAGAGTATGCGTGCCTTTCCTAACTCATCCTCAGGGATTATCACATTATTATCAAAATCAGAGTCCCAGCCATCTTCCTTATCAGCATCATTAGCAGATTCGAGTGTTAAATCCTCCACTGAGACTTCCTCGACATGCATAGCTGTTGTGGATGTATCCCTATAGTACAAATCATCTAGAAGGGCACGTGGTTGTACCATTCGTATAGGTATGATATCATATCCATCTGAGTCACAAAATTGAATTGGCTTCGGTAAAGCACATGTGGATAATGTTGCAAGGACATGACTCCATTCTAATGGATCAATTAAATGCTCGGGGGAAGGGTTGTGGAATGTATGCCTCGTCTGATACACTTCGATTACCCTTAAGTCTCTCAGTGTTGAAATCCCTACACGAGGCTCCACACATCCACAGATCTTCTCGCCCATCTGACAATGTAACTCTTGAGCCCTCAGATGAAGCAAAATCAAACTCATCTATTGGAGACCTTGTTACATCACGATATGAGTGATTCCTTAGGTTGACCCTTGTGATGACAGAATCATGTCGGAGGTACAAATAATTGTATCCCCAATCTTGAATCATTTGAAATTGTCGCATGAATGGTCTACCCAATATCACTTCATAGTTTGGATGTTTTCCAAAATCCACTACTTCAAAGGTGTGCTCATATTCAATCCCACATGTGGTGACCAATATGTTCTCAAGCAGCCCAAGGGGATGTTCTAAGCTTCCATCTGCTAGCTGCAAGCGCATCCTGGTACTCCTAATAGCTGGTTTGCCCCACTTTTCCCAAATGGACCTTGTCACAATGCCCACTCCTGCACCACTATCAAGTATTGCAGTTGAAGCTACTTTTCGCACTTCTAATGGGAGGGTAGCATTTCCCTGATCGTCCTCACAAAATTTTCCTACTTTGTTGATAGGAACTGGCATAACATGCTTTGTCTCAGGGTGTATAGTACACTCATGGTGACCCTTTTGTAGCAATACCTGATCTGACAAACATGTGGCAATATCATTCCACAACTCAGGTCGAATTTTTATCAAATCAAGCAAAGGTAAGGTACAAGCCACTGGTGCTAACAAAATAGCTTGCACGATACTCATATCCTTCTCCTTTGTCAACCTTTTATGTATGGAGGGTATCCTCAAGGTTTGAGAACAGTTCTCATATTCTCCCAGATATGATGGTAAGGTTTTCATTATATGCTTACTTCTGGGAGAAACAATTGTTTGAACTTCCTCCTGGATGCTTGGGTGTCCGAAGTTGTTTTCCATGCCCCTGGTAAAATCCACCTCAGAGAATGGAGGCGAACTAATAGAAGACATGTTCTCATTAACTTTCTCATGAACTGCGGCCCACATCTCATTTGCCATGTCCTCATTAGCATCAATAAATTCATCATTGCATGGGAAGACAAGGCTAGGTGGTGGCAGATTACCTCCTTTCAATTGGGTGTCAATTGGTGCAGACCTTTCACTATGAGCTTGTGAAATGAGCTCACTTTTCATTTCCCGACTTGATGACACTTCTGGTATGGTTTCTAATGTTGGCTTAAGAGAGGTCGGGCCCCGAGGAATAGGTGGTGGTGGTCCCTCAAGTATTGACTGAGCTTCCCTAATGAGTTGCTGATG
Source organism: Cibotium barometz (assembly GCF_041138505.1). NCBI lineage: Eukaryota > Viridiplantae > Streptophyta > Polypodiopsida > Cyatheales > Cibotiaceae > Cibotium > Cibotium barometz. Next base: position 1,659,473 of record NC_141078.1, on the reverse strand, counting down.
TACAGCTAGATTGATCTTCTCCTCACGAGGGTTTGGGTATTCTTAAAGCTTCTTGGGTAGCTCAGATAAAGCTACAATGCGACTTCTAGAGTCTCATTCACTTTATCCACAAAAACAGAACCCCCAGAACTATCCTCGGTCGTACTAGTCTCATCTTGTTTAGCACTAGGCCCAGGTTGAGGTTGATGTTCCTCATGCACTTCTTGGGATGTAAAAGTTTTATCCCTCATGTTTTGTTTAGAGGCTTCTTGAGAACTAGTGGATGCACTTTTAGTTCGCTTGTTTCGGTTCTTCTTCCTCCTAGTGGTCTTTTTTCTATTGGACTGTAGGGTCTTGTCCACTAGATTTATCTTTGCATCCCTAGTTCGAGGTGTCTCATCAGTTTGTATTTCGGCATTTCGTGTCTATGATCTAGTCATGACTCTAAGTGGCACGACATCCTCATTCTCTGATGAAGGTGGTGATGGAACTGCCCCTACAAGGTTGAGTGAGACCTTTGGTTGAGAGGTGCCTTCCTCATGTGGTTTCAGCAAACAATCCTTTGGGAAGTGTTCTACACAACACCCTAGACAATATCTTTCAATTGGTGGGAACTGTTGTACTGTTGTATTGGATCGAGATGCTTGCCTTGAGCGATGTGGACAATCATGAGCCCAATGGGGTTCTCCGCACTCATAACAGGGGCCCATTGGTTTGGCCTCTACTTTCCTTGGCTGCCATTGACCTGAGGGGCCTGGAGTCCTAGATTGGTAGCCGCCTAGCAACATCAAAGAGTTTTGTTCCCCTGGTTGAGTCTCCAGTGCTGGGCTTGGGTATGCGGGACTTTCAAAGAGATTTTCTTTGGATGAATATGATGCGTATTCCTCTTCCACATAGCCTGGGTTTACCAAGTCTCTACACATATTTGAATTGTCGTAGTCAACAACCCTCACAAAAGCAGTCCCTGGAGCAGGAGGTTGAGCACCAAGAACAGGTCGTGCTTGCTCTTGTGCCATCGGTGGCTTACGTTCAAAATTAGTATACTGTTGATACATTTGTGAAGCCACTCCACCCCTTGGCTACTCACGCTCCTATCTCATTCTTGCAATGCGAGTACATTCCTGTGTGGTATGGGTAAAGTTCCAAGCACAGGCTTGGCACCACTTTTTTGTGGGTTGGTTTGTGACTAGAGGAGAAAAGGTATTACATTCCTGTGTTTTATGGTTACCGCCACATGCTCCACAAAGATGAGGACCTGTAGGAAGTACACTCCTCATTCTCTGCTACTGTTGTTGTGGCTGCATGGGTGGACGATAGGTCTATCCCAATCTCTGTAGTACTAGGTTAGCTATCTGGTCTGGATTTACTAGCGCGCTAGATCCTGAACTTTGGTCATCACCCCACTGATCTCTAGGTTTCACCTCTGGGCCGGAACCATCTTGGAATTTGAAGTTATCGGTGAAATCCATAGCATCATGGTAACACTCATTGAAATTTGTATGCTTCTTCGCATAGAGATGTGTATGCAGTGTCGAATTTTTGAGTCCTTTTAAGAAGAGAGAAATTAATCGACTTTGGGCGGGCTTCTCATCTTCTGGGCAACGATTAATGTACTGCTTCATTCTATTTACACAGTCTCTAACAGTCTCATTCTCGCCTTGTTTGAAAGAGTAGATGTGTGCTACCGTGTCATGTTGAATTCCCATCAAGGAAAAAGCAGCAATGAATCTCTCTTCCAAAACTCGTAAAGAAGATTTGTCTGAAGCCTCTAGTGCTTGAAACCAAGCAAGGGCCTTTCCCTCAAGAGTGAGTCCAAATCCTTCAATTTGAGTATGCTTATCAGCCACTTGCTCAGCTCGAACTGCTTGCCTAAATGCTGCTACGTGGTTGTATGGATCTCCCGACCCTTCATACTTCTTTACCAGTTTCTGAAGAGTTGATGGCCTTACTTGTCTTGAATACTCATCATAGGGCCTACGGCCTCTCATTCTCAGTGGGAATTGTTCCTCTCTTTGGTAAGATGGTCCACATGCATCAAAAATTGGTGTGGGTACCCTATTACCAGCCTCACCAAACCCCTCCAAAGATCGTCACCCGCATTTCAGGAGGTGCATTAATGAGAGGCCGAGTTGGCTCCCCTACCCTCTGATTGTTATAGTGAGAAAGATGTTGGTGTGGTGTGACCTGTGGTCGCACATTTGGTGTAGGACGATATCTTGGTGCTAGAGTTGGGCTACTAGCAGTGGTCCACTTAGATGTTGAAGGTCCCTCTCTAGTGAACTCTCGTAGGGGAGGAGCAACAGTTTCTCCAAGAAAGGCTGTCTCTCCTGGTTTGGCTGTATTTGTTGAGAACACTTCCATGAATAATGGATGTCCTTTCCACGTGAGATCCCGAATCTCTTTCCAATCTAAGGTTCGGTATTCATTGGCCCATTTATCAATTATTCGGTTCATGTGTCCTGCAAGCTTCTCAACTACCACCACCAGTGCTAGAGGAAGATCTAGCTCCGGCAATTTAGTTGTGGCATAATATCCCTCTAACGAGTCCTTATAGACCTCTTGAAGTGGGTCATCCTGTAAGACCTTTGTCACTGGAATTTGTCGTACAAACTCCCATTGGTTCTCAGCCCCCTGATCCATTTTACTCTTGCCTTTCCTATCCCTTTCCAAATTTAGATCTACAAGAAGTAAATCATCTATGGATGGTTTTGAGGACTGGGCATTGGATGGTCCAGGCATGTCCCGCTCAATGAGCCAATCATCTCTAGACTCCCTTGCTCTGGAAAGTTTTGATAAGTCTAAGAACTCGGTTTTAGAGAGCTCCCCTAATTTGTCTACATTTTCTGGATGGTAGGTGACTTCGTAGCGAACACCATCTCCACCCATGTACATGTTACCCTGGTCATTGATTAGAGGTGCTCTATCAAGTTCTGAGAAAATGTCTGCGATCTTAACAAGATACCGTTGTTGTGGGTCCCTAAAGATCTCAGCTCCTTGAGCATTCGTGTAGACATATTGGAGTCTCACATTGAGTGTTAACCCCATGGTGTCGGCTTCAAATGGATTAAAAGATCTTGCGGGTGTCCTATTTGGGGCTACGGACTGACTATTTGATAGCCCAAGATTGTCCATGGACAATGAACTAGTTGTTCTGGAGGAAAGGGTATCGGATTGGGATTCAGAAAGTGTTTCAGCAATATCTGCCAAATTTCCTACCGATTGGGTCCCACTTTCCTGCGTAGGTACTCTAGAAGGTGCCCTAGGCCCTATGGCAGAATCTATAAGACGTCCCGACCGCAAGTGCATAAGGTCAAATTTTTTTGGTTTTTTATGTGTTTTTGTTTTGTTTTTTGTTTTTTTAAATATATATATATATATATATGTATATATATATATATATATATTTTACCCTACCTAATCACTAAATGCAACTAAAATGAGTATGTGTGGTGTAACTATCTATCCTATTTTTTATTATTATTTTTTAAAATGATTTTTTTAATATGATTTTATGTTTTTACTTTTTTTAACAAAAATTAATTACAAAAATTATGAATCACACTAAAAAAATACTAATTATGCACAAAATTACAAAAATTTTAAAACAATGCAAGTTACCCTAACTTATGCAAAAAATTTAAAAAAATAAAGAATTACAAAAACATGCAAAAAAGTAGACTCCTAAAAAACACTTTATTTATAGATTTTTTTTTATTTTATTTTTTTTAATTTCTATTTCTTTTCTTTTGTTTTCTTCTCCTTTTGTTGTTTTTTTTTGTTTGTTTGTTTGTTTTTTGTTTTTTTTTAAACCAATAAATTTCGTACCAATTACAAAAAATATGAATCTACTAATTATGCACGCAATTACAAAAATTCTAAAAAATAAAAAATAAAAAATGCAAGCTACTTTAATTATACAAAACTTTACAAAAATTTAAAAAATGAACAATGGACTCAAAATACAAAAGTAAAAATTGTTTTTCTCTTTTTTTTCTCCTTTTTCTTTAAATAAATTTATTGTTTTATGTTTTTTTTCTTTTTCTTTCTTTTTTTCTTTTTTTTTTAAAGAAAAAATATTTTTTTTTGTTGTTTTTTTATATTTATTATTATTATTTTTTATTTAAAAATACAAAAAACATGAAAAATTAATTAAAAAATAAAAAATAAAAAAAATTTGAAAAGCACCAACCTTATCTTTCAACGCTTCGCCGCCTCCCGGATTCTGCGCCTCACCGCTCTCGCCTCGTCTTCAATGCACCGCCTCTGCACGTCTTCTTCTTCACCACAGCCTTTCCCCTCCTTGCTCTGAGCTGCTGCTGCTGCGCTTTCTGTCGGCCTCACCTCCACGTCTTTTGCTTCGACGTCTGCTCCTACAGCCTTCAGCTGGCACGTCGGCTATACAGACGCCCCCTCCACAGCAACGCTCGATGTGCCGACGACGCCCTCCACGCAGAGCTCGATGTAGTGTCCCCCTCGATGCAGCGCTCGATGCCGACTCTTCCACGTTATTGTATAAAAAATATATATGTAGGAGCCATTGACGCTCATCGGAAGATAGCGGATAATTGGGGACAATACCTCCAAAGTGTCATGTGGTGTATTCCGCAACCTCATGACGTCGCCCAATTAGAAATCGAAGAGAAGCCAAAACTAAGTCGTACTGCAAGAAGGCGGCAAAACCAAGAGTTGGCTCAACAACAAAAGGAGGCGGAATTAAAAGAAAAAAACCGGGCACAACAAGAACCAGTAGACTTACACCCCGCACCCGAGCATTTCAAATCATTCACCACCACAGGGGAACGTAAAGTGGTCTACACAAAAGCCCAACGAACGCCTACCAATGGGAGTAGCGGTGTCTACGATGGCCCTGCGGTAGTTAAGGAGATAGACTTAGCAGATCCGGATGAGGAGTCTAAACCAGTTTATATTGCTCAAGACCTCACCAAGGCGGAAGAAGCTGCACTTACGAAGCTTCTTAAAGAATTCAAGGACATATTTGCTTGGACATATCATGATATGAAGGCTCGGGGGGGTCACTCACAAAAAATGTAAATATCACGTGCGTTCAACAGAAGCATATTTTTAATTTATGAAACTTACAGAAATATATTTACATAAGGGTATGATTTAAAATTTTTTCAAAACAATTTACAGATTCATAAAGAAAAGGGGATATTATATGGATAAAAAAATTCACAGATAAAGGATTTAAAATATAGGCCTTGAACGCACGCGATAGGGGTATTCTACATATAGTGACCCCCCCGAGTATGAAGGGTGTTCCACCCTCGGTGGTGCAACACACGATTCCAATGATTAGCACTGCTAAACCAGTCCAGCAACGTCCCTACCCAATGAATCCTAAGTACGCAAAGATTGTACAAGAGGAAATTGAAAAGCTGGTAAAATGTGGATTCATATACCCAATTGAGCACTCAGAATGGGTTTCTCCGATAGTCATCGTGCCAAAGAAGAATGGGAAACTCAGAGTGTGCGTTGATCTCAAAAAGGTTAATGCAGCCACCAGAAGGGATCATTACCCCTTGCCGTATTCTGAACATGTGCTTGAAAGAGTGGCAGGCAAGGAGGCATATAGCTTTTTAGATGGGTACTCGGGTTACAATCAGATCACAATTGCAGTCGAGGACCAAGCTAAAACAGCATTTATCACGGAGTTTGGAGTGTTTGCCTTTCGCGTCATGGCTTTTGGCCTGACCAATGCACCTGCAACATTCCAACGATTGATAAACACGGCCTTTAAAGAATATCTAAGGGACTTCTGTGAAGCTTTCTTAGATGATCTTTGTGTTCATTCCTCTTGGGACGAGCACTTGATGTGTTTACGAAAAATATTTGAAAGATGTAGATTATATCGCATCTCCTTGAATCCTTTCAAATGCCAATTCTGGGTTAAACACGGAGTTATCTTAGGGCATATAGTGTCCAAAAATGGGATTTCCACTGACGAGAGTAAAATCAAGGTCATTCTGGAATTACCCCCACCCACCAACTACAAGGGAGTCCAACGCTTTATGGGCCACGTTGGTTATTATCGAAGGTTTATTCTCTTCTTCGCCGAGATAGCTCGACCATTGTATAAGCTTCTCATCGAGTTTATTTGGACCGAAGAATGTGACCGTGCCTATGAGCTATTAAAGAAGGCCTTGGCGAGTGCTCCAATCTTGAGAATGCCTAACTGGGATTTACTCTTCCATGTGCATATTGATGCATCAAACTTTGCTATTGGGTGTGTGTTAACTCAACCTGGAGAACACAAGCTAGACTACCCCATTAGCTTTGCCAGTCGCCAGTTGAACGATGCTGAGATGAACTACACCACTACGGAGCGAGAAGGGTTGGCAATGATATATGCAGTAAGGAAATTTCGTTATTACCTCCTTGCCACCAAGTTTGTTTTCTATGTGGATCATCAAGCATTGTTGTATCTGGTAAACAAACCATGCTCCACAGGAAGAATCACACGATGGCTATTGATTCTTCTTGAGTTTGATTTCACGGTTGTTGTGAGACCTGGCAAGAAACATGTTATGGCTGATCATTTGTCTCGCATACCCAATGGTGAGGCTCCTACAGGGGTTGATGATGACTTACCTGACACTTCCCTGTTCATGGTGGAGACAATGCCTGAATGGAGTGAGAAGATTGTTAACTTTTTGGTTAATGGCTTTCCACCCAAGGAGCTTCGTAAAGATCTAGCTCGAAAGCTGATCAAAGAATGCGAACCCTATTGCCTGATAGCCGGGACTCTTTATAAAAGAGGAAAGGATGACGTTCTTAGGCGTTGTGCCCGAGAGGATGAGTATCTATACATTTTACAAGAGGCACATATGGGCGTAGCCGGTGGTCACTTCTCAGGAGACTTAACTGCGCGAAAGATCTTACAATCAGGGTATTGGTGGCCCACTATGTTCCAAGATGCATCACTCTTTGTGAAGGGTTGCGATGAATGCCAACGATACAAGAAACCGCAGAGGAAAGATCAGATGCCCCTACATCCGATCAAAGTAAACCAACCATTTGAAAAGTGGGGTTTAGACTTTGTAGGTCCAATTAGCCCAGCGGCCCGAAACACACAATCTCGCTATATTATTGTGGCCACTGACTATATGACCAAATGGGCTGAAGCGAAAGCGACACGTAAGGCAGATGCGAGGACAACAGCCAAGTTCCTCTTTGAAAATATAATCACACGCTTCGGTTGTCCTTTTGAACTTGTGAGCGACAATGGTACGCATTTTATAAATGAAGTGATTAAGGAGCTCACAACAAATTTCATGATATCGCATCATAAATCTACTCCTTACTATCCGCAAGCGAATGGCCAAGCCGAGAGTACCAACAAGACTTTAATCTCTATTTTGACAAAGACAGTTGAAGCTCATCGCACGGATTGGGATCTAAAGCTTACGACAGCTTTATGGGCCTATCGTACTGCGTACAAAGTGGCTATTAATTGCACACCATTCAAAATGGTATATGGCCAAGAAGCAGTCATGCCATGGGAATTTGTCATTCCTAGTCTTCGTGTTGCTACTCAAGAGGGTTGGGATGGTAATCCCTTAGTAGAGCGTCTATATATCCTTGAGCGGCTAAATGAAGAAAGACAATTGGCTGTGTACAATGCCCTTGTGGAGAAGGATAGAAGGAAAAAATGGTTTGATCGCCACCTAAAGGACAAGGACATCAAGGTTGGGGATAAAGTCCTGATGTATGGAGTGTGAAACGAAAAGAAGAAGCTCAAATATGCTGGTAAGGGACCATATAGAGTATGTGAAATTACCCCGCAAGGTACCATCAGAGTGGAGACTCTCGACGGAGTTGAAACCATTGGATTCCTTAATGGGAGTAAATTCAAAAGATACTATGACTCCCTAAGCCAGGAGGAGTTACATGCAATCCATCAAAAGAAGGCAGCTAAAGAACAAACTGAGCTTAAAAAGATACAAGCGAGAGTCGAAGCCAAAGAACGTCAACAGCGTGCTAGGCGACAACGAGAAGCCAACTTGGGAATTACGCAAGTATTTTTCGAGGAAGCAGAGGAGGATGCACTGGAATCTGACCCACCTCTAAGATACCCAATTGAGTTACAGAGTCCTTACGGGGAGGTGCTGTATAATGCATTATTGGATACAGGAGCTCAACATAATTTGCTATCATATGGCGTGTGGTGTCAACTGGGAAAACCACCTTTAACCAAGAGTTCTATCCAAGTTCAAGGAATCAACAAGAAGAAAACCCCTGTATCAGGAATTCTGCACACTCCGGTTGCCTATGACAAGGGAACCATAATTCAAAGCTTTTTGGTTATGCCTACTGGTACCATGGGAGGGACTGTAATCTTAGGGCGCAAATGGATGATGGCCACCAAGTGCAATATCGATTGGGCAACCAGACAAGTCACAACGCAAGAACCAACACTAGGTCTGACCGCTCAAAATCCCGCACCTAAGTCATCCACTCAAATATTAGATAACGAAAAATCACAAAGTCCAGTGGAAAAACCATCTTCGATTGTTGGCCACCCCTCTAACGCTTCAATGCCAAGAGTGGAAACAGGCAAGGTGGTCCCTAATGCTTCACTTACTATGCCAAAGAGTACATACAAATGGGTCCCCAAAGCTTCGTTAACAGCTACTTCCCCTGCTCAATCTCGTTCAGCCACCAAGAAGCCTCGTAAAAGGAAAGCAGGTACCCACCCGAGAAAGGGCAATGTAACATCGCGATGGATCCCTAAAAAGTTATTAGTAGCCCAAGGGTACTACGAGGGAAATGACCAGATTTGGGTCCCTAAACATAAGCTGAATCCCTCTACATCACCTGTAAAACCTTGCAAACCAGTTGTTGCCACCCCAACGATAATTCAAGATCGTGGTAAGGGAAAGGTAACAGAGTGCTCCACACCACTTCTTCCAGAGTTAGTTTGGATTCCCAAACGATATCGATCATTACCACCTAGCTCAGGAAGGGGGGAGCCACATGAAGCTTCTAGCTCCTCATGCCAGGCACACGCTGATATAGAAGTTTCTACATGCTCTACACCTACTCTTGTCAATACCCAACAAAAAACCGAAGATGAGTCTACGTCTCCCCTTGTAATAGTATCGATGGAAACCATTTCCTCCATTCGTCAATGGGAGCGTACACTACCATCTCTGCAATTGGATGTGGCCACAAGGGTTATAAAAAGCTATCTGCCCACATCACAACCTATGACCCGCTGGACAAATTGGTTCCAAGAGGCTGCAACATCATTGCAAATAATATGATCTGCACAAGGAAAGCATGTACTCACGCTGGACATTCTAATGCTTCCTCCTTAACCTTCTCCCCTGACCATGTAATTGCCAAATTCAAGGGGATGTATATATATAGCTTCATACATTATAAAAAACAAAAAAAACAAAACAAAGAAAAGAAAAACAAAAAATAGTAAAAAGAGCAAGAGCACAAAAAGAAAATAAATATCCGTATACAATCAAGAACTAGATTGACCTGTCTCACAAACCTACTGATGCTATATCTGTGTTTGCAGATATGGCAGATGCACGATCATCATACACTTCATCCACTCCCGCCTTTGATGAGAGGTATCATCTGTACCTTTCTCAGATATTTCACATGTGCTATCCTGTAATTGAAACTGAATGGGATCATATAGATGTATTAGCCAGAGAGGAAAATGTTGAGGAATTAGAATGGCTAATTCGCCTATTAACCATGACTGACCCCTACTCCGTAGAGGACATATCCCCGATAGCCCAATGCTTTCCTTTTCCACAAGATGACTATCCTCGCATGGTTACATTCTTGATGAGCCTATGTGGATGGGAAAATGAAAAGGAAATATCTGACAATGATGAATGGACGAATGAAACTCATGGCACTACTGAGGTTGACTTTATTTGTTTGGATGATGCGGAAGAGGCTTAGCCTTAGGGCTAGAGCCAGGACTCTACAACATCCTCTTACCGTATTCTCAGTAGTAGTGTGGTGACTGGTAGGTAGGTTAGTGTTTTCAAGTTTTTTCTAGTTTTGATTCCTTAAACGAGCCTTGAAATTTTCACACTGATGTGCCTCTCGAGGTATAGTGCTTGTTAGTTGATTGTACAGGTTAAAAAGTTTGAGGTGGGTTTGCTTCCAAGTCCAGAGACTGCCGCAACGTTCATCAAAATATATCTACATCAAATTGCAAGCTGTCTCGTCAAATCAAGGAGATCTCCAATTACAGGTGTAATTCTTCCATACCCACTCTCTTTCGTTTTTACTGTTCAATCAATTGCATAAACTATAATGCATGACCACATGGAAATTATCAATGTACTACTTAGTTTTTGAAGTTGCTTGCATGCTAGTGTAAATCATTAATGAGCTTAACTTTATTGGAAATATTCCTAGGCAGCATGACGTCTTTAGTTAACCTTGGAATACGATTGTCTTAGGTCTAGGGTCAAACCATCTTAATGTTTGAACACCTGGCTGTGTGTGTGTTGACCTCTAGGACATAGATTTTACCCCTTGTCGAAAAGATGTAAGAACACATTTTAGTTCAGGAGCGAAGATCAAAACAAACTTTAAAAAAAAAAAAAGCCTACAATAAATGGCAATACAAGTCTATGATGTGCTTTAATGTTGGCCTATCGCCTTATTGATACTTGGTAGGCGAGGAGTATTCTACTCCAGACCGATGCCTTGGTTGGTAGGGGCTAGCCTTGCCTAAAGTGAGCTAATAGATTCCTGGATAATGCCTTGTGTTAAACATGGTACCAGGATCGATGTTAGTTTTGCCTTAGGAAGGTCGCCATTGTGTATAAAAATTGTCATGTGCAAAAAAAAAATAAAGGCAAAAGGCTCCTGTAACTCTGATGTTTCTTGTGTCCCTAGGCTCGTGGTAACTACTTGTTCTTAGAGTAGACACAGTATGGTCATCTGTTTATTTATTAAGCTTGGTTATTTCCCTTGACTTAGGCCAGTTATAAACCTTGATTAACCTTTGACACCTTGCTAACTCTTGAATTCCTTTCAATAATTTTAAACTCCTATTAATTTGCTACACTAGCTCACTCATGTACCCTTAAACTAAGTTCTAATAGCAACATCCATTGTGGTCTCACACGCTTGAATTTATACACTTTATATCTTTTGAATTCCAGCATACCTTCACTCTACTTCCCTGTTTTGCAGACGGTCTACCACAACAACCCTCTCGAGCTTACCATACCATAGCTTCCGAGGACGGAATCTACATCAGGAAGGGGGGCATGTTAACCCATGGCGGACATTGCGACATACTATATTTTACGTCATTAATTTAAATATTCTGAGTCATGGGCCGGGCTTGTCGGCACCATATGTTAAGGATGAAGGGATTGGGTGATCACCGATGAGAGGCGCACCTTGGATATCAGTAGGATAAGGGTTAGGGTCGGCCGGCCATGTATGGGCGCCCAAGTGTGAACGGCCAAGTCACCTATATGAGTCAAATGTAACCCTAAAATCCTCATTCTCATGTGTTGTGAATACAAGAGTGCTCTTGCCTTATCTCCTTGGTTTTCTTCTCCTGCGTGTGTGAGAGAGAGAGAGAGAGAGAGTGAGAGTGAGAGAGCGATCGAGCGCACTGTGTAGCGGCACGGCGGCGGCGGCGAGGCGGTAGGGCGGCGAGACGGCGGCTCCTCCTTCACGGCTGCGACGTGGGAATCCTTCAAGGCGGCAGTTAAGCGGTGAGTGACACACCTTTTGCATTCTGTTTTGAGCTTGCCTTCCTGGTTGTATGCTTGCAGCCATTTGTGGCTCGCATACGGTGTCCGGCAAGTCCCCAGCTACGACCTGTGCGGCAAAAGCGCACAACAAACAACAAATTCAAATAAGAAATTTAGGCATGTGAAAATCAAATATACAAGCTCATGATAAGAAAAAGTCAAACACTTGCATTTCTTTTACTTACAAATCATGCTCTAAAACCCATTTTGCCACCTTTCCTCAAGTCTAACTTTCGCACCTCTATGCAACCGCTCGTCTATGGCATGTTGTTGTTTGGAAAATTTTACTTTAGCACGCACCTTGTGAGTACATAAGATAAACAAAATGTAATCGTTATCATTTATAAATGCACAAAGATCGAAAAATGTGCAAAGTGCAATTAAATTTATTTAACATACCTTGTCCCTTACATGCCTCCAAGTCTCATGGTGCAGGAGATGTGACCGAGTCTTGTCACCCTTCTTCTTTTTAGCACTTCTCCTATATTTTTTATCATAGAAACAATACAACCCATAAGAATGGACATAATAGTTAAATTTCATAAAAATAATACACCCTTCTTCCTTTCAGCACTTCTCCTATTATTTTTATCATAAAAACAATACAACACATAAAAATGGACATAATACATAAATGTTAAACTTCATTCAAATGTTACAAGAACTTCTTTCTTTTAATTATGATAGTGGTACTACAAACATTCTAACCATAGTTGATCACTAGATCTTTGTTATGATTAGTGAAATGTTTTTATGTTATTCTCTAATATATGATTTCTTTGGATGAACAGAGTAGTGATTCGGATGCATCCATCCATACCCCTCCTCCAGTTTCTTCGTCATGACCAGAGATACCACCTAAATCACATTTTACTGGAGAAGACAATACATCTGATTGTTTTGATGAGCAAGCATGTCTTAACCAAAGAAGGTTATGTTATTATGCATGATGTCGGGGCATGGTTACACATAGGGGCCACATTTGTGCTCGTTATGAGCTAGACTACAGGCTTTGTGAATCTTCTCCACCACATGTATATTTTTCTTCCCTTATAACAATGAAATTTGAAAGTTTTTCGTTTATAGATGATTAGTTTCAACTTTGACAAATTCGTATCTAAGTTATACATCAATGATTCAATTGGTACGCTAATAAGATTAACTCTAATATTAGGTGATGACATCTTTACTCTCACAATAGTGGAGTCCTACTCTCCATATATCTGACTCTTCCTCATCCACCTAGCAGAGGAGACGTCCTAGCAGTGGGAGGATAACACGTTTTGATGGGTTCGGGAAAACCTGCCTCTATAGCCCCATCTGAAGCACACCACCGTGAGGAGGAACTATCACCAATACCAAAAGAAGGCACCAGTACACCTAGTTGATGTCCCTTCATCTTCACCTAACTCAAGTGGACACTTGAGCTGACTCCAAGCTCCTTAAATTGTATAGTTGTCTCTTTTCGATGTCCTCCTCACTCTAATCTCCAAAGGCTCTATCAATCCACCTAAAAGCCTCTCTTGACCCCACAACTGAGTTCCAATTGACCAAAACAAGCCCCAATTGATATAGAATAGTTTGAGGTTTCATAAGTCCACCAACATAAACAGACTTCCCTATGTATATACAACAGAGAAAATCTCAACAACCTTGAGGTTTTGGGAATAAAGCAGGAAAAAGAGAACATAATGAAACCAAGGAACCTCTGTACTATTTTCCTAATAAAACCCTATATTCTCAACTTCACAGAAAAATCAGAAACAACCACCATAACTGTAGCAACACACTACTACAGACAACCACCAACATACATTGCAGAGAGGATTATTGATGAAGGCTTTGAGCTGTCCAAGTTCTAAAAAAATTGCAACCATAGAGGTCTTAGAGAACTCGCCTCCTACAAGACTCACTCACCTTCGTCAACTTCTACTTTTGGGGAAACTCAAATCAACTCAAACAAAGCCTGTGTTGTCTTCTACTCCTCACAGAAAATAGTTGCACCAAACTTTTTTAGAACTGCTTCACATCCCCCTCCCCCCCAAAAAAAACCCCTCTTTTGCTCCTCATCATGACTGTTTTATTCTCTGTGCCATTTCGACCTTCTTCTCAATTTATCTTCTCAACTTTCTTCTCAATGTAAAGCGCACACAAAATCCAATCTTCACTGTCCTACAAACTTCTTCTTCCAAGTGTCTCCTATTCCAAGCTTGTCTCCACATCCTCCCACAACTTTTGGATTTCTTTCGCAGTCTCCCCTCTCAAGTGTACTTTTCCACTATTGGCTAAGGCAACAACAACTAATTTCAATTTTGTTGGAAAATGGCCATGCAGCAATTACCCTTCCTAAGGTTTCTAACCAGACATCCCTGATTTATTTTGTTTTTTCTTGGGGTAGGGTAGTTATTTCATTTGGTCTCAAAAAAACCTATCATATTTTTCCCAACCGCGATGGTTAGAGCATTCATGCTCAGCCATATGCTGCTGGCTCACTATGACAATCCTCAAAGAAAAATATATCCAAATCCCAATAAACTTCTTCTGGTTTGTTTCCAACATCTATGCATCCTTTAGAATTGTCATTATTTTGCACCAATATGGCTTCAATTTGTATCCATTGACTCTCTTGGCTTGTAGCTGGTCATCCAAGTCATCTAGTTGATAAGTGCCATTTTCATATCTATGTAGAACCTTGAAAGGACCTTCCCACTCAATCTCGAACTTGGTCTGGAAGGTGTTGTCCAGCTTGTTGTTGTATCTGAGCACTAGGTCTCCGTCTTTGATACCTTTTTCCTTGACTATCTCATTGAAATGCTTAGCTCTTTTATTACTTAACTTGATATAATGGTCCAAGGCTTCTTCTCTGGCTAATTGTAACTCTTACAGGTCCATCAATCTTTCTTTATAAACATCCAAGGTACTACCATGATCCTTCAAAAGAAACTCTAAATTGGGAATCTCAACTTCAATGTGAAACATAGCCTCTTTCCCATAAACAAGATGATATGGTGAAAACTCGAGCTGACTTAATAGTTGTCTTGTAAGCCCAGATGAAAAGATTCAGGGGAGAAGAGAGCTTGAGCTTGAGCTCTTGCAAGCACACATACACTCACAAAACCCTAAAAAAGAACACACAAGGTGAGAGGCTGAAAATCTTCTTCTTCTACACACAACACTCAACACACCAATACAAAGATAAGAGTACACAGTGCGCACGATATGAAAAGATACTCAACCAAATACATACTAGGGTTCTCTATATTGTGAAACCAAATAAATGAACTGGCACTATAACTATGCCAGTCTCTAGAATGGTTGTCATACAGCCTATCATCCCACTGGCCGCATATCATCCATGATCTCACCAACCATGCCAGTGGTGTAAGTGTGGGGCCTATCTCCCAGGCGGCGGGTCATCAGTGTCCACCGCCTCACTAGATGAGCTCGATATCTCAACACTCCCCCTCGAGCTCAACTCCATCTCATGTACACCAAGCGAAGCCTTGAATCTACGGAGCTTCTCTGTACCCAATGCTTTGATGAAGATGTCAGCTACCTGATCTTGTGTGCTGACATAAACAAGGTCAACGTCTCCTGCCAAGACCTTCTCTCTGACAAAATGGTAGTGGACCTCTATATGCTTTGTGCAAGCATGAAAAAATGGGTTCCTGGCCAACTATATATTGCTAATGTTATCACAGAAAATGACAACTTGTCTATCCACCACTGATAGACCCAAATCTGCAAGTAGCTTTCTCAACCAAGCTACCTCACATGCTGCCATAGCAGCACCTCTGTACTCGGCCTCTGGGTACTGGATAGAGCAACTATAGGCTGCTTCTTGCTCTCCAAGTCACAGCAGAACTCCCCAAAGAAAACATGAAGCCACTAGTAGATATTCTATCTAAGATACTACGAGCCCAATCAGCATCTGTGTACCCATGTACACATATCTATGACCCAGTTTCATAAAATAGTCCAACAATGCAAAGTAGACCTCACATACCTCAGTATACGTCTCAATGCATCCAAATGCAGCTTTCGAGGAACCTACATTAGCTAACTCACCAACCCAACAGCGTAGCTCAAATATGGCCTGGTGATCGTCATGTAGATCAAGCTTCCTACTATGCACCTATACATAGTAGGATCCTCCAAAATCTCTCTTGAATCTGCACTCAACTTGCCATTCTGATCCAATGGCACTGAGATAGGCTTACAGCCTGTCATACCATACTTGGACAACATGTCCAAGCCATACTGTCTCTGCAGTAATCCAATACCATGTGGTGACCTAATCACCTAAATGCCCAAGAAATATCTGAGCTCCCCCAGATCCTTCATCTCAAACTTTTGTCTAAGCAAGATCTTTACATCAAAGACCTCTGCATCATGGTCCCCCATAATGATCAGGTCATCTACATAGAGGTCATCTACATAGATGACAACAAGCACAACCCCTCTATCAGTGTGTCTCACATACAGCAAGAAATCTGCATTGGCTACATGAAAGCCAATAGTGACAAGATATTCAGAAATCTTGTCAGACCATGCTCTTGGTGCTTGTTTTAAGCCATACAAGGCTTTCTTCAACCTGCAAACATGCTCGGGGGTGACTCACATCCTCATAACCAGGTGGCTGCAACATATACACCTCTTCCTGAAAATCCCCATGCAAGAATGCATTCTTTACATCCATTTGATTTAAAGACCATTGCTTTGATGCAGCCACTGCTATCACAACTCTCACTGTTGCCATCTTGGCAACTGGGCTGAAAGTTTCCTCTCATAATCAATGCCATATGTCTACGCATATCCTTTAGCTACCAACCTAGCTTTGTACTTGCTGATGCTTCCATCACTATTATGTTTTACTTTGTACACCCACTTGCATCTAATGGCTTTCTTGCACACCCACTTGCATCCAATGGCTTTCTCGCCTTCAGGCAACTGCACTAAATCCCAAGTCTCATTTCCATATAGTGCATCCATCTCCTCATCCATAGCTTTCTCCCAACACACATTTCCAGCAACCTCATCAATGCATGTGGGCTCTACAACCTGCACAACTTTTGCCATGTATGCATAGTGATGTGCCACATAACCGTCATAGGTAAACCTTTGCACAGGATTCTTCACTCTCCCAGATCTTCGTAGCTTTGCATTCATGGCTTCCATAACCTTCTTTACACCAGGTGTTCTCATAGCTGGTATCCCAAGATCCTCATCAAGGCTCATCTCTGAGCCATTAGACTCTCCATCACAACATGAGAATGCCCTGCAGAAATGTCAGGCATACTAAGGGACTCAACCACTTTCTCTTTGCCTTTATGTGATGTACTAATCACATTTGCAGGACTGGTATTATGATGCAGCCTGCCACTCCATGGTCTATCAACTGAACCACTAGATGAGGACTCTCTTGGTCCACTCAAAGACTGTGATTGCTGACTTGTATTCTGTACAACCACATTTCCACTCATATCAGCCCCAATAGCTTCTTTTTCAACAGCATACCAGCTGCTCATCTCATAAAAAACAACATCCCTGCTTACCCTCAACTCACATGTAGCAGGGTTATAACATCCCTGCTTACCCTCAACTCACATGTAGCAGGGTATAACATCCCTGCTTACCCTCAACTCACATGTAGCAGGGTTATAACACATGTATCCCTTTTGCTCAAGGGAATACCCAATAAACACACATTTTTCAACTTTTGGATCCAGCTTAGTTCTCAGCTCATCTGGCACATGCACATATGCAATGCATCCAAAGACTTTCAGATGAGACAAATCAGGTTTTCTGCCAGTAAACCTCTCCTCTGGGAGTTACATCATGTATGGCTGTAGTTGGACTCCTGTTCATGATGTAAACTACTATAGAAACAACGTCAACCCAATAGCCGTTGCAGCATATTCTTCTCTCCCATCAATGCTCGCGCAATCTCAGCAATGTGCATGTTTTTCCGCTCTCAGCAACTCCATTTTGCTGCTGCGGAGTGTTTCTGCATGTAAACTGTCTTTGAATACCATTCTTCTGCAAAAATTTAGAGGACTCATTGGAGAAGTACTCTCTCCCCCTCCATTTGACCTTAGGCACTTTACATGTTTCCCTGTTTGCTTTTCAACCATAACTTTGAAAAAACAGCACTCTGGTTTGTCCTGCACAAACTGCTGTATTTTTTGCAGCGGTACTGTACTACACTCAAATATCACAACCAGTGACCTCAATGTGCATACACCAATGGAAACTGTTTGACCTCCTTGCAGCACACACAATGTTTGCACAACCAATCTGTCTTCCTGCAGTTCTTAAAATAGAGTTCTGCTACTGCATAGAATCGATGACTTACTCGCAGTGCTCAAAATTGCCTGCTTTTCGAAAAACGAAGGTCCTAACGCGCCCCTCGGGGGGGTCACTCACAAAAAAATGTGAATATCACGTGCGTTCAACAGAAGCATAATTTTAATTTATGAAACTTACAGAAATATATTTACATAAGGGTATGATTTAAAATTTTTTCAAAAAAATTTATAGATTCATAAAGAAAAGGGATATTATATAGATTAAAAAATTCACAAATAAGGTATTTAAAATGTAGGCCTTGAACGCACGCGATAGGGATATTTTACATATAGTGACCCTCCCGAGATGCCGAAACGCGTTTTCGGCCAAAAAACTTTTGTTTGATAGGGCTCTTTAGTAGCCCTATAGATTTACTCTTGTGAAGAAGGCTCCTCAATCAGAGATCGTTTGCTGGTGCCTCCCGTAGAGCTCCCGACAAGGGTGTAGTCTCGCCACCAACACAAATAGAGAAGAGTAGATAAAGCTCTTACCCTCGTACCGCTTCCTGTGCTTCTCTTGCTTGCAGCTCAGCCCTTAGCATGAACTAGGCTCTGATACCATGAAACCCTCACCCACACTAGGGTTTACAAAGAGTCCCCTACTCCAATCAAGAGGCATGACTATTGGCAAAGTACTCAAGATCTCCTTCACCTGAATAAAAGCTTCTTCCTCTTTGTCTTACCAATTGAAAGGATCCTTTTGAGTTGCTTGCTGTAGTGAATATAATGCTTTGAAACAAAAGAAAGATAAACCTGGCCAGATATCTACTTCAATCCCATTCTTTAAAACCACATGACCAAGCATACGTACTTTGGCTTGAGCCAAATGACATTTATCTGGGTTCAACTGACCACCCAAATCATCCAATCTTTTCAAAGCTAACCTCAACTTCTCACAGTGGATCCATCTGCCCACTATATATACAAAAATTATCAATGAATACTCTAATAAAAGACCCTAGGTAGGGTTTAAACACCAAATTCATAAACCTTTGGAAGGTTGCAGGGGCAAATTTTGTTAGCCCAAAAGGAATAACCCTATAGAGGCAAAACACCCCAAGGGTTATAAAGGTGGTTTTCCTCTGATCCTTTGGAGCAATTGAGATCTAGAAGTATCCTGAGTATCCATCACACACACTATATCTTTCATGCCCTGCTACACTATCTAGGATCTCATCTTGAAAAGGCAGTGGATATGATCTCTTTTGGTCACTGCATTCACAGGTTTAAAGTCAACATAGATTCTCCATTTTCCATTTTCTTTGGGGTTATCACTACTGGAGAAGCCCATTCAGAATTGTCAACTAGATATATAAATGTTAAGGATAACATGCTACCTTGCACACAAAAGAGAAAGAAGAGAAGAAGGATGCATGCAAGAGTCGAGTCTAAAGAGTTGCATTTGGCTAACCCTATGAGAGTTAACTCCGTGATGTGAAGCCGCTAGGGGCTCACTCCACTCTTCCTGTGTCACACAAGAAGAGATCCAAATGCTAGGTAGAGAGAAAGAAGGAGGTAGCTATGGAGAGCTCTACTTCATGCACCTAGTATGCAAAAGGGACATGGTAGATAGAAAAGAGAACAAAGGCTATGCTGCCAGCACCCCATTGTAGGTTTTGTACTTACTGTGTGCCCAATTCACCAGAGTTGATTCCAATTAAGTGATGGCGAGGTAGTGGGTATCACATCCTTGAGGGATTCTGAGGCGGTTGGTAAGGAAGTACCTGAGACTGAAAGAACCTGAGCTAATGATGGCATTGTTGTACTCTATTGTTGCAGCCTCACAATGACAGGTGGGGGGGTTGTCGGCTGGATGTAGTGGGCCGAAAACGTGGCTGTGTGGCTTGGTCGGGCTGTTGGGCGGCCCTGACTATCTGCGACCACCTTTATGGGCTGCTGCTGCGTAGTTTGTAGCTTCCGAGGGCGGCCTCGGCTTTGCTGCAATGAACGAGAGAGAGAGGGGGAACCGAGAGAATGGATGCCTGTATGCAAAACATATGGATAATTATATATGCATATCTATACGTAATTTTGATTGCTAATTTATCCTAATGGGTGCGTAAATGCAAAAAAGAAAAACACAAAAGATTGATGATGTGCCAACAGAGATCAACAGGTTGGAGAATTAAGGTATGCCTGGATAGCCAATGGCCGCTCTGTAGACTTTGTAACGGCACGATTCACAATGCATTCTATCCTCCAATATCACCTTACCCTCCTCCATCTTGTCTTCCTGCAATGCAATATCATGTCTTTACACAGTACATCAGAAGCCACTTTTAAGATTTGCACATCAAACAACCCGCAGCAATATTAAAGCCAAACCCATCAGTTTCTAGAGCTTCAGAACAATGCACACAAGTCGAGACTAGGCTGCAATAAACCTCTGGCATGGCGACGATGATCACTGTGGCGAAACGGCAAGAGAATTCGTGGCACGGATAAGTGGCTAGAAATGAGAAAGAACTCCGGGGAAAATGGTTCAGAAATGGCTAAAACTGAGTGATAATTGTGGGGAAAGTGGATGGAATTGAGAAGCAAGTGTGGCAAAGCAAGTAACCTTTGCTACTGCGCCCACCTGTTGGCTGTGCTGAGGCAACAAACGAGGAGCAAAAGCTGCATAGTTTGTAGCTTCCGAGGGCGGCCTGGGCTTTGCTGCTATGCCCCCCCCTTGGCTGTGCCGAGGCAATGAACGAGAGGGAGAGAGGGGGAACCTTTGCTACTGCGCCCAGCTGTTGGCTGTGCCGAGGCAACAAACGTTGAGCTGGCAACAGTAAATGCTCATGCTGAGCTGGAAAGTGTTTCGTGCACTCCCCCGCTACACGACAAGGGGGAGCGCATGAAATATATCCCCAGCGGGTCGGAGGGGTCAGAAACTTTGCTCGAAGTTTGTAGATCCGGTGAGGAGGCTCCTAACCAAAAGTTGACCTGCTGGGTGTCGCAGCCCACCTGGGGCATCGCCTTGACGTTTTTACTACACAACTATTGGCTTTTTTAGCAACTTGATGGTGGTGTTCAATGTATACGCGTAACGCATTCTTATGGGGCAGGGTCTGCCTAGCGGGCCTAGCCCTCAATGGTCTAGATAAGGCAATCGAAGATGTGGGTGCCCTTGCCAATAGTGTCCTCACTGCCTCACTCAATCAATAGTTCATCGCTATTTATTGCCCTTCCCATGATCCTCAAGAACACAATCGAGCATTCACCTCTTGCACTATGGGATTTTCTTACCATGCAACTATAACTTTCATCCGTGTTTTCAAATTCTCTCTAGGAACACGAGCCCACTTTTTTTTTGGGAGGACTATACTTCATGGTGGTATAAAATATCGTGCAATTGGTCGTGGGTTTGTTGTGATGCATGAGAGGTTTGTTGACATTTACAAGCTATTTGCAAGTGACAGGTGTCGAGCTTATTCTCTTTCTTATAGTCCACATATCTTGGAACAAACACTACATCATATATCCTCATTACATTTTTGAGCTGGTTTTGTAGAACTTTCCTGGATCATGGCACTCTTTCTATATAACCCCTCAGGATTTGACTGGCTAAAAATAGTTGAGCATTTTGATGACTTCTTGGATTGGATATGGTATAGAGGAGGTGTTTCAATCAAGATCACCTATACAAAATACACGTTTTTAGGGAAAAGTTTTAGAGGTGGTACTCAGTTTGTGCTTCTTTGTCTTCCAATATGGTAAAAACATTATTAGACCCCTGATCATCCCCCCCCCATCATACATATACGACGGGAGGTGCTTCTGAGAGAGAGAGAGAGAGAGAGAGAGAGAGAGAGAGAGAGAGAGAGAGAGAGAGAGAGAGAGAAAGTCTATATGTGTGTGTTTGTTGGGGGCTTTGTATATGCACGG
>NC_141078.1:1582500-1630000 GCF_041138505.1 Cibotium barometz | reverse complement strand
TTTTTGACCCTTGTGCACTTCTACCTCCTACATGTATTGTAATAATTTGTGTCTCAGCGACCTTTTGGTCTTCTGTTGACATTAATATAAGTATGTTGACATTAATATAAGTATTTTCCTTTTCTCCAGGAGTGGACTGAGAGAAGGGGTATCCGCAACCTCTTCAACATTGTTGGGAATTGTGTTAAGATGGAAGGATTCTTGGCACTAAATCATGCGGAAACTTGGCCTGATTTTATAGAGGAGGTGTCCTCCTACATCCATCAAGGGAAACTCAAATACAAGGAGCATGTGTTCCATGGGATGGACAGCTTTGCCTCAGCTTTTGTAGGTCTTTTCAATGGTGAAAACATTGGTAAAGCCCTTATCCAACTAGAGGATGGACAATAAGGTCATATTGAGATAACAAGGTCAGTGTTACCTAAACAAGAAGAGGAAACCAACTCTTAAATTTGCAACCTCTCATACTTGTAAAAATTTTGTGAATTTGAAAAGTTTAATATCAAAGCTCTCAACACTTATCTAAGACTTTTTGGTCATAGGCTAGTTGGTCTTCATAAACTCTAAAAATTAGCCGAAACAACATGATAACAACACAAATGTGAACGCAAATGTGATATACCAAATATAAGGAATGTACTAAGATTTAGGTTTAAAATTCAAAAACAATGCAAGGCTTCAAGTTCAAGTATATCCAAAATTTTGGTTGTCATTTTTTTCTTGATACATTTGATTGGCTTACACCTTTTGGTATTAATTTTCTTTAACCACATGTTGATTGATGGATAAGCACAACCTAAGCATTCTACATTATATGATAAATTTATCTCTTCCGTATATACATTGACATTTAGGTGGGTAGAGAATTATAGATTAAGTATCATGGTTAGTTTATTATTTTGGAGAGGTGTACACTTCAAAGCTAGGAGAAAGCACTACATGGGATTGGAAGTCAATACTAGATAATTTGGGAATCAATCACTCCACTTAATTTTGGATATATCTTAAACATGCCAACTCCAAATTTGTCGGAGATTGTAGGTCTGGATTCTACTCTTCAAGATCTTTCTATTGATATGTCACATGAGGGGGTTTGGACAAAATTTTGGACAAGTCCACCATGATCCCATTTTTCAAATGGGAATGGTTATTTTCCCAAATTATCCAATGTAGTGTTTTGGCTCTCTAACGTCACAAATGGCATCAGAAATGTGACGCTAGGGAGGTGTAGCGAGTGATGCAAGAGGTGACACCCTTGACATGACACAAAATGCCTCTTTTAGCATGTAGCAAGTGATGCTAGAGGTGACACTCCTGACACAATGCAAAACGTCTCTTTTAGCGTCACTTTTTATGATGCATAACATCACTCCATGTCCAAAATAGAATAATAGCTTGCTTGAAGACATGACGCTAAAAATGAGGGTATGTGTCACAAAAGTGAGGCTTAAAATGAGGCTATGCATCACAAAAGTGAGGATAAAAATGAGGCTATGTGTCACAAAAGTGAGTCTATGCATCACAAAAGAAAAATGATGTAAGGTTTTTTTAAGTAAAAAATTCCTTACGCATAGCGTCAAAATTTAATTTTGATCGTTCACTACAATGTTTGTAACGGTCACAAACAACGCACATATTTTTCTTGTTGCCTTCCTTTTCTTAATCCTCTTGCTTCTCTAACTACTTGCTCCTCTCTCTCTCTCTCTCTCTCTCTCTCTCTCTCTCTCACACACACACACACACACACACACACACACACACACACACACACACACACATGCACACGCAAGCCTCCTACATCATTGCTAAAGAGAGCGTATACAACTATTATCACATTGGCATTATGTAGACAAGAAATACATGTGACATAACGACCACACTGACGACTATCATAATGGAGGTATGCCTCCCTTCTCTTAATCCTCTTGCTTCTCTAACTACTTGCTCCTCTCTCTCTCTCTCTCTCTCTCTCTCACACACACACACACACACACACACACACACACACATGCACACGCAAGCCTCCTACATCATTGGTAACGAGAGCGTATACAACTATTATCACATTGGCATTATGTAGACAAGAAATACATGTGATCCTAAACGTCTTGATTATGATCACTAACGGCTCTATGAAACTCTTCCTTTACTTGCTCCTCATCCTCCATAGGTGCGGGTTGTTCACCACCATGAGGAGAAGAACCAATAAATTTCTTGTCTACATTGGCATTATGTAGACAAGAAATACATGTGACCCTAAACGTCTTGATTATGATCACTAACGGCTCTATGAAACTCTTCCTCTACTTGCTCCTCATCCTCCATAGGTGCGGGTTGTTCACCACCACGAGGAGAAGAACCAATAAATTATATAAGCTTAGTCTACATATAGAATATCGTATAAACAAGAAAAATTATAGTTAATATATAACATGAATCCTAGTTTTTATATGAACTGTGACTCATACATACCTCTTTCCATTATAAGATATGTATTGCTTTTAAAATTAAAATCAAAATCATACAAAATAGTATCTCTAATAACTGATATAAAATGTAGATGCTAGCTCTAGTTAGGTACAAAGGAGTAGGACGAGTATGGCTCAAAACACAAAAAACTCTCTATACAAGAGAGAAAATGTCCCTAAACGTCTTGATTATGATCACTAGATGGTCTATGAAACTCTTCCTCTCCTTTCCATATGTGTGGGCTATTCACCCATGAGGAGAGCAACCTTGCTCCTATGACATGAGCTAACAAATTATATAAGACTTAGTATACATATAGAATATCGTATAAACAAGAAAAATTATAATAAATAACATGAATCCTAGTTTTTATATGAAATGTGACTCATACATACCTCAACTAGTGAATACACCTCACGTGAAGCAAGATTCTCTACCAACCACTCGTACCCATGTTGTGTAGCATCTTTGATCTCATGTTCAGTGGAGGGGCGGCCAAAATTCTAACTCTACAAATGTTAACCCATGGCGGACATTGCGACATACTATATTTTACGTCATTAATTTAAATATTCTGAGTCATGGGTGAAGGGATTGGGTGATCGCCGATGAGAGGCGCACCTTGGATATCAGTAGGATAAGGGTTAGGGTCGGCCGGCCATGTATGGGCGCCCAAGTGTGAACGGCCAAGTCACCTATATGAGTCAAATGTAACCCTAAAATCCTCATTCTCATGTGTTGTGAATACAAGAGTGCTCTTGCCTTATCTTTTCTTCTCCTGCGTGTGTGAGAGAGAGAGAGAGAGAGTGAGAGTGAGAGAGCGATCGAGCGCACTGTGTAGCGGCACGGCGGCGGCGGCGAGGCGGTAGGGCGGCGACGGCGGCGGCTCCTCCTTCACGGCTGCGACGCGGGAATCCTTCAAGGCGGCAGTTAAGCGGTGAGTGACACACCTTTTGCATTCTGTTTTGAGCTTGCCTTCCTGGTTGTATGCTTGCAGCCATTTGTGGCTCGCATACGGTGTCCGGCAAGTCCCCAGCTACGACCTGTGCGGCAAAAGCGCACATTTTTTGCGCCGCTGCCGGGGAGTTGCCCTGCACCAAGCTCCAGTGTGCAGCTCGGCTGCTGCGTGAAGTTTAATCTACAATGTAGGAAAGCGTCTGTGTTGCTGTTGAGGTGTTTCTGTGGTTTTCAATCTATGTTTCTGCAATTTGTCTTCTGTATTCCTGTTTCTTTTGTTATATTTTCGCTCCGCGTGTGGGCGTACGATCTGTTATCTGGTTTCTGCGTGTGAGAGGGATTTCTGAATCCCCAGATCTGCGCTGTGTGTGCGAACTGCACCGCGGCCAAGGCTGAACCCTAAGGAAACCCTAGAAAACTTATCTCACAAAAAAAAAACAGAAAATAAAAAATAAAAAAATTGTAAAAAATAAAAAACAAAAAATTAAATTTTATTTTCAAAGAAAGAACCGAACATGTGGAGAGGAAAGATTTTCTAATTGGAGAAAAAATTTTTGAAAAGAAAGAACCCCAATTGACCCACGACCCCGGCCTCGGTCTCGGTCTCGGTCTTTTGATATATATATATAGGAGAGTGAGCCTCCATAGCTTTCTCTCAAGTGAGAGCTTATGGGAAGTTGTGCCCTATATGTAGCCCACTCCCCAAGGAGTAAAGTGAGCATGTGGGATAAAGCCCTCACCCTTTCCTCCACAAGCAAATAGGCTTTTGCCCTTTTCCCCCAAAGGAAACGGACTATTTTGAGGATTACAGGAGCTCTAGATAGGCGAACACGGTGCTGTAAAGCACACTAGGACCCTTTAAACGATACGCTCGTTTCGAGCTATCACACGCCCTAGTCCAAGTTCGACCGTAAGTAAGGGGGTCAAAAACGGGTTAAAAACAACACAAAAACAAGTAAAAACGGGGTGCGAAACACCTAAGAAACCACTTGTGTGAGTTTCAAGGGTAGTTACCAACGCACGTAGGGTACCCACGTCACATGCATCTACGCTCTGGTCGGGTGCTGGAGTCTGAGCCACTAGAAAGCGTCTCAGTCTACGCAGGCTCACACCATCCCTCCACGTTGGCATCTTGGCCTTCGGCTGGAACCCAAGGGAGTGCAACCCAAGATCCACGAATAGTGGATAGTGACTCATCCTCCGACTCAGAAGCCATGGAAGGGCACCCTACCAAGAACCCTGAGGAGACAAGCCAAAACATGCCAGTGTGGGCCCCACAGCCCGGATCTAGCATGTTTAGTCGTTTAATAGAGACCTTTAGTAGAGCTACACGCTCTGAGCATGCGACAAGCGAAGTAAATGAGGAAGGAGGGGTAGTAGATTCGCCATTCACATCTTATGTGGACCCTACCCTCCCAAAGAGTGTCCATGTGGATATTCTACCCACTTCGTTTAATGAGGGCCCTACTGAGCTACCACATTCCGATGCTCTTCCTAAAGTAGAGGTCCCTAGAAGCCAATCCATAAGAAGTGACATTGCGTCCACTTCAAGAGAACCGTTTGGCACACCAAGTCTAGATGGGATATTTCTCAATGAAAATTGGGAATATGATCTACACACAGAGACTCTAACGGACCTATACACGGGTTACACATACCATGTAGGTTGGTTAGAAGTCCTACGATCTACATCTAGCGCCACTAATCTAGAGGAGCAACAACACATGATATGTGAGGTGATTCATAGAATTATCCAAATTGAGAGGCAAAATAGGGGAGTGGACCGAGTTTCCACTGGCCCTATGAGGTTTTTGGATACGGGCAAGGCCAAACAACCAACCCTATCACAATTGGAGACTCCCTCGGTGAGTCCCATAGACCCTTCATATGTTGTTTCGCCTGGAGTCTCAATGCAGGTTGAGCCCACGAGTAGTAACTTTAGTTTTCCAACCTTGGCTCAACTTTCCATTAAGGAATCCGCAATGCCTACCCCAATGATGAGCATGACAGAAAGCGCACCTGTTACCACTGTAGTTAGTACGACACCACTACCTAGTGGAACAGTACCTACAATAGTGCGTGGCAGTGCCTATCGGCCTTATGTACCTATTGCTACTCATGCTCATGTAGCTCCTACGCCTCCTAGTATGCCAATGGCGTATGCTCCAAGACTGCCTTATCATAACCATTATCCAAGGGGAGCTAGGCCTAGCCACATATCATATCCTACGTCATTTGCCAACTTACTCAGACCAACGCCAACTCCTATCAGCCAGGCTATCCCAGAAGTGCCTCCACCAACTATGCCTGCTCACTTAGGTGATCTCGCAGCATTTGCTCAGACGATCGGACGATCCATTGCAGAAAACATGCGGGGTATGCCTGAGAGAGAACCTAGAAGCAAGGCAGTACAAGTGGCTAAGCTCACTCAAAACTTCAGTGGTAACGAGGATGTTAGGAAGCACATTGAAGTCTTTGAACACGTGTGTGATTCCTTGGAAGAGCACAATGAGCTGCACAAGTGTAAAGCCTTAGGCTTAACCTTGAGTGGGAAGGCCGGAGATTGGTATCGAACCTTAAGGGTTGAAGAGCGCACTCACTACCCCACTCTCAAGAGATTGTTCTTGAAAGAATACATACGCGAGGGTGTGCTTTGGGGGGTAGCATCTCAACTCCAAAAAGCTGAACGCGAGGAAGGGGAGTCAGTGAGAGACTTTATAAGTCGATTGAAGCATCTAAATTCTCGCTGCACTCCCGATGAACGCTTCAATAACAACCAACTCCTCGATAGATTCATCCGAGGATTGCGCCACGAGGACATTTACAATGGCCTAGTCATTAGAGGTCTTACAACGTGGGAAGCAGTCACTGCCAATGCAATCCAGTTAGAAGACAACTTGATGATTGCAGGTAAAAAGGTGTCTTCAGAAACAAAATCCGTTAGTTCGCAAGTATCTGGGCACGAGCCAATGACGGTAAAACCAATTGCCAAGGAGCCCAAGATATCTGAAATGTCTGTGACCGACCTTACTAAGGCTCTCCAAGAATACTTTAGGGGTAATCGAGCTCCTCAGAATAGCCATATGTACCCAAGGAGAGAGCAACAATGGTGTTCGGTGTGCTTAGGACCACATAGCACGAGTGAATGTCCCACATTCAGAGTCAAATTCAATGGGAATTGCAATGCATGTGGTAAGTATGGCCATCAATCTAAAGATTGCCTAACACTTAAGCGAATGTTGGCAAACCAGGCACCACTAGCTTGGTCAAACACACCTCAAGTACCCGCGCTAATGCCTGCACAACCTATCGAGCAACCGTCTCACAGCACATAGTTCCAAGGAATCCGAATGTAGTCCAGTCTGTGCCGTTACCACCGCCAGTGCTAGGACCACAACCTCCACATCCAAGGATTACCCCAATAAACCAGATGGGTTGTGAGTCACATAGTGCATGTGGGGATTATGAAGAGGAGATAGACCCTACTGCTCCATACGGGATTGATACGTTTGAAATGATTCCCCAGTACTACATGGAGGATCATTTCGGGCAAGTCAAGCCTGTATATCAAGCGGCTGCTCTCGCCACAAGAGGGCAAAACCTTAATACCTTGGCGAGGAGACCACCTCTTCAATGCTATGAGTGTGGTGGACCGCATCGTGTAGCGGAGTGCCCTAATAGGTTACAAAAGATCGCTACTCAGATGCAACCAAATCAAGGGAGCACATCGAGAATGCCGGTACTTACATGTAATCGTTGTGGCATAGATCATTTGATCGCTCAATGTCCACATAATCCTAATGCACCCAAGATTACGCCATTGAATTTGGTTGAGGTCACCAACCAAGCACGAGGAACCACACCCATTGTACCCGCGAATGTAGTTACACGGTCAATGCTTCAAAATCAAAACTACATTCTTGAAGAGAGGGATACTGCATCAATCGCTCAGGCAAAGAAAAAGAAAACACGACGAAAGAGATCGCTTAATGCCACGAGCTCCAAGCCCAGTTCAAAGACTAACATAGGGACGGGAGACGACCCCGTGTATATGAATGATCCTGAAGATGATTCCGATTCAATAGAAACCATGGGGACCAAAGCCACTACCTTAAGGGAGGAACCCACTCGGGAGCTCAATGACAGAGAATCAAGCGAGTACATAAATAAAGGGAAACAGAAGGAAACTTCCTCGGCCCCAAAACCAAGTCAGTTAATGCCCTCTCGTCCACCTAAACTGACTGAGACTTCCCAAGACAAGCCACGTGGGCCAAAAACCCTCAAGAAAAAGATTGGTACTTACCCAAATCCAGTTGAGGAGATTGAACAAGTGCAACACTTAAGGGGTTTGGTGGAAGAAACACAAAGAGAACTGCAGCCAAACCGGAGAAAAATCAAAATTCCAGACATAGTGTTTCCTACGCAAGTTCAACCTCACAGGAACCATAAACCGTTAGCGATACCTAGTATCATTCGGGAAGAAAGTGAGGATAGGACATCAGGAAGTGGGCAAACACCCTTTTTGCTTGAACGAATGTTTAGTGAGGGAATGCCTGACCCCATCGAGGAGGAAGTGATTCCATCTTCACCAGTCCCTAGTCAAGGGGCGATGTCTCGAAAAGTACCGCTGAATGTGTCCAAGCTAATGGATTTCATGTCCTCCGAGATCAGAACCACGATCATATCCAAATTATACGGAGATCCTGAGCTATTCTTAGCTCTTCGGGCATTTCTCAATGGAGAACTAAAGGCGGGGCTACCACAATTTGCAAATATGGATAGACCTGACACGCTTCAAGATGAAGGGAAGCATTGGGATCTACAACCCAACTTTGATGAAGATTCGGTCGTGGAAATACCTGTGAACAAGTTGGGACAGTACTTTGAAGGTGACGAATCTAATGCCACCCTCCCCATTACTACCAAGGGATTAACTCTAAAGGGAATCCTTGATGGTGGTGCTGGAGTGAGCATTGTGATTAAAAACTGTTGGGAATCTATGGGAAGGCCTCACCTCGAAGTCACAAACATAGTGGTTAAGATGGCAAACGGAACCATAGCTAAACCTATTGGAATGTTAAGGGACCTCAAGATCAAGGTCCTGGGATACAAGGTAAAACATACCTTCATTGTAATGGATTTCTCCAAGCATCCTATGTCATATCAAATGATCTTAGGACGTCCTTTCATGAGGGAAGCACAAATGGTACATGACTGGTCGAAAAACCATGTCTACCTACAATTCCAGGACTCTGTCATTCGAGTTGATCTTGAGAATGGTCGTGCACATCCTTTAGGAAGCAAGGTTATCATCGATAATCGATCGGATACCACTGTTCATTCCGCCCCATTAAGGTATTGCTATACATGCAAAAAAGAGACTGATGATGGGAAAGATTCTCCTTACATGGATGTCCTACCGGGTATGACTGAGTCGGATAACGTGGATTGGGTACACCTAGCGGCAACCATAGACACATGGGGAATTAGAGGCACAAGTTGGGTAACACCTGAGGGGCAAGATATGCCACCGTTAGTGCCAATAAACATGATAGGTGTTATGCACTTGACCCCTGATGGCGAGAAAGTGGCAAACTCCACCGACACTGAAGGTAGCGAAGACTCTGACCAATGCAACTCTGAGTATGAATCTCAAGAAGAAACTGACCCTGAGCCTGATGGGGAAAATGAATCAAATATTCACACAAATGTGGAAGCAAGGTGCTCAAGGCCTGGGACAGTGGCCTCCTGCAGTTCATCCGAAAGTGAAGATCGACCAAGTGAGTCCGAATCTGATAGAAACAAAAATCAAAAACTTGGTAAGAAGAAACAGCAGCAGCCCAGTGTGACCAGAGTAGCACCCTCCTTCATCTTCATCATCAGCAGCAGCAGATCTGCGACCCATCTGAACAACAAAGAGAAAACGTGAGTCACAAATTTATTTTTTGCGAGCCCGATTATTATTTTACTTATTGTTCACAATCTATGGTTTACTGCATCAAAATAATGCATTTTATTGTTTATTTTCGTCTACTCCCAAAGGCCTGTAGGCTGATCGTTTCGCCTTAAGCAGTGGCGTTGTTTAAAGGAATGAGAAATGTTTATTTTGCACAATGAACCCTGAGGGTCAAACTGATCATGCTTTTCATTTATGTGTTAAAAAATTCTAAGGTTTTTACTAGGATTTCTGGTCTGTGTGTGTAGAATGGACACTAGGATCCACCTTCAATATCCACCGCTGGGTCCTTTCAATGCTAATCATCTACAATGGACCGATAAAAAGTGTGAAAAGTCTATATATGGATATGTTCGGGTAGCCTATTTTCACTGGGATCGCTTAACAGATTTTTTAAAAGGAGAAGAGTCTCTTACAGATGCAGAAACAAATTTTAGACGGCAATCCGTGCGAAGGCATGAAAAGGGTAGCTTAAAGCAACCAACTCTTGATAGCTACTTAGAGGAGACTTTGTTTTGGTGTGCTTATGGTCCTAAAGATATGCGTGGAAAGGAGATCATGGTTCCTCGCAATGAAAAGACACCAAAGACAGGGAAAGGAAGCCGTCCAGGTTGTGTAAAAGGCACTCGCATGTGTGGTTGTCAATGTCATTTCTTTGTGAAAAGATTGTATCTATTAGAAGATGTAGCTTGCATTCGCTATATTCAAATGCATCATGTTGATGAGAATGATGAGCTTTGTCACAAAGACGGCATCAAGGCAACTTTGGGCCACAACCTATCCTTTGCACCATGGCTCTCTTTGGAAATAAAATCATGGGTCTTTGAAATGCTTTGCAAATGTTACACTCCAATGCAAGTGCATGAGGCACATATTCAAGCTGTTCACAAAAAAAAAGTAAACAATCCTAGCTATACATTGTCACGAGATGATTTCCTATCACTTAGAGACATCTTAAATATTGCTAGGAAGCATGCAAGTAGTACTCATGAGCTACATTCTAGTTATTTCCAAAGTGTTCGCATGTGGACACAACAACACTCTCAAGATGTCTTCCACTATGCCGGAGATGGATGCTACAAACAATAAGCCATTTGTGCTAGGTATTCAAACACATTGGCAACTTGAGAAGCTCAACACACATGGCAACAATGGGGTCATATCAATGGATTCAACGTTTGGAACAAACTTTTACAAGGTACGCATGTAGTATATATGTACTTTTTTTATGCTACTTTATATGTAGAAATGTTAAGATTCTATCTCATTGAATTTTTTTTGTTTAGTTCCAACTCTACATTGTGCTAGTATTTGATAACTATCAAAATGGAGTCCCAGTTGCGTGGATCATAACATCAAGCTCTGATACGGACACTATTGTCCAATGGCTTACAAGTCTTCGCAATAAAATACTTGACTACAACAAATCATGGGATCCAAATGCCTTTCTTGTTGATGATGCAACTACCGACATAAATGCCATCAGGTAAATCATGTGCATGCCCACATTATTGCTCACAAAGTATTATCTCTTTCTCTTTGTCAAACTAGCTAAACTTTTATTTCTAATTTATTGCAATCTTGAAAATAGGGTGGTATTCAACATACCAATTTATTTATGTTTATGGCACGTTCGTCGAAGTTGGTTGAAGCACTTAGTGAAGAAGGTACAAGATTGGAAAGTTAGAGCTATCATGTTTAGAAGCCTAGGTGCAATCATGAACATGCGTGTCCAAGGGGGAGCTTCGGAGGCAATTGCCATAGACAATATAAAAGATAGTGTATTGGAGTTCTTGGCCGACTTTTCACATGAGGAGGCCTTTATTGAATATTTCCGTACTTATTGGGTTTCAAAAGTTGGTAAGTTCAACCTTCTAATCTTAAGAAGTTAAAAGTTTAATTGAAGCTTTAATACATCATTGGAACCTAATGTACTTTTTATGCATTAGTACTCACCTGGGCCTTATCTTTTTGTAGAGATGTGGGCAAGAAGCTTGAGGATGCTTCCGCATGCAAATCAAGATACAAATGGAGCTATCGAGTCATATCATGCTACTTTAAAGTCTCGTTTCTTATGTGGCAAGAAGTACATATGGGGACGTAGAATTGATTGGCTTTTGCACAAACTTATGACGGCATGTTTGTCGTATTTTTGGTGTATAGATGAGGCAAAGAAGGGTGGCTTTGTCATAAATAAAGCCATAAAAAGATTGATTGAGCATTCACTAGAAAGAGCTCAGAGCATCCCAGATGGAGATGTACTATTTTTTAATGAAGGCACAAGGGTTATGGCAAAGGTAAAAAGTCAATCCTCGGGCGCCAAGATCCATTACATTGTGTATAATGCCGATTGTGATTGGGGTTGTTGTAATTGTGGATGGGCAATGAAGGGCAATATGTGTAAGCACCAAGTAAAGGTCATGCTACTAAAGGGTTTTAATTTAAATACTATCATTGGTAAGTGTTTGGAGTTGTATGACAATGGCCATGACACATGTATTGGCTCAAATTGTATTTCTGTCATGGAGGAGACTCATAGCATTGAAAATGTAGACCATTCTCAACAAGGTACTCAAGAGCCAAATGCGAAGAAGCCTAATGCGACAGATTGCTATGAGCGCATTGTACACATGGTGAAAGGAAAACCAAGCTTACAAGCACATTTTGATGCCTTAATGCAAAGGTTATTGCTTCAAATGCAAGAGGTGCAAGCAAGGGACGAGCATGGAGCATTGCATCCTGCTGAGAATTTTCAGATTGTACAAGATGGTTTTGGAAATTCTATACAACGAGCAAGACCATTCATTGAGCGTCCTCTTGGGAGAAAAGCATATACAGAAAATAGTGCTCTTCCTTTTCCACGGCCCGCAGCCACCAAAAAACGCTCCATGCAAGCAACTTTAGATGCCAAAGCTTTGGATGGGGATGCAGAGTGATCATTGTAGCTAGTGACATGAAACCCTTGGGCTTAATTTTGTTCTTCATTATGCTTATGCTAGTGCTTTTTTTTCAAGTAGCTTCCTTTTAATGGATATGATTTTTTTTGAACCATGTATAGCATTGAAAGTGTCTCATGAACAATGTATATCATGATTACTTAGATGATTTCATTATTGTATTTTTAGATGACATTAGGATCATTGAGAAGGAAATTATCTGGTTAAAAATATATCTCAAAGTTGTTTTCTTATGCTTAGAGAGACACTCACATTTTTGAGCAACTTTATTTCTATATAACCTTCTTTCATCACATAAAGCAAAGAGTCTTAAAGGAATGTTACTTTGATAGCAATCTTACTTAGTTGCATTTGCTTGAAATGCACAGCGATAACTTACAAAAACTTTCCTCAAAGAATGGGCTACTTCAATGTGTGCTAGAGTAAGTCTTTAACAATTTATCCAATTGAGTATAATAAAAAAGAGCTATGTATAGACAATGTTTCATTGATATTTCCTTGGTTAAGGTAGACATATTCTCAAACAACTTAGATGTCACCCTTATAGATATCTTTAAGTAGTCACCATATCCTACAAGCTTTAACACTTTGATCACTACGAAGTACTTTACATAAAATTGCACAGTAGGCAAACAAACAAGCATGATTCATTTCACACTATAAAACAATGACTTAGTTTGGGAAAATTGGAATTTTGTATGGAAGAACTGGAAAGGTTTACTTATAACTCGGTTTATCACTGCTACTACTTCACAGGTTAGTATGAAGTGGTTAAAGAAACCATTTTTTTTTCCACCCTTATTGTTTTACCTCTTTTCTCCTCTGTACAGCTTTCGAATGAGGAGAAAGCCGAGGAGATAAAAGGCTTTTTTTGCAACCCATGGCAATCCATCTGTGGAACGCACTGTCAACCAAAGTAGTATAGAACGTGTGAGCATCACTGCGCAATGGGGTGCACACTTACGTGCAGAGGAAGGATTGACTGACATCATAAGGGAACTCTCAAATCGTGGTTATTGAGCCCTTTTGTCAATCCATATATTGGGAGGAAATTGTGTAAGATTGCTTTGCTGCTACGCCCCCCCCTTGGCTGTGCCGAGGCAATGAATGAGAGAGAGAGAGGGGGAACCTTTGCTACTGCGCCCACCTGTTGGCTGTGCTAAGGCATCAAACGAGGAGCAAAAGCTGCGTAGTTTGTAGCTTCCGAGGGCGGCCTCGGCTTTGGTGCTACGCCCCCCCCTTGGCTATGCCGAGCCAATGAACGAGAGAGAAAGAGGGGGAACCTTTGCTACTGCGTATGTATATTTCATGCGCTCCCCCTTGTCGTGTAGCGCGGGAGTGCACGAAACACTTTCCAGCTCAGCATGAGCATTTACTCGTTGCCAGCTCAACGTTTGTTGCCTCAGCACAGCCAACAGGTGGGCGCAGTAGCAAAGGTTCCCCCTCTCTCTCTCTCGTTCATTGGCTCGGCATAGCCAAGGGGGGGGGGCGTAGCAGCAAAGCCGAGGCCGCCCTCGGAAGCTACAAACTACGCAGCTTTTGCTCCTCGTTTGATGCCTCAGCACAGCCAACAGGTGGGCGCAGTAGCAAAGGTTCCCCCTCTCTCTCTCTCGTTCATTGCCTCGGCACAGCCAAGGGGGGGGCGTAGCAGCAAAGAAATCTTACACAATTTCCTCCCAATATATGGATTGACAAAAAGGCTCAATACCCACGATTTGAGAGTTCCCTTATGATGTCAGTCAATCCTTCCTCTGCACGTAAGTGTGCACCCCATTGCGCAGTGATGCTCACACGTTCTATACTACTTTGGTTGACAGTGCGTTCCACAGATGGATTGCCATGGGTTGCAAAAAAAGCTTTTTATCTCCTCGGCTTTCTCCTCACTCGAAAGCTGTACAGAGGAGAAAAGAGGTAAAACAATAAGGGTGGAAAAAAAAATGGTTTCTTTAACCACTTCATACTAACCTGTGAAGTAGTAGCAGTGATAAACCGAGTTATAAGTAAACCTTTCCAGTTCTTCCATACAAAATTCCAATTTTCCCAAACTAAGTCATTGTTTTATAGTGTGAAATGAATCATGCTTGTTTGTTTGCCTACTGTGCAATTTTATGTAAAGTACTTCGTAGTGATCAAAGTGTTAAAGCTTGTAGGATATGGTGACTACTTAAAGATATCTATAAGGGTGACATCTAAGTTGTTTGAGAATATGTCTATATTAACCAAGGAAATATCAATGAAACATTGTCTATACATAGCTCTTTTTTATTATACTCAATTGGATAAATTGTTAAAGACTTACTCTAGCACACATTGAAGTAGCCCATTCTTTGAGGAAAGTTTTTGTAAGTTATCGCTGTGCATTTCAAGCAAATGCAACTAAGTAAGATTGCTATCAAAGTAACATTCCTTTAAGACTCTTTGCTTTATGTGATGAAAGAAGGTTATATAGAAATAAAGTTGCTCAAAATTGTGAGTGTCTCTCTAAGCATAAGAAAACAACTTTGAGATATATTTTTAAACCAGATAATTTCCTTCTCAATGATCCTAATGTCATCTAAAAATACAATAATGAAATCATCTAAGTAATCATGATATACATTGTTCATGAGACACTTTCAATGCTATACATGGTTCAAAAAAAATCATATCCATTAAAAGGAAGCTACTTGAAAAAAAAGCACTAGCATAAGCATAATGAAGAACAAAATTAAGCCCAAGGGTTTCATGTCACTAGCTACAATGATCACTCTGCATCCCCATCCAAAGCTTTGGCATCTAAAGTTGCTTGCATGGAGCGTTTTTTGGTGGCTGCGGGCCGTGGAAAAGGAAGAGCACTATTTTCTGTATATGCTTTTCTCCCAAGAGGACGCTCAATGAATGGTCTTGCTCGTTGTATAGAATTTCCAAAACCATCTTGTACAATCTGAAAATTCTCAGCAGGATGCAATGCTCCATGCTCGTCCCTTGCTTGCACCTCTTGCATTTGAAGCAATACCTTTGCATTAAGGCATCAAAATGTGCTTGTAAGCCTGGTTTTCCTTTCACCATGTGTACAATGCGCTCATAGCAATCTGTCGCATTAGGCTTCTTCGCATTTGGCTCTTGAGTACCTTGTTGAGAATGGTCTACATTCTCAATGCTATGAGTCTCCTCCATGACAGAAATACAATTTGAGCCAATACATGTGTCATGGCCATTGTCATACAACTCCAAACACTTACCAATGATAGTATTTAAATTAAAACCCTTTAGTAGCATGACCTTTACTTGGTGCTTACACATATTGCCCTTCATTGCCCATCCACAATTACAACAACCCCAATCACAATCGGCATTATACACAATGTAATGGATCTTGGCGCCCGAGGATTGACTTTTTACCTTTGCCATAACCCTTGTGCCTTCATTAAAAAATAGTACATCTCCATCTGGGATGCTCTGAGCTCTTTCTAGTGAATGCTCAATCAATCTTTTTATGGCTTTATTTATGACAAAGCCACCCTTCTTTGCCTCATCTATACACCAAAAATACGACAAACATGCCGTCATAAGTTTGTGCAAAAGCCAATCAATTCTACGTCCCCATATGTACTTCTTGCCACATAAGAAACGAGACTTTAAAGTAGCATGATATGACTCGATAGCTCCATTTGTATCTTGATTTGCATGCGGAAGCATCCTCAAGCTTCTTGCCCACATCTCTACAAAAAGATAAGGCCCAGGTGAGTACTAATGCATAAAAAGTACATTAGGTTCCAATGATGTATTAAAGCTTCAATTAAACTTTTAACTTCTTAAGCTTAGAAGGTTGAACTTACCAACTTTTGAAACCCAATAAGTACGGAAATATTCAATAAAGGCCTCCTCATGTGAAAAGTCGGCCAAGAACTCCAATACACTATCTTT
Organism: Cibotium barometz; assembly: GCF_041138505.1. Classification (NCBI taxonomy): domain Eukaryota; kingdom Viridiplantae; phylum Streptophyta; class Polypodiopsida; order Cyatheales; family Cibotiaceae; genus Cibotium; species Cibotium barometz. Next base: position 1,613,755 of record NC_141078.1, on the reverse strand, counting down.
TATATTGTCTATGGCAATTGCCTCCGAAGCTCCCCCTTGGACACGCATGTTCATGATTGCACCTAGGCTTCTAAACATGATAGCTCTAACTTTCCAATCTTGTACCTTCTTCACTAAGTGCTTCAACCAACTTCGACGAACGTGCCATAAACATAAATAAATTGGTATGTTGAATACCACCCTATTTTCAAGATTGCAATAAATTAGAAATAAAAGTTTAGCTAGTTTGACAAAGAGAAAGAGATAATACTTTGTGAGCAATAATGTGGGCATGCACATGATTTACCTGATGCCTTTCCCTGTCTTTGGTGTCTTTTCATTGCGAGGAACCATGATCTCCTTTCCACGCATATCTTTAGGACCATAAGCACACCAAAACAAAGTCTCCTCTAAGTAGCTATCAAGAGTTGGTTGCTTTAAGCTACCCTTTTCATGCCTTCGCACGGATTGTCGCCTAAAATTTGTTTCTGCATCTGTAAGAGACTCTTCTCCTTTTAAAAAATCTGTTAAGCGATCCCAGTGAAAATAGGCTACCCGAACATATCCATATATAGACTTTTCACACTTTTTATCGGTCCATTGTAGATGATTAGCATTGAAAGGACCCAGCGGTGGATATTGAAGGTGGATCCTAGTGTCCATTCTACACACACAGACCAGAAATCCTAGTAAAAACCTTAGAATTTTTTAACACATAAATGAAAAGCATGATCAGTTTGACCCTCAGGGTTCATTGTGCAAAATAAACATTTCTCATTCCTTTAAACAATGCCACTGCTTAAGGCGAAACGATCAGCTACAGGCCTTTGGGAGTGGACGAAAATAAACAATAAAATGCATTATTTTGATGCAGTAAACCATAGATTGTGAACAATAAGTAAAATAATAATCGGGCTCGCAAAAAATAAATTTGTGACTCACGTTTTTTCATTGTTGTTCAGATGGGTCGCAGATCTGCTGTAGCTGATGATGAAGATGAAGGAAGGTGCTACTCTGGTCACACTGGGCTGCTGCTGTGTGCAGGGTAGAGTGTCGGCGGCTGGATGTAGTGGGCCGAAAACGCGGCTGCGTGGCTTGGTCGGGCTGTTGGGCGGCCCTGACTATCTGCGACCACCTTTATGGGCTGCTGCTGCGTAGTTTGTAGCTTCCGAGGGGGCGGCCTCGGCTTTGCTGCAATGAACGAGAGAGAGAGAGAGGGGGAACCGAGAGATTGGATGCCTGTATGCAAAACATATGGATAATTATATATGCATATCTATACGTAATTTTGATTGCTAATTTATCCTAATGGGTGCGTAAATGCAAAAAAGAAAAACACAAAAGATTGATGATGTGCCAACAGAGATCAACAGGTTGGAGAATTAAGGTATGCCTGGATAGCCAATGGCCGCTCTGTAGACTTTGTAACGGCACGATTCACAATGCATTCTAGCCTCCAATATCACCTTACCCTCCTCCGTCTTGTCTTCTTGCAATGCAATATCATGTCTTTACACAGTACATCAGAAGCCACTTTTAAGATTTGCACATCAAACAACCTGCAGCAATATTAAAGCCAAACCCATCAGTTTCTAGAGCTTCAAAACAATGCACACAAGTCAAGACTAGGCTGCAACAAACCTCTGGCGCATGGCGACGATGATCACTGTGGCACAACGGCAAGAGAATTCGTGGCACGGATAAGTGGCTAGAAATGAGAAAGAACTCCGGGGAAAATGGTTCAGAAATGGCTAAAACTGAGTGATAATTGTGGGGAAAGTGGATGGAATTGAGAAGCAAGTGTGGGAAAGCAAGTAACCTTTGCTACTACGCCCACCTGTTGGCTATGCTGAGGCAACAAACGAGGAGCAAAAGCTGCGTAGTTTGTAGCTTCCGAGGGCGGCCTGGGCTTTGCTGCTACGCCCCCCCTTGGCTGTGCCGAGGCAATGAACGAGAGGGAGAGAGGGGGAACCTTTGCTACTGCGCCCACCTGTTGGCTATGCTGAGGCAAGAAACGTTGAGCTGGCAACAGTAAATGCTCATGCTGAGCTGGAAAGTACTGTTTCATGCACTCCCCCGCTACACGACAAGGGGGAGCGCATGAAATATATCCCCAGCGGTTTTTCACCGTGGTAACCACACGAAAGGCGTTGACTAGTGGTCGTAAGGTATGGCAATGGCTAGCATAAAGGCCGTCATGAAGAAGAAGCCTTGAAGCTGTATAGCAAAGCAGCCAAGTAGAGAGCGAGTGAGGGAGAGAAAGCTCAGCTTTCTTTTAGACAGGGCTAGCAAAACAACCCTCAAGGATAGAGAGGCTGGCCAAACGTAGTGTCTCATTAATATGAGGGAGCCTGGAGGTGGTAGAGGGGGGTTAGTAGTAGCCGTTTATTGAAATTTGAAATTTGAAAAGAGAGAAATAGGTGTAAACGCTAGTCTCGTCTAGTAATCTAGAAAAAAGGAAGATGCCTAAAAAGTTTGCCACTTGTAGGGAAATGTTAGCCCTATAAGATAGCCCTATAAGATATATATAGAATATAGATTCACAAAAGGAGGACTATTTTTTCAATCAACCACCTAAGTTAAACTCTATAAATCATATAACTTAGAGAGAGAGAGAAAGTGTGTGTGTGTGTGTGAGAGAGAGAGAGAGAGAGAGGTAACTCTCCCTCCTACAAGAGAAAATGTTTCTTTTACTATGTAGCTGGATCCACCAAATGGGTTTACCATTTTGTTCTAGCTCTACTTTCGGACTTGAACTACCAAAATTCTTGGTCTATTTGATTCCCATGGTAGAAAAAAAAAGGAATATAATAGAAAGAAAACAAAAGGAGTAGAATAGAAACAAAACAAATTTCCAAAATCAAAAATGTAAAACTATTTGACTATACAAATTTAGGCCCAAAGTGGTCGAAGAAAAACTCATCATAATGTTACAACCTTTGCATTTAGTGGCCTTTTATTCAAAACAAATTCTCACTATGTTAAGTTTTTTAGGACTAAAAATTTTAAAAAAAACTATGCCATGTGAGGTCATCTCATGGAAAAAACTTTGCCATATCATGGGGGCATTCTACTCATTCAGTACCTCTCTTTGTGGTGGGGTGAGGTTTTAATAATGGGCCACACCATGTTTGTACTAGATTATTAGGATCTTTACATACAACTTGAAGATTTAATCCCTAACAACATTATATCAATAGAACTAAACCTTTAACTCAAAACAATTTGACAAGTTCAAGCATAGCATAAAGATAGAAGTCAAAGTAGACATCACCATCAACAGGTATTAGGTTGAATCTCCCCCTCTGCGTAGGTGGCTTCTCCTTCCTTACTAGAGTATTTTAATCATGTATCGGCAAAAGGACAAATAATGGTAACAAAATATACAAAGAATATCCAAGAGGCAACGGGTGATGCCCACCATGTCAGTGGCATGGATACAAGAGTGAGTAAAAAAGGTGCAAGAAGATGGTGCACAAGTTACACGTGAGGAATTTGAGTTCAATATCAGGTGTGACAAGGAGGTAACACATGGCATGGCCCACACTTCTAGTATTCTATGTGCATGCTTTTGTGATGTTAACATTCTCTACGCTTGTGATTTTAGTTTCAGACATATATCTGCATGTGGGCCTATGGAAAACATCTTTGAGCAAAAAGGAATGATGATGTGCATCTTACTCAAAACTCGTGTACTATTGCATCATTTCAACAAAAATCTCGTACAAGTTCCCGTGACACAAACCTTGTCAATGATGAGCTAGTTTGCATTGGGGATCTAGATAGAATATACTAAGTTAATTATTATTTTATGAAACAAATAGATTAACTAAAAATTGATTCAATCCCTCACATGTTGGTGTATTTGGTGCTAATTTGAAAGCATGTTTATTATATGTCATTTTTAAGGTTCACTAGTCCGTACATCATACATACGCAGAGCTGCTACTGTGAAAAGAGAGCCCCTGGGTTTTTGGTCTATCGACTCCTCTAAGCTACGAGCAAGCAAAGAACCTTACCTTCTTCCAATGCATTGTCAACAAGCATTCTTTTACAAGAATCTAGATGGTAGTCTATAGTGATAAATTGTGCAAGTCATCCTCGAGGTCGATGAATTTTTGATAGCGCACTTGCCTCCTTGCCCAAGGAGAGCAATCATATTGATATCTAGAAAGATACATCAGTGGGCCGAGGAGGATTGTACACATCCCAACCTCAGCGTGATTGTGATTTCTCAAGGAGATAAACCATGACCTTCTAATGTGAATGAGGAAACGGGAGGAGGAAGATGAGGATGAGGGAGACAAAGACCACCCTAAGTTTGGCATTGAGCAAGTAACAGAGCCTATAACGTCAACTTTATTTATACCACCTGGGATGGACCTAACAATGATGAACCACTCTTTTACATTGACATTTTTCCCACGACTATTCCTTGATCCTACTTCTCCAATAATTCCCCTAATTTCAATGTGTCACATGCTTTTAGAGCTTTCAAACATCACACATACTTTAATCTGTTCAGTCTTTCAAACAAGGTTGTGTATTATTACCGTGTGTTATCTCTCTGATGCCTGAGTAATATCGTGCACTCCTATAGAACACCTTGTGTCTCAAACCAACCCCAAACTCTCACTCTACCTATGTGATGACAATTTTTTTGTTAACCTCATCCTGGTCCTTGCATTTAAAAAAAACTCTATGTTTATTAATCAAGTTAATTACAATTTGCAACCATCTCATATTACAATCAAAGATCTCTTACCCCCAAAGCTTCTGGACCTTAGGCATATAGAGGTCCATGAGGTTTCAGAGCCAACGATGAAAAACCTTGCCTCCGTCTTGGTACATAATGTGTCACTGATGGAGCACTCTATGCCCACGTCCTCTATACAAAAGCATGGCACTAATGGTGGTGGGACTAGCTTCTCAGGTGGACCTGTGATACTCCGCTCATCACTCCTATAAAAGGAAATTAAAACAAATAGCTATTAGCCGCAGTTGAAATAACTAGTACAACATACAAAACATACTTTACACCTACGTCAATGACACCTTTGTTGAGAGTCCTGGGTGACATAACTAGGCCCCTGTGTACCTCTCCTCTATGTCTTGTACAATTGTCCATACATAACTATTATAGAAATTTCTAAACAAATAATAGCTCAAAAGAGACAAATTATAGAAATTATACATACTGATCTGGCTGCATGGCACTACGTCTCCTGCTCTTGATCTTGATCCCTCATGCCACATCCTATTCATGATCCTGATCTTCTAGTGTCACATCCTACTCCTAATCCTGATCGTCCAGTACCACACCCTACTCCTGACCCTGACCCTTCTCCTCCTGACCCTCCTTCTTTGGGTCCTCCTCCTCCTCCGATGGATCTAGAGGTGCCCTTGCCAGGGACTATGGGCCATAAGGAGCTAGAGAGCCAAGTGACGGTAACCTCCCAACTTGTCAACACTTAACACATAATACTCTCCCATATCCTCCTCTATCTCAAACCTACTCAAATCGAGATTCTATAATAGTCTCTTGATGGCTATCAAGAGACCCACCTTCTCGGAGTCCGCCTTGGATTTCTATACACATGCAAGAAGGATATCGATCCTAAACCTACAAGCATACACTCACAATCCACTAGTACATATATGTAAGATAACACATGCACACAATCAGCATCATCACATTCTCAGTAAAATACCACATATTCAAATATGAGTTCGAATGCCACCAATGGCAATAACAACAACATAATGTATCTCTAAATGCCACCAACGGCAACAGCAGTAACATTACGAGAAAGCTATCAAGGATATAAACGATTGTTCCATTAAACTTTAGAAGTACATGATAAAATATAAGTACATAATTATGAGAATTCCATTACACCTACATCCTAAACTACGTTTTATGGAGCTCATTGCACTATATCGGTGAGCTCAGCACAAGCTGTTGTTTCTTGCATGGAATCGATAAGCCAATTTTGCCTGCTTCCAAAATCTTCTCTTGTGCTTTATTGATGTCATCTTGAGTGCACCTACCATGCACTAGTGTGCCACGCAAAAGATTTGTGGCATTCGTGTGAAGTGCACTATGGTAAGCATATTGATTGTTTTGATGTGTGACCAACAATAACATGTCATTGATTATCTTTGTCCATGTTTTGGGTCTAGCCATTGAATATAAATGTGTGTAAATTAATTACTTTGATTAAGCATTGATGGAGTTTCCCACATAAAAAACTATGACTAGTAAGGTGCAGTACTCTTGTAACTTATTGCTCACACTCTGATCTCTCTCTCTCTCTCTCTCTCTCTCTCTCTCTCTCTCTCTCTCTCTCTCTAGTATTGTAGTTGGTGTAGCGGTCATGCCACTAGCCTTTGAACCCACCAACTTGGGTTCGAATCTTATGGAAACCATTTTTGGGACGCATCGTATCCCATCACATCGACAAGTGATTGATGACCAAGCACGTTATAGCTCAGTTGGTTAAGGTGATCTCATGGTTGCCCAAGGTTTCTTGACTCAAGATATGGAAACAGTTTCTTGATACAGTTGGCTCTTGTGCCCGTGTTGGATCGTGGATCTACAATTATGTAGTACTATTGATGGAACGCAGATCTGCTATATTTGAAGAATATTTCAGTGTTATCATGCTTATATAGTTGCGGACAAGTGTCTTGTGGACGGAGGGAATGTCACCAATTTGGTCCCCTCACCAGTCTTGAATAGTGTTTCACGAGAACCAAGGTGTGAACAGGGATTTTCCACAGAAAAAAGTTGGAGCATGTACTAACAAAGTTTTGCCTGAAAAAATGGCTTCAAAACCTAAGCAATATGGGGTTTTTGGCCTGTAAAGTAACTTAAAGGATTTATGAGTCAATGGGTTCACACATCATCTAAGTGTGGCCAAGCTTATTCTAATTTTGGGCATGTAAATATGGACAGAAAGAGGTTCCTATAGCAAAAATTGGCTAAAAAGCTTGGGAAAAGCATAAAACTGATATTTTTGGCACATCAGTTACTTTTGGCCATAAAAGGGAAAAAAGGGCATCAAAAATAGGGGAGGATATGCATGCACATCCACTTTCAGGATTTGGGCAGGCAGGCAGTGGCTTATGCTCTTTTTCTCTCTCCTGCGCTGAGTTGTCTGCACAGCAGGCAGCTTCTCCTCTCCCCCTTACGCTGGGTGTACAGTGGACAGTGGGTTGGGCAATTTCTCCTCTCCCCCTTGCGCTGGCCAATGGGATGGGTCAGTTTTCTCTCTTCGCAGGTGAACATTTTTCTCTTTTCTCATTGGCCGTATAGGTGGACAGGTCTCTTCGCTATCCATACAGAAGCAGCAGCAAGCTGAACCTGAACTTTCTCTTTCTTCTTCTGGGCGACTGGCCATATAGCACAACAGTAGTGTGTTGTAACATATTTGCGTCCTCCTCCTCCTGGGTGACGGGCCATACAGTACAATAGCTTTTCTTTTCTTCTGGAAGTGCTGGAGGTTTCTCTCCCTCTCATCATTTCCCCCTTGCCCACTATTTGTGGATCCCACTTTTAAAGAAAGCAGGGGCTCATTTGAGAGCTCCTCTGGGGAAAATTTGATGCTCTGTTTTGGGGGACTATTTTGGCACGAATTACGGGGCTGGGGCTAGACTTGGCACCGTACCAAGCTGCGTTTTGAGGCTGATTTGCACTAGTTTATAGTGCTAATTGGTGCCAAGTTTCCTGAGCAAGTGTCTGTGGAGCCCGCACCTTGGTTTGTCTGCATTAGTCCCCGAATCAATGGACAGACACTCCATATGCCAAATAGAGATGTGAAAACACAGCGGAAATAACCATAAACAATATCAAAACATTGCACTGAAACAGAACAGCTGGCCCCCATAGAAACTTCTTTATTCCAATAAATAAAGGATTACAATCAAACCAAGGTGCGGGTGCAGGCCCGGATTTTTCACAATCCTCCACAAACACTTGCTCAAGAACTAGGCACCCAATCAACATCATAAACCTGTGCAAATCAACCTCAAAAACAACAGCCTGTTATGGAGTCAAATCCAACAGTGTAATCCATGCCAAAATAGCCTTGAAACGGCTCTCAAAACAGTACCATGTCTCTCCAAAAACAATCTCGGAAAAGCTCTCAAAAACAGTCCTCAATATCTCCAAACACAGCCCCTAAACCAATGCCCAAGAGGGAGCGGTGAAGAAAATGGCCCAGCTGCTCTATCACTATACAAGTTACGCAAAACAGAGAAGAACTCACACGACCACTATACCATTGTACGGCCAGCACTTTAGGAACAAGAGTACGCATAGTAGTGACTTGCAACTATCATGTTGTGGGCAGCAAATGAGAATCCATAATCATTAATCACAACAAGAACTAGATGAGAGTAGATAATCGCCTCCTTTTGCCACTTATACTACACAAACTCTATGCTGCGCATCTGACCTACGCATAGTAGTTACTTGCAACTATCATGTTGTGGGCATCAAAATGAGAATCCATAATCATTAATCACATCACACTCAAGGGTGCACTTGGGCCTAGTGCACCTCAGAATATGTAATAGTCACCTCCTCCTCATTGCCCTCCTCGTCCGGAAATGACTATAAAAACATCACCCACTGCCAAAATATATATCAAACAATCCTCATCTGCCCCCTCAAGTAGTGTGATAGGATCAAAAGTGGTGGGGGGTAATGCTCCTCTACAGCCTCAACACCTACTCCAACCAAGCCCCCTCTCCCATCTCGCACAGTGAGTAGTAACCATCAATTCATGGCCTTTAAAAGCATGAACGGTGCCGTGTGAAGATGGTGGGGTCATCATAGGATGTGCTCCTAATGGAGTGTAGCCTAAGTGTGTCATCCCCTATCGCACAATCTAGAGAAACACCATCAAGGACACTACTGTCAACAATTTTATCTTGTAAGATTATTTTACTTGTGCACATAAGATTTGTCCAAAAACTAGCTGAATTAGAAATGAAAAGATGAGCACTCAAAGAAAAAGCACGAGTGGTAAAAGTGAGGCTTTAAATGGAAGGAATTTACATATACAAAGAAGAAGCTATTGTCGCTGCCTCTGAAGCAGAAGAAAATGAAATTAAACTATGATGATTGTGGCTGGGATTCCCAACTTAATAAAAAACAGTCAAGTCCCTTGGTCTTATCAAATTTGGTGTTGACAAGAGCTGAATGGCTTATGAAGCATGGGAAACCTTATGTCACCCACAATCTCAGTCAATTAACATGGTCCTATCTTCTTTTAATGGGAATACCACAAGCATTGGTATTTTATATGCTTCTTATTACATTATAAATAGTCTCTTAGAAGGTAGTTTTTATGTTATACATGCACGAGAGATGACAGAGGAGATTATTTTAAGTCAAACATGGATGGCTCACAATAAATGCACCAATAAAAATTGGGAGTATCAGTCTGTGTCGAACTAACTTTATCCCATGGAAAGGTTGTTGGTGAGTGAAGAAATAACTCTCACAAATCGTCATATTTGGTCAACTATCATGCAAGACAAATCAGAGGATGATGAGGAAACAAAGGAATCAATTTTTGACACATTGTTGATTCATGAGCCGATCATTCTTACGAAAGGAGCCATTTCCTCGACAAAAGATTTACCTTCTAGCTCCAACTAAATTGTGTTTGAAACAACATAGATGGGTGGAAAAAAGGAACTTAAGGTATCCCATGTATCATAGCTATACTCACAGCTTCTCGATTCCAAAGAACCAAGTGCACGCTCTATTTGAACAAGATACATGGAGCCTAACTACATCTCCTATTTGGAAACCTCCAATCTATAGAAAAAAATCTTGTATCTCTAAATAATTATAAGATATCCATCTTCGATAATATTATATGTCCATTTAATAGATGAACTTATGTTCCTTTTTATAGTGTAAAAATCATCAATTTTAACAATTGCGCTATTGCCACTTGGAATCTTAAGATTCTAAGTCCAAATTTAGAATATACGTATGATTTTACCCTAATATAGGATTTTACAACACTCAAAACGGACACCAGAACAAGCCTCTACATAAGTTTTTAGTTAAAGTACGGTTAACTTCCGACCTTCATAAATGCATGTCCAGGTATCCAATTGACAATGAACAGACTCCACCCCTATGACCAGGGAAGAACCGTGGACAATTTCACTAAAAAATTATCTCACAACCCCGTCAAACGTGCCAACATGCATATCGAGGTCGCCGCCCCAAAAAAGGGGTCGCCGTCCCAAAAAAGATGTCATAAACATACCGAAGTGTCCATACAACGGCCACGTAAGGACCAAAGGCTGGTCACCCTAGCGTATGGTCTCCAATGGCTGCCACGTGGACTCCCATGCAACCACTGGCCCGGAAGGTACATGTATACTCCACCTTTGGCCCACGTACAAGCACTACCCCTTTCCCCATACTCATGCAGCCCACAGACTGGTGTACTTTCATGGTACACCATCCTTTGCACCACACTTTGCTCTCTCTTTACCTGTACCCATACTTGTACCAGACCCTATATAAACCCCATTACCCCCTCTATGGCCAACACCCGACACTCTCAACGAAGGCTGTACCCACCGATAGCCTATACCTGACAGCCCTCTACAACCCTCTACAACCCGACACTCTCAACGAAGGCGGTACCCACCGATAGCCTATACCTGACAGCCCTCTACAACCCATCTCCCAACAAGCCCTTTTCAGCCAACCCATCTCCCAACAAGCCCTCTACAACCCATCTCCAAGTAAGCTCTGCAGATTTGTTTCCAACAACCAGCCCTTGTCTTGTGGAGGGGGTGTCCTACACTCCTCTCCCCCCATGTGAATAGATTTAAGGGGGAACTCTCCTTCTCCCCCCTTTGGTTCAACTTCCAACCTTCCCCCAGCTTAAGGACACTACTTTTTGCCCCCCCCATATAAAAAGACTTAAGCAAGCACACTTTGGCTCTTAGAGGAAGCTCCCCACCCACGAGTGAGTTTTATGCTCATAAAGTGAGAAAACAAACTCCGAATTGCAATCTAACTGAAGCGTTGCATTCGCGGTATTGCGAGCTACGAGAAGGTGGATAGTATGGAGCCTTCTTGAAGACGCCAAAGTTTCTCAACATAGTCAATCAATCTATGGGTGATTCAATTTTAACAGTGATTTAGGAGACCACACTCCCCTTGCGGGATAGAACTAGGACTTACCTATCAATTATATCCTTGCATCTTTACACGGTCGAGGTGTCGACGAGTAAGAAATTTTTTCTTTTGTTAGGCTTAGTAGACTATCTTAAGGATTCCCCATTTTAGGTTGGGGGACCTTACAATTGGCATCAGAGCTAATCTTAGTTCCTAGGATTTGTTATTTAAGGTTGTTTTGGAATGTATGTTTTACCTAAAATAAATGCTAATTGATAAACTACCTTACTAGTACAATTTGAATTGGTGATTGAATGATTGTAGGAAGAGGAAGATGCTTACTCCAGATTCCTAATCTTCCAATGCATCTTCCAAACAACTTGTCGCTCTTCAAATTTCAAATTTTGCAATATGATGATGCTGATGCTCAAGAAGTTGTCCATTAGGGAAAAAGGGAGCTCATTTTGGGGCCTTTTACGGTTTGGAAAAATAAGCTCTCAACCAATCAACAGAGGGCCAACGTAACGTTGGAAATTCACAAAAATAAGAGAAAATAGATAAAAGAAACAATACTTTATGTAGGTACAAGCGTGCTACATTAATGTGGAGATTGGTTTTTTATTCTCACAAGATCTTTGGACATGAAGATAGAATCTAGTCTGTCATTTTCTCTGACAAGGGCCTTCCCGCTTTCACCTTCCTTTGAACTTTGAAATGTTGTGCTGCCTTTCCTTCGAAAGATCTACCATTCTACACCACTGCCTCATTGTGCAGCAGCCTCTTCTTTTTCAAAACTTCTCCCTTGATCCTGTTTGGCTTAGAGTAAGATGTTTCTTGTCAACTGTCTGTCTGCCCACTTTCTCTTTCTTGAAACTTCACTTTGTTATCTTGTTTACATTACTTTGCTGTTGTTATAGATTTACAAGGTCTCCATGGTAAATAAAAACTATGGCCGTTCTTGTGGAAGACGCTCTGTGGATGATAATGCTATGAAGGCAGAATTATACCACACATCATTACCCCGTCGACCTGCTTCTTGTATTTCTTCGGTAGAGAATTCAAGTACAGTCAAAACGGAAGGAACTTGGGAAAGGTTTAGTGTTTCAAAAGGAGCCTGGGTGGTCATGTAACCTAGCAAAAGAAAGAGACCCCAGACAAAAAACATTTTCTTGGCATCATGGAAGGGAAGAGTACGAGATTTTAAAATCACCAGAGGGAAGATATCGGTGAAAGAAGTTTTGATTAAGCATGTGTACATGTATAAAGAACTTGTCTTGCGAGACTATCCAAATGATCTTCCGCAACACAGGCCTAATTGTATATTTTTCTATTGTGGTTATGTTCTTTATGAGGTGTATGGATTTTTAAGATGAAGCTTTCTTTCTTTGCTTATTGACATTCTTGTGTTATTTTATTTCAGATTTATACCCTTCATCGTATGAGACATGGCAAAACATCGATTGTATTCTAGGATTCATAGATGTTTTGCCTGGATCGATAGGAGAACAACAATACCAAGGTCGATGTGCAATAGAGCTAGCTCAATCGGGTATATTTTCTACTGATTATTTTTATCAGTTGGCTGGACAATGCTAACACACATGGTGTGTTAAGAAAACAAGATCATCTGACTTATCCTAGTCTCATTAAGCACTGCTTTTAGTTTACTTTACCCTATTGATTCATATTGCTTTTTTGCAGGTGCTCAAAAGAAGAGAGAGTTCAATAAAATGCAAAGACATTGAAAATTTGAAAATTGAGATAACACAGACTCCATAAACAAAGGTATTATATTCAATAAAGTAAAATTTTGTACAAAAGTGTTTAATTGTATATGTGGAACATATTCTTGACAACCATTTTCTATTTATCTACAGCCTGATCCAGAGGTTGCTCTACATGGTCCAAGCTCTCCGTATCATCTTTTTTTTGGAGAATCTGTTTTCTGCTACTCCATCCTGTCCTGTACAATCTCTTGGTGCTACTCCATTGTCTTCTCTACTACCCCTGGAGAATCTGTTTGTTGTGCTGCTCCATCTTCTTCTCAATAACATCAGCAGCAGGTCCTTGTTCCTGTGGCTTCTCCTCATCATCATTAGGTCCTTGTTCCTGTGGCACCACATTAGCATCATCTGTGTCATCAAGGTGTATGACACCTTCTCGGACTTTAGAGCTCTCACCCAACTCGATAGTAGCTGGTACAATAGGTTTGGGAGAGACATACTTCAAAAACTTCCAAATTGTATCAGCTCTGAAACTATATATATAGTTCGAGCTGAAGCTATCTTCTCTCATCTGCAATGGCATATGATGATTTAGAATACTTTGTACCAATATCAATTATTTTGAAGCTAAATTAAAATTATTTTTTCTTACAAGGTCTGGCTGTCCTATCTCAAAATAGCTTGAAAGTATATATTTGGCACTGATCAGCACTCTCCAACAGCCCCGCAGCTACTTGAATCATCTTGTTGTGGTGTCTGTACAGTTGGAAAGATATGTTAGAAACTGTTAACATCTGAACAAAACAAAATTATTCAATAGGTTCAAAGGCATAGCATGAAATAGACATCAGTAGGGGAAACGACTTTCTACCTCTAAATTTATTGACTCTATTGAATCCAAAAGATTGACATTAGGAGGACAGTGATCCAATGCATCTAGAAACCTTCTAATACAACTGCATCTAGAAACCTTCTAATACAACTGCAATACATATAATTCAGTTAGTGTGTATTAAAACAAAATAATAAAGTTTAAAGTTAAAAATAGCACACACACCACTTACAATTTCAGCTCTCTGTGTGTGTTTTTAAGAGAGTTGAATATAAAGCATTGCTTCTGCTGGATATCAATAGAAGCAAAGCTCCAGTGATCACTGTGTAAGAAAAAAAGCATTAAGAAATCAAAGGCTACAAGAGTTCTCAATCTTAAACAAAAATCCCAAAAGAAGCAGTCACCCACATACCTGTTATGGTATGGAAGTAGCAAAACATCGATAACATCAAAATTGCAGTGTCTGAACCAATTGCAAATATCCATGGGAGTTTCCTTTGCATCTCTTAACCTGGAGGAAATGACAGGATTAATAATATGAACTGTATGTTGTACAGCGTGGTTAAGCCAGCTTCTCATCATGCTGCATTGGACCAAACAATAATTAGGGTAGGGTGTAAAGGAGGTACAAGAAGGATTGTTTTGCAAACAAATGTAAAATAAAAGACACTTACTAGAGCATTGCAAGAATGATAGTATCTGAGCAATACTCATTCTTATGAGCCACTGCTTCTGCCAAGCATGGTTTTGTCAAGTCAAAATTATTCACTGAAGTTTCATCCTCAATATGGACAACTATGTTAGGGCCCCAGCTCCTGCAACCTTCTCTATATCTGCAGCTCCCTCTGTACAGTCTCCACATCTATAACATATTTGGATTCTTTTATTTGCTGCTTCATTGACTCCTCATAAGTAGCTTTCCCTCTGTTCTTTGAGTGGGTTACTTCAACAACCTTAACCTCATCTACCTTCAACTTTCTTGTAGGTGGAATTAATAATATGTCTCTCATCTTGATGTCCTGCCATACATTGCATCTTCAAAATATTTCTCCAAGTAATCCTCTGCCATTTCCTATAAGGAAAGAATGGCAGTCTTGTTCCACCTGAAACCAAGGTGCCAACTATCACATATGTCTTTCACTAGTCTCTAAAAAGGTACCTTGGGGATTGCAAAGCCTATAGCTTTCTATTGCTTCCTGATCTCCTTTAGCACACCTGCACCATGTTTCAATCTCTTGGCCTTTTGCTGGAGCAGGCTCATTGGCTTCCCCTTCCTGCCATGTGCAACTCTTCCCTTTGGAGGCACACTAAATTCCTTCATACCTGCCCCAGCTGCTGCTGCTGCAAGCCCTGGCCCCTTGCCAGCACTCCTTGCAGTTGACTTGGTTCTAGCCATCACTCTGACAAGCTGCACACAAAGCAATGGAAAGAGATTACAGCCATGGAGAACATGGAATGATACAAAAAGGCAATGACAGGGGTGGATGAAGCAACATTTATAAATTTGCAACAAAACGCGATTTCGACAGTTTGAAATTCCTAATAGCTCACTCTCGCGTTTTCCTGCAAATACTTGAAGTAACATGTTGGTACATTTCTACAGTGATTTCTCTGTCTTTACAACTAAATACAATACATTAGAAAAAAAGGAAGCTCATTTTGGGGCATTTTAGAAGAGAGATAAAATAGGCTCTCAACCAATCAGGAGTGGGCCAACGTTACGTTGAAAATTCAACAAAAGAAGATGAAAATAAGAAAAATAAATAGTACTGTATGTTCATAGAAGCGTGTCACATTAATAAGGTGATCCAATTTGAATCTTTAAAAAATTTATTTTTTGTGCAGAATTTGGTGATTCTGACACTGTAAGCGCATCCGGAACGGCCCAAAAACAACACTTGAAACGCTGGAATCGGACATCTGGAGGCCCGGAAACGGCCAAAAAAGGTCCCAAAAGTGAATTTGCAACAAAACGCGATTTCAGCTGTTTGAAATTCCTAAACCCTTCTCCTCACGTTTTCCTGCAAATTTATGAGACAAACTGCTGGAACATGCCTTCAGTCATTTCAACCAGCCCAATTCAAAAGTCTTTCTGCTTGTGGTATTTATTCTAATATCTAAGTTACATCACATCCCAAAAGTATGTGTTATACTATTAAACAAGAAGATAAGGATATAGAGAGTCTTACTGACCTGGAAGCTATCTGTGGGTGTGCTGTGCTGTTGATGAGTACCCTGTGCTGGGGATGAACCTGTGCTGCTAGTCAGGATGCTGATGGTGCAGAGTAGGGAGGTAGGGAGGCAAGAGAGCTGAGAGAGGGGAGGGCCAAGACAGGAGAGATTAAACAAGAGAGAAAAGATTAGTGCAAAATACAAAAAAGGCAGCTACTAAATGATGGAGCCGTTTTTTCACACGTGTGGATGGGACCCAGATCTCTTGGAGTTTGAAACTTGGCACTGTGAATGGGACACTTTTTGCCTTGGAACTTGTGCCAATCATGATTTCATAATCAGTTCCATAACCACTCTTCCGTCCCCGTCTTTCATCCTTGCCAGCACCCTCCCATCATCCTTTTCCTTCCCTCTCTGATCCCTTTCTACCCAACACACTCCATCCAGACTGCAACCTGCCTGAAGACTACTACCACTGCCAGATCTCCAGGTTACCTAGGCTGTAGCTCAAGTTTGGGAGAGAGCAGAAGATTCACTTGTGCAACTCCAACAGCATGGGAAAGGAAAAGAAAGGTCAGAGTTCTATATCCTTTTCAATGTTATTTGATATATATTTCTTCCATCCATAGAATTCTTGATGTCCAGATATCTGGGCAATTCCCATCCACTACATCCCATATCCCAAATTTCCACATCCTAGTTTTATATTTGCAACAAAACGCGATTTCGGCTGTTTGAAATTCCTAAAGCTTTCTCCTCGCGTTTTCCTGCAAATTCATGAGGCAGCCTACTGGAACATGCCTTCAGTCATTTCAACCAGTCCAATACAAAAGTCTTCCTACTTGTGGTATTTATCCTAATATCTAAGCTACATCACATCCCAAAAGTATGTGTGTTATACTATTAAACAAGAAGATAAGGATATAGAGAGTCTTACTGACCTGGAAGCTATCTATTTGATTGGAGATGGATATCAATAGAACCTAGAAGTTTGCAACAAAATGCGAGGAGAGTGCTTAAAATTTTCCAAATAGCCCTATATCGCGTTTTCCTGCAAATTCCTATATTTCTTTTGGTTTTCATTTCTTCCTCATTGTTTTGCTTTCTTTGGCCCTGGGGAATTCTTCCTAGTATCATCTACTATCCAGGAATCTTTGAGGTGATCCTAGCATTTGATTGGAGATGGATAGCAATAGAAATGGAAAATTTGCACAACAAAATGCGAGGAGAGTACTTGACATTTTCCATATGGCCCTACATCGCGTTTTCTTGCAAATTCCTGTGTCCCTTTTGGTTTTCACTTCTTCCTCATTGTTTTGCTTTCTTTGGCCCTGGGGATTTCTTCCTTGATGATGAGAAAAGTTTTTGCTTTGGAACAGTTGATTCTCAGGCCCCTCCTTTCAAGAGAAAGTTGGACTTTTCTGCTGCTATACTTAGACCACAGCAATCACCAGGTGAGTCATGTGTGCTCATGAAGGGAGTTGTTTGGTGATATCCTATACAATCCCTGATTACATATGTCAGCATATAGAATTCATGATATATAAATTTTGGTTCAGGCAAAAGGAAGAGACTGGAGCAGAAAGCTGAGTCTTCCCTCTCAAAACAAAAGGAATCAGAAGAGCACAAATCTCCAGATTTGCTCCTATTTGACTTTCTTCACAAATGCAAGGCTCAGAGGAACTTCCACATATACCACAGTATTTTCAAACAGGGAGTTCACTATGAGCTCTGTATTGGAGCATCACAGAGATTTTCTTTCAGATCATTGGGATACCTTCAAACAACTGCCAGAGGCAGGAAGAATTGTGGAAGGTGAAAAGGTTTTTGTGCATATAAATCATATTGTCTCCATTGACAGGCTGAGGTACCATGTGAATAGAAGATTTGACAGCCTGCCTGAGAAATATAAATTCAAATGTAGCTTGCACACCAGAAAGTGTAGAGTGCTTGAGGAAACCATGGCATTCCTTATGTACATTGTCTTTAGTCAGTACTCTCTAGAAGAGCAAGGGCAAGAGACTGAAGAACAAGACACATTTGAAGCAGAGGAAAAAGAGGATGTTCCTGTGGCAATAAAAATGGCAGAGCAAGAATTAGGTATCACTCTCCGGGAAAAAGAGTCCAATCAAGATCAAAAAGAGAGTTCCGATTGGTAGGCCCTGGGAGTAATAGGATTTAGTCATCAAATATAGCACAAACATTATGTTGAAGTTGAACTGATTTGTACAAAGTCTTTGATCCTCTACCTTTCCCTTTTGCATTTGTCCCATCACCGTACGACACTTCAATACTCTTCCCACACTCAGTAGCTTCTAAAAGCGTTTGACACTCACAGTACATACTTAGTAGCTTCTAAAAGTGTTTTGACACTCAGTACACACTCAGTACCTTATTGGTAAGGATCAATAGTGTGTCTAGCATAATTAAGTAGTATTGATTGAATTTTTTGTGTGTAGCTCATGGATGTATTGATGCTTGTTTAATATAGATCACATGTTTCACAAAAGAAATACTTTTGATGGAGTCTCAAAACATATAGGCATAACACCAAGAGTCACTTTGTTCCACAAAATAAAAATCTATTAATTGAGTTTGAAAACATGTGGACATAACACCAATAAGTTACAAACTGCTGTTCATGTTTACTTATCCATTTATGGTTTCTAAATATCTTCGAATCCCTCCATTGTCTATGTCTCTCTGCTGCCATTGAATTGTCCAAAGTTTGTCTTCGTCTTTGCTTTTGGGCTAGAATAAAAGCAAGCTTGACTTTGGAGCTAGCAACTTTTCTTTTAGCATGCAGCCTCTGTAGTATGCCTCGGTAAAACCATTGGAAGACTTCCTTCAGACTATTTGCCTTTTGACTCCCTCCGTAGTGTTGTGTGTGTCTGAAAAATGCATTACGTGCCATGTAGTGAGACTTCTCCATGCCTTGGGTAGACCAAATTGCTGGGCATCCATACTTTTTCACAAAATAGGGAAGGTGGTTGTAGATGATATGCTGTTTTCACAGAGACATAAGAATGCATAGTAAGTTATAAAAAAAAGAGGATCACACTTAAGTAAAAGAAGAAGACAGAATTTTACCATGTAGTGAGTTATATTGCAGGCTGTCCAAGAATGCTGTTTTCACAGAGACATAAGAATGCATAGTAAGTTATAAAAAAAAGAGGATCACACTTAAGTAAAAGAAGAAGACAGAACTTTACCATGTAGTGAGTTATATTGCAGGCTGTCCATGCGTCTTTCATTGACTTCCCAAAATGTTTAATTGCCTCTTCAAAGTTCTTGTAATCACTTTTTGTCCATGTTACATTGTCACAGAACATGAAGAGTTGATCAAGAGACCTCCACACCTCTGCCTTCACATTTCGTGCTTCTCCATCTGTCTCATGATCTTTCACGGCATTATGGACTTGCTTCCACAATCCATAATTAATCCTTGAAACTGTTCTACCTTGCCTTACTTGCTTACTACTGTGTTTGGGTCGAGACAAGAATCTTCTTGCCTTAACACCACCAATAGAGGGCTTGATTGGTACCTCCTTGCCATTGGTAGACTTTTTAAAATCCTTTGTGATATGAACATCACCTCCATGTAGACCTATATCAGATAACACTTTTTCCAATGCTTGAAGAGCATCCTTTCTATTTTTTTTGGGACGAAGTTTCCAAGCAAATCCAATATACAAAAATACCAATTTCTCAATAATTCGACATAGGCCATGCAATGAGCATATGTGAACATTACATAGTGGAATGTCAAGAATGGCCTTGAAGTCAGGGTCAACTTTATCTCTATTAGGTGCTCTCTTCCACCATTTGGAATCCATTACTTAAGCTGATTCTTTGCAGTAAAGACAAGGAGACTTTGAGTTGCCTCCTTTACTAACATTATACATGCACTTAAGTGTTCTAAGATCCCCCGCCATGTGCCACTCTACTTGAAAATCACCTTTTCTTGCAACATGGAGATTCTCTCCTCGCACTTGTCTTTTATTTATTCTTGGTATTTCCGTGTGGTGAAACACCCAATCTAGTGTTTCATGGTCTTCTATCTTTACCTGTGATTATAGAAAACAAAAGTCTTACTATAAAAGATTTGAAAACAATGACTAAAATCAAGTACGAAACAAAAAAATGATCATACCTGGAACGAGCCTAACCACCATATGTGTTTCTCTGACTGCACACTAAAATAATTTGAACTCGCTTCAGTCAATGATGTATCAAGTGCTCCATTCATCAATGTAATAGTAATCCTTTCCATTTTCTTTTCCTTTACAACCTCACACTCATCCAGTTTGATAACAAATTTCAAAATGCCTTTGCACTCCTCAAATGTTATTCCATAAAACTCGACCATTCTTCTTTGAAGTTGTTGTAGATCTACAAATATATTGTTCCAAGGGTCATACACAGTGGTTCCTTTACCACCATGAAATATTTCTTCAATATGCTTGTCAATCTCACAGTCTTTTTGTAACATGAATCGTGGAAGTGTGGCAGTATCCATGTAAATATTTTGAAAAAGTGCAATCATCAAGTTCAGTGATGGATTCTTTATGAGAGGCCTGCACACGTCGTCAAAAGAGATGCGGAATCTTCAGGAAACAAAAAACAACTAAGGAGATATTTAATGCAAAATCGTGTTAGTTAGACAAAAGATTATCTTTTTCCTTTCTGAACTAACAGTTCTGTAGTCCTTACTGACAGTTCTAAGCCACGTTTCCGTATTTTACTATTTTTGAGGTCTTTTAGGAGAGAAATAAATCAAAAAATAGTGAATTTCTTACAGGGCCCCAAAATGAGCTCCCTTTTTCCCTAATGCCCTCCCTCATCTCTCTCATATCCAAAGAGGGTGGGGTAGAGATCACTTTTGGAATCGTGGACTGAGATACTTCATTATCCAAGTAGATCAAATTGGGAACCTCACCATCAATTTAAAGCAGGTTCGTTGGATCGAGAAGCTGAAGATGGTCCACTTATTCTAGTTCATGGGTACTCTGAGACCAGATAGTTATGTGACCATAGAGAGTAATCATATACCACAAAACTACTGGGTCGCATGACCAACAAGTAATGCAAGTCTTACCCAGTTATTATGGAACACAATACAATATAGAGTCTACCTCCCCTACCATCAGTTTCCATATCCTAGAAAGCACAGCGAAACCCCCTATATTTCACCTACGTGGGCTACTCAATCCTTATGCCTCAGTTAAGCCTAGGAGTCTCTTTTATGATGAATGGGACTAAAAACATTAGTCTCAAATCCTTGTAATCAATCTTATCCTTGTAAGTATTTGAATTCAAATAAAGAGATTTCAAGGTTTTACAAATCATGAGCGTAGTGTAAAGTATAAATCTCGTGTCCTAAATTTAATCTTGCGATGATGACCAAGACGATCCTCTCCCCAATGCACTATACATAGATACCCAGGAGAAAAATCTCCTACTCAAACAGATGCAACCTCCCTCCTTTAATAAGGGGGAAGATTCAAAAATTTAGAAGGATGCCAAAGGATGGATTGAAGCAATGGATCATTACTTCTCAACTGGCGGTATTGGAGCCACGAACCAATCCATGCTTGCACGGTTTTGCCTCACTGGGGATGCTAAACTCTGATGAAAGAAAAGTGTTGCGACGATAAGGGAGTCATGGAATACTCCCAAACGTGGGATGACATCAAACAAGCTATGAAGGAACGGTATCTCCCCCCATCTCATGAGTCTATCAAGATAAATGAGTTCTTCAGCCTCAAGCAAGTCATTTTAACCTTGAAAGAATACTACTCTAAGTTCATCACTTTTTGGAAGTATGCCCCCATCCATGACTACCTCCCAGAAGGTGGGACGCTTGTGCCAAGGCTTGAATGAACCTTTGGATTCCCACCTCGAATCAATGATGCCAAGTACATTACAAGATGCTCTCATACAAGCCAAACCTCTTATAAAGGAGCTAAAATCTAGCAAATCTAGTCCTCAGAAGAGATATCACCCTGAAGCAAACCCTAAGGATCATTCTTACAAGAAGCCCCAGTAAAATGCTCCCTACTACAACCAAGGTCAACAAACCAACTTCTTTGTTCCCCACTCATATACTGCTTCTTCTAGAGAGTCCCTTGTGTGTTTCCATTGCAATGGGACACTTTAAGGCCAACTTCCCCAAGCTAGCAACATCCTTTCCTCAAAGTGGTCCAGTAAATCGAGGCTGTGGAACCTCCATCCACCAAGGTGCAAGAGGTGGTGAACGTGGCAGAGATTGCAGAAGAGCAATTGCCCACGCTTCTGCTATAAATGAAGAACCAACTTTGAAAATGGTTAAAGAAGAGCGTGCCACCGTCCATGTGGCGGTAGAACATCAAGGTCCTAAATAACCAGCAATTTGGTGTTATTCAAACCCCAACCACTCATCATGGTAAGCCATTCCAGCTTTTGATTGATCGTGGCAGTACCCATTCATTTCTTTCTCTAAGGTGCTTACAAAAGTTAAAGCTGGGTCAAAAATCAACTAGGAAAATGGTAGTAGAGCTAGTAAGTGGGAAGGAAGTAGTATCTCACCACTCTCTTATGGAACCTTGATTTTGAATCGGATAGTGAACAGACTCATGGCCACTTTAGGGTCCTACCATTAGGTATTTATGATGGGATCCTTGGTATAGATTGGTTAATCGCAAACAATACTAGTATTCATTGTAACCAAGGGAGTATCACTTTTAAAAATGAGCACGGACAAGTAGTATTAGTTCATGGGAAGATAGATAAAGCAAAGTCTAGGGTAGTCAAAGCAAAACATCTTCTCAAGGGAGCACGTAAGGAACGGCAATTTTTCCTTGTTAAACTCAACAAAGCTGCTGAACCTAGTAAAGAATAAGAACCCTCTTGGCTCCAAGAATTCTCTAGCATCTTTCCTGGTGGACGAGCCATTAGGACCTCAATGGAGTCTTCTTGGGCCCTTTTATTTGGCAGTTTTTAAGGAGTCAAACCTTTTCTCTTAAGAAGAAACGTTTTCTAATTAGAAGCTTCTGGGATAGAGATAGATGGTTGTGCTCTGGGAACTTCTTCAGGAATAGTTTTTTATTGTTGTTGCGAGGTATTGGCATCTAACTTCGGTGAGGATGGGGTTGAAGGAGTAGATGCTCTAATAGAGTCAGTCGTTGATGCAGATGGTAGGTCATTATCTAGAGGGGCTTCTATGGAAGAGGCTTGTAACCTTTTGCGCTCAGCGTCATAGAAATCCATTAAATTTGGATCCTCTTCCTTGCAGTATGGTATTGTCAACTTTTTGTCATTGACCATCATGATCACTCTATCACTAGCAAAGCATAGTGGTGCTTGGGTAGCAATAGTCCATTTATGACATCAAACAAGCTATGAAGGAACGGTATCTCCCCCCATCTCATGAGTCTATCAAGATAAATGAGTTCTTCAGCCTCAAGCAAGTCATTTTAACCTTGAAAGAATACTACTCTAAGTTCATCACTTTTTGGAAGTATGCCCCCATCCATGACTACCTCCCAGAAGGTGGGACGCTTGTGCCAAGGCTTGAATGAACCTTTGGATTCCCACCTCGAATCAATGATGCCAAGTACATTACAAGATGCTCTCATACAAGCCAAACCTCTTATAAAGGAGCTAAAATCTAGCAAAGCTAGTCCTCAGAAGAGATATCACCCTGAAGCAAACCCTAAGGATCATTCTTACAAGAAGCCCCAGTAAAATGCTCCCTACTACAACCAAGGTCAACAAACCAACTTCTTTGTTCCCCACTCATATACTGCTTCTTCTAGAGAGTCCCTTGTGTGTTTCCATTGCAATGGGACACTTTAAGGCCAACTTCCCCAAGCTAGCAACATCCTTTCCTCAAAGTGGTCCAGTAAATCGAGGCTGTGGAACCTCCATCCACCAAGGTGCAAGAGGTGGTGAACGTGGCAGAGATCGCAGAAGAGCAATTGCCCACGCTTCTGCTATAAATGAAGAACCAACTTTGAAAATGGTTAAAGAAGAGCGTGCCACCGTCCATGTGGCGGTAGAACATCAAGGTCCTAAATAACCAGCAATTTGGTGTTATTCAAACCCCAACCACTCATCATGGTAAGCCATTCCAGCTTTTGATTGATCGTGGCAGTACCCATTCATTTCTTTCTCTAAGGTGCTTACAAAAATTAAAGCTGGGTCAAAAATCAACTAGGAAAATGGTAGTAGAGCTAGTAAGTGGGAAGGAAGTAGTATCTCACCACTCTCTTATGGAACCTTGATTTTGAATCGGATAGTGAACAGACTCATGGCCACTTTAGGGTCCTACCATTAGGTATTTATGATGGGATCCTTGGTAAGGACTGGTTAATCGCAAACAATACTAGTATTCATTGTAACCAAGGGAGTATCACTTTTAAAAATGAGCACGGACAAGTAGTATTAGTTCATGGGAAGATAGATAAAGCAAAGTCTAGGGTAGTCAAAGCAAAACATCTTCTCAAGGGAGCACGTAAGGAACGGCAAGTTTTCCTTGTTAAACTCAACAAAGCTGTTGAACCTAGTAAAGAATAAGAACCCTCTTGGCTCCAAGAATTCTCTAGCATCTTTCCTGGTGGACGAGCCATTAGGACCTCAATGGAGTCTTCTTGGGCCCTTTTATTTGGCAGTTTTTAAGGAGTCAAACCTTTTCTCTTAAGAAGAAACGTTTTCTAATTAGAAGCTTCAAAACGGCTACTTTATTCGAATTTGAATTTTGGGGAAAAATGGAATTTAAAATCTAGCGGATAAAACCATATCATGTAACATATCTATGGAAAGCTCTTGATGAGTGGATCACAGATCTGTAATCTCCGCTCAGATCGGAGCTTGTATGTAGAAGTTATGGAGCTCCGAAATTTGTAAAATTGCCCCCTCCCCTTTTTGGGGAAAAAAGTGCACCCTTTGACCACTCTTATACCTCTCTTACAAACCCAACATTTTAGTCCACATGGCAACCCCCCATTTGGCTATTCCTTAATCACCTTGATTAGGCTGGGGCAAATTAAAGGGCCCAAGAAGACCCCATTCACTTCCTAATGTTACAGGGTTACCACCTCCTTTGAGAAGTCAATCATGAAATCGAGCTAATTCCTGATGCTCAACCATCGCAAAAACACCCGATAAGATGTCTCTCCCTGAAGCCATTGAGCACAAGGAGCAACTTTCTTACCTTATTAAGTAAGGATTTGTATGCCGCAACAGATCTCCTTAGGGATCACCCATTATTTTCAAAAAGAAGAACGACACTCTTCGTTTATGCATAGATTATTGGGGGTTGAATCAAGTCATTGTCAAGAACAAGTACCCTATCCCTTGCATTGACAAACTTCTTAACATGCTTCATGGAGCCAAGGTTTTCTCAAAAATAAGCTTGAGGTTTGGTTACTACCAGATCAAAGTCAAGGAAGTAGATATATCCGTATACATATACTATTTATTTATATCAATTACTATTTATAATGATGGCTTTGAGTTGATCAAGGATGACTTGATGGATTGGCAACCACACTATTTTTCAATCCTTCTTAAGAAGATCAGCCAAGGGTGCAATCACCGGGTTTAATCTTTGATAAAAATCTTGTACCATCCTATGATTCTCAAAAATCCACGAACTTCGCAGACTAAATTAGGGGGTGGCCATTCGAATATATCCTTAACCTTGGCATCTAGGGAGATAATGAATCCAAGATACTCAATCTGGTGATTAAAGAAAGATACATTTACTTTTCTTAGCATAGAGTTTATGTCTACGCAGTAATTGAAGAACTCTACGCACATGCTCCTCATGCTCTTTCATTGACTTGGAGTAGACTAGAATGCCATCAAAAAAGACAAGAACAAATTCAACCAAGTAGAGACAAAATATATCTTACATTAGGTACGGTTGAAAGTTACAGGAGCATTAGTTAACCCGAATGACATTACAGTAAACTCATAGTGACTATAATGGAGATATTTTAGAGAAATGATGAGTTTTTGATACCTTGGTAAGGAGAGGGGGACCTTTGAGGTAGGTGCCTCCTTCACATGCATGGGAGGGTTTTTAATTCAAAAAAATTGTGATATTTTTATCCCTCCTCTCTCCTGGATCAAACTGGATCAAAAAGGGAGCCAAACTGGTCCAAATCTTGTCCAAACTGAAGCTGGAAAATCCTAGAACCCAGTTGGACTCAGTTAATGGCCTCCCTCACCTATAAATAGACCCTCATTCTTTTGTATTCTCATATACCATGCTAATATTACATTAAAATAATCATATTTTCTATTATCCCTTAAAAATCCTCTACTTTTGGGGAGCTTGGAGCTTCTCTCTCTCTTCAACAACTCTTGGAGCTCTCTTCTTCACTTGCTAAACCAATTGATTGGTTGGGGGCTTCACTTCTAGAAAAAGAAGCAAGCTATGAATCCTTGAGATAAGAATGAATTTTATGGTTTTTTGTTAATATTCTCAAATGACTTCGGGTTGTTGCAAGATCAGGGTGTCCAGTTTTGTCCAGTTTATGCTGGACTGGGACAATTCTTGGACAAAAAATTTGGGGGGGAAAGGTACTTCAAACAAGATCAAGAAACTAATAGAAAATACACATACACTCAAATTTAACCCCAATATAACTTAAATTAGTATAAATTAGTCCAAATTATCAAAATTAACCAAAAATATGATAAAACAATTAAAAAATGATATTTCCATACTTAGAGTGATCTAATTTTTTTTCCATAGATGCACCAATACAAGTACACTAGTCCCTATAGGTTTTAGATGATTTACATCAAAAATGTAATTTTACTAATTAGATTATTAGTATTTGCAGGCCTTCTGATAGCCTGGAAGAATTTTAAAAAAGAGATCATTAAAAATCAAACCATTGGATTTGCAATTTTGACTAACCACCACATTCTACCAATGTCTCACTATCTACCACTCTTTTGATCTACAAGATTATGCATTTTTAAGTGGTAGTTATTGTGGGTGCAAAAAGTGGCATATATTATAACACTTTAAAGACCTTGAAATATTTAAAGAAAATAGACAAATAGCTTAAAACTTTATCAAAAAATCAAGTTAAGCTCTATATTATGTGAAGATCTAAGATGCGAAGTGGAAATCTCATATGAGTTTATATGTGAAAGATATTAGCATTTTATGGAACCAGCCCAAATTTGGGACATGGTGTATACATTGAGCTTGTACCTAAGGAAATGAGGACTTTTAACTATCTAATGCTTAATTAGATTATGCAACTATATTCCCAACTTTGCATGTGACGTTTCAACAAAAGAACTTGAAAGGAAATTCCTTCGTTAGCTAGGAGAGATTGGCCACTAAAGGTAAATAAATGCCTGTTTTGTAACTATTTACAGGGTGCCTGAGTAGACAAAACTGGGCACCCTGATCCTGCAACCACCCCTTCTCTTTTCAACCCCTCTCAAGCTTGAGAAGTTTCTAATTGGTTGTTTTAAATTCAAATCAAGCTTTCCCTAAGAATTTTATATCTCTCTCAAAAAGAATAGTCATTCCTATGGCTAACTCTTTAGCAAAAGAATGCTTCTCATTGATAAATTCTTAATTCAAAACCAATCTCTAAGCTTATTAAGCTAGAGAATAAGAAAATGGTATTTTTATGCTTTTATGTTAACAAAATAATGGTTAATTCTTTTAAATTATTTATAAGTAGTTAAAAACTACTTTAATTGATTCTAAATGGGAAAGAGATAATCCTATCAATTTGAGAAAAGAGAAAAAATGAAAATAACTTAATCTAGTAAAATAATCATAATTAAGTTTATGATTATGGTTAAAATTATGATTCAAATTCATAGTTTAGATTTAAGTTTAAGAATAGATCTTCTATCATACTTGCATTACAATTTTTTATTCCTTTAAGAAAAAAATTAAAAAATTATCAGTAATAGCAGCGAATCTATGGCAAAAATTTTCAAAAAATAATACATATCTTATTATTATGCATAATGATAAAAGAGGACTTCCTACCATATTATAGGATTAGACATCCTATGCAAAAAGAATGATTTTAATCATATTCATGTGAAATAAATTTTTAGTATTTATGCATAAATATTTAATTTAAAAAAAGAAAAATTTTAAATAAATTTATTTTATGCATAAGAATTTTTTAAATGATAAAAGAGGAATTCCCATGAAATTTGAAATTCAATCATTTAAATAAAAAAAGAGAAATTTTTGGCATATTTGAAATAATGGATATTTTTATTTAACTTGAAAAAGAAAAATTTTAGATAAATTTATTAAGAAATTTTTAAATGATAAAAGAGAAATTCCCATGATATTTGAAATTCAATTATTTAAATGCAAAAAAGAGATTTTAAGCATATTAAAAAAATAGATATTTGTATTTAATTTAAAAGAAGAATTTTTATGATATTTTAAGTAGAGAAAGGTTTAAATTAAATTTTGGTGACAAAAGATGAATTCTCACCATAATTCTACCTAGAAACTTAGGGTTGATAATTAAATTGGTAGAAAGAATATTCTTAGATATTTTATGTGGATAAAACACCAAATTGATATTTAACCAAAATTAGATTATTGAAAGAAAAGAATTTTTATAAAAATCTAATGTTCTCATATAGAACCATTTCTTAATCTATTATGGTTATTAGGAAGGAATGAAATTCATAAATTTGGAATTTTCCTTATGGTTAGAAGTTCAGTAGATTTTTATCTAAAGAAAATCCTAAGGAATCAAAGTTAGAAGTAAACCGAATAATTTGGTTAGACCACGACTGTGAGAAAGGCGGCCAGTAAACTACTTGCCCATCTCTCAAATCTGAATCAAGCAAAAACCTCATGACCAATTCCAATTCTTGACACAAACAATAGACTGCCGTTGAATTAGCATAGTTTTCCCTTAACCAAAATCACCAAGAATCTAGTTGGAAATTCAATCAAATGATGGGTAGATTACCCTGATGCGAGATCAATGATTCTCATTAAGAAAATTTGGATTAAGGAAAAAGTGTTTTGTGGAACCAATCTCAAACCGCGAATTTTCGGACTTCTTAGTATTTGATTAATCACAACTCTAGCAATTCCACTAATGATGAACGTCCCTTGAGAACTTGCATAGAACCTCTCTTTTCTTTAAAGGACTGTTTTACGCCAGAATGCTAGAGGAAGCATTTGGTATGTGTTTAACTAAGGAGAGACTCGTTGCAACAATTGGCGACAAGGAGTCGCCGAGGGATGTCGCTCGCGACAAAACCTGCCGATGTCTTGACCAGCCTCGGTATGGTTAAAATGGTACGCTTCCGATACGATGGGCGAGGACCAACGAAGCGGTCCCTGAGTGAAGTGCTAGGACACCTAAGTAGGATCCTAGAGGGTTCTGACCAGGTGATGCACAGGCTCGCGGTTGCTAGGGCACCCATGTGTACGTCGAGGAAGATACAGATGAGCCGAAAGAATGACTTTTGTGAATGGAACTTTGATATTGGATCTCGTTGATTGACCAGCTGGTCTTCAACGAAGAGTCCGGATGATATATTTTGTAAACAATGGACTCAATATTTTGGAGGATTATGATCAGTAATACTATGATTTCATTGAGAGATTGTTTTAAAGACATCCGAATCTGTTAAAATGGTAATTTCATATTGGGTGTGTAAGTGGTATGACTACCTTGACTTTTGCTTAATGCACTGGCTAGGGGACCTGGGAACTCTTTTCCTCGATACCCGGGCAAAACATAACCAAATTTTTATAAAAGAATCCCACCAATATATGTTAAGAAGCTCACTAAAATGAGAACATGCTCAAGGTCGAGTTGTGGATAAGAAGATAGGGAGATGAAAGCTCATAACCACACAAAAAGCATTAGAAGACAAGTTCACGTATACAAGACAGGATATCTTTCTTATTAAGTTGTTTATGCATACAACTTGGCCCTTGCACTCTACAAAATGCCTTCTAGCTTTGCCTTTAAATAGGTGAGCTAGTGGACCATAAGTCCATTCACACACACACCCTTCTCCTACCCTTTTACATGACCTTAGTCTGTTAATATCCCCCTCAATACCAACTATGAAAGAATTGGAATAGGTGGTATATTGGACATAGGTTGCCTTTATAATATTAGGCGTACAAGGTTAGGAATATAGATGTTGTTACATTAAGATTTAAAACAAGTGCTCACTGGAGTTAGAGGTTGATACAAAGTTAGCCTCTGACTCTTTGTTAGGACATTTAGAAGTGATATGTCCCGTTTGTTTACACTTGTTACATTTCATTTTGTTGGGATATTTGATCCAACAATTATTTGCAAAATGACCTACTTTTTTGTAATGGATACACCTTACTTTGCTCACTTGATGTAACAAAGCTTGTTCGATATTCAATGAAGTGGTTGCACTTGAAGATTCAGCTCCTCCCTTTGGCCTCTTTTCTTCATCAAGATAAGATTGAATGACTCCAATGCACTGCTTGGCTCCACGTGCGTAATGACTTCAGCCGGTGCTCAAATCCTATTTTCTCAGAAGAAGGGATTGACTCGCAAATGTGTCCTTCTCTTAGATGAGCTCCACTTCATAGATTTACTCAGTTTCACTCTTCACAAGCTGTTTTAGCTCCGTTGAGGTGATAACAGCTACTTGATGTTGAGCAAAGAAAGACACGGCACGACCAAGAGCTCCATGCAAAAAGGCAGCAACCTAGAAACAATTAACTGGCTGTGATACCATGTTAAGAAACTCACTAAAATGAGAACATGCTCAAGGTTAAGTTGTGGATAAGAAGATAGGGAGATGAAAGCTCATAACCACACAAAAAGCATTAGGAGATAAGCTCACGTATACGAGAAAGGATATCTTGCTTATTAAGTTATTTATGCATACAACTTGGCCCTTGCACTCTACAAAATGCCTTCTAGCTTTGTCTTTAAATAGGTGAGCTAGTGGACTATAAGTCCATTCACACACACACACACACCCTTCTCCTATCCTTTTTACACGACCTTAGTCTTTTAATGATATAGTGGTTGGACGGTTGGCTAACCCATGGGCCGGTTGGGATTAGGTTGGATCGGGGGATTCTTGCGATACAAATAGTTACGATTAAGTTACACTAGTTAGATTAAGTCCTAGAAGACCCTTGTTCTGTGGGAGGAAATCAACCTGTGCCTCGCTGAAGGAGGGAAAAAGGCAGTGATTCTATGGACCAAGTACAAGTCTCTTCTTTGATTAGACCATGTAACTTTTGGGTTCGGTCGAATCAATTTGGTTAGTTAAGACTTGACTCGATAGATCATTTCTCCCGTTAGATGATGTTCCTGGTGGAATCACCCATGCCTTCCGGACGAGGAAAGTTTTTTCGGGTTTCGTTTTTTC
>NC_141078.1:1537500-1580000 GCF_041138505.1 Cibotium barometz | reverse complement strand
GCCTCGAAGTAGAAGATGAGCATGGCGACCATGGCGAGGCGAGCGTGCTTGATCTCCGCCGTCTGCAGTCTTTCGAGCTTGGAGTAGTCAGGGATATACTTGCCATTCTTCACCTCTCCAGCCAAGCCGAGGGGGTCGAAGAACTTGCCACCGGGGTAGCCTTGGAGGCCAGTGGAGTTACCGAAATTCTCAGCAGTGCGTGACCAGGGCGTCGCCCAGTCCACGGCCTGGGTGCCCGGATCAAAGAAATCCACCCATCGCTTGCTCTCCACCCACCCCATCAGCAGCAGCTGGGTACCCAACAGGGTTCCGAATGAGAAAGGCGCAACAGCTCCGGGCGCTGCTCCTGCTTCGAACCATGGCACACCACTCCACGCTTGCCCGACAAAGATCCCCACCACCGCAGTCATCGCCCACCTCCCATGAATGATCTCGGCCTCTCTGTACCACTTGAGCGCCGCTGGGTCCTTCCCAAGCCCAAGGGGATCGAAGCCATAGTCCCCAGGCAACCTACGAAATCATAAAAGACTACGAATAGTCAGACAATATACATACAACAGCAGTAAGGATGAAAACAGTGAGCAGAAACCATGCTTTTCTTACGATCCGTCCAGCCACTCGGGATCCACGAGATTGCCGCCTCCCCTGACTCCGGGTAGCCAAGACTTCTTCCCCGAAGATGGCTTCTTCGCCGAGACCTTCTTGGTGGCCATACACACCAGGCGGGAGCCATTGGAGGGCGCAAAGGAGAGTGAAGGGCAAGATTTCAACGCAGTAGACGACGGAGGAGGGCAGAGGGTAGCAGTATGGAGTGAAGAAAGGGACGAGCTAGCTACAGCTGCTGCCATTGCTGCGATGGCAAGGCGTACCCTTCGTGCTCGTATCGCAGCCTCTGTCTGAGACAACTCTGGAGATGCTGTGAGCTGATTCAACCCGACGGACCTCACCGAGACGCCTCACTACATTTAAACTAGTGCTTTACCACCCCACAATTCCGGCACTCTCATTGGCTATGAATGGATGGCGTGAGTCTACACCAGCCCACGTGGCACATCCTCCTCTCACCCCAGAACGATAAGAGGCCACCCACTCTTGTTTCGTGAATGGTCCTACCACCAAAACGTTGTTTTTTTTTTGCATTAATTATTAATTATTTTTTTGGTCTTCATATGCACTTCCAGAATACGCCAGAGTCAACATAAGGTCTCTTCTTTAGCAAGCTCTTTAATAAGCAAATTTGGAAATATATTACATGTCTACTATGTGAATGCAATTCTCTCTCTCTCTCTCTCTCTCTCTCTCTCTCTCTCCCTCCAATTCCCCCAAGTGCATGGCTATGGTGCATGGTGTGTGCACAAGCCCTTAGTAGACCTATGTAGGTCTCTCTCTCTCTCTCTCTCTCTCTCTCTCTCTCTCTCTCTCTAGAATCATCATACTCAAGTAAGAAGCTCTTGGAAACTCTCTATAGCATGCATGAGGCCACTCTCTCTTTTGAGTGAACCTCAAGTAGGAACCTCTTGGTACCTTCTATAGCCAGCATGAGGCCACTCTCTCTTTTGAGTGAACCTCAAGTAGGAACCTCTTGGAACTGCTTTTATAGCATGCATGAGGCCACTCTCTCTTTTGTTTCTATTGTAACCCTCTCTCTCTCTCCCTCTCTCTCTCTCTCTCATGTAGGTGCGCAAAAGGAGCACTTCGGAGGCATGATTGGGA
This sequence comes from Cibotium barometz, assembly GCF_041138505.1. Taxonomy (NCBI): domain Eukaryota; kingdom Viridiplantae; phylum Streptophyta; class Polypodiopsida; order Cyatheales; family Cibotiaceae; genus Cibotium; species Cibotium barometz. The sequence continues at coordinate 1,578,287 of NC_141078.1, read as the reverse complement.
GGAAGGGCTTGCGATAGGTTTAGTGGCGGAATTGCTCATGGTGGTGGCCACAAAGAGGGGGGTACATGGCACTAAGGTTTCACCCTAATCTACATGCCCTTAAAGCTAATACAAAATAGGGTGAATAGATATACAAGATAAATTATAACAATACCTCTATAGGTTTAAAGGGATTCATGTGTCTCAGGCATTTCTTCTGGCCAAAAAACTAAATAGCTATGTAGGTTTAAAAGTATTCATGGGTCTACGTCTCCTACTTTTGAGCAAAATACTTAATAACTATGCAAGTTTAAAGGCATTCATGATAAGGCAGACTATGCACAGTGGAACCTCAGCTATATTTGTGTAAAAGCAATTGATGTATCTATAATAAATCAAATATTTACAACTCACCAAGCATTTATTTCTCACATACCCCTCTCTAGTGAAGTCTTAGGGCATGTCCATGTCTATACACACAAAATCTTCTGTTAGACATATATTAATTTAGTCCGAGGCACTTAGGCCTAGACCGGACATTACTAGTGTGTGCGCGGGCAGGGGCCTAGTGGGCCAAGGTCCGTAGCTCGGGGGTTAGCCAAGGAGTGCGGGAATGGGAGCTAAGAGAGCACTTCTACCTTTTGCTTGATTGGGAGGTGAGAACATGCTCTAAGGGACTTTCATTTATAGAAACTCATGGGCTATATTGGCTGAGAGGTGAGAAGCACACACATGTCACTTTTTCTATCTTCTTCCTCTTACATTTGGTATCCGAGCTTCTGGTTTACGAGTAGGCTTTTTCTGTAAAAAAAGGAAAAAAAGAGGGGCTGCGCCATAGCTAACGCCGCGAACAGCTGATTACACGCAAAGAGACGCTGGGAATCCGCCAGCAGCGCGCGCACGTCAATCAAGCCCACGCGCTAGAGAGCTCTCTCTCTCTTTTTTGCTTTGAAAGACAAAAGGCCACGCTTTACATCTTAAACCCTTAGCCTTCTGCTTTTGTTTTCTTATGTGGGATTTTGTTCAAAGATTTCAAGCTCTCTCAGCGCCTCTGGAAAGTCAAGGATGGTGCAGAAGTCTGGCAAAATCTGCACTTCCGCCATGAACGCTCGAATTGGTGCCAGATATGCGTTTCTAACCCGTTTATGCTGAAATTGAATGTTCTGGCACATGTATGAGATGCATTGGAAATGCATATGTGTGGATATGCGTGCATAGGGTAAATTGGATATCAATTTGTGCTCTTCAGTTTCTGGTTTTTCGCACCAAAGAGCAAAATTTGACTTGTTTTGCATCTACATCTTTGTGAAATAGATGTTTTGAGCAAAATTGAAGCTATTGATGTATACTTTTTGGGGCTATTCTGCATTTTATGCTGTTATGCTGGTAAATTTCATTCAGAGACAATAAAGTGCAGAAGTTACAAGTGCATTTAGTGTTTGTATATACACTTGCGTACTTGGAAAATTCGCTTTTTTTCAGTGTTTGTGTGACAGTTTGCTAGCTGTAAATATTTGGGTGCTTTTCCTATACTCTTTTCATCAAGCCATTTTTTTTTTTAAAGAGAAAACATGGAAGGAGAATCCTCACAGCAACATGTGCCTGATACGACCATGCATGATGAGGATGAAACACTTGATGTGACTACTATGGTTGCTCGTATTGACTCTATGGAAAACACTATGCAATTAGTTCTTAATCAAATGAAAGAATTGACTGAAATGCGGGGAAAAGAATTAGAAAAGTCTATATCCATCCCTCTTGATGAGGAAATCAATCAAGGCGGTCTTGGAGAGCCAGGAACCTCGGCTAGAGTGCCTACTTTGGGGCGAGCCAAGTGGCAACTTAAAGATCTCAAACCGCCTAAATATAATGGCAATACAGCAGCCCGCACAGCAGATGCAGTGGAACAATGGCTTTCCAAGTGGGAGCAATGTTTTAGGCTGTGCCATATAAATGATGATGTGGCTAAGATTCAGCAAGCCACGTATAACCTCCTCGATGTGGCTCATCGATGGTGGAGGAAGATAGAAAAGGACAAAGCAGAGCCTGTTACGTGGAATGCCTTTAAAGTTATATTTTATAATAACTTTGTGCCACCTGATGAGCGCAGTCGAGCGCTTGATTCTTGGTTCTTCATGTCACAGAAGAACTATTCTGTTCAAGAATATGCGGATAGGTATCGGGAAGTCTTGCTAAAAGTGCCAGAGCATATTCCTGATTTCCTGCAAGTTCATAAATTTGTGTTGGGTCTTAAAGAAACTCTTCGGCCTCTAGTGCGCAAAGAGAAATGCTCTACGTTGAATGAGGCCATTGAATTAGCAATTGTGCTTGAGGATGGCAAGAAATTTCCTTCGGGAGGTGGAGGCCAGAAATCCTCTTGGACTTGTGCCCCTAGATTTTTGGCCCCAGCTTCCTCTACTTTACCATCCACCAGTGAGGGTAGGGGTAAAGAGATTAGAGAGATTCATATGATCAAAACTGCAAAGGGGGACCAAAAGAAAAGTTTCTGCTATGGCAGAAAGGGCTTTTAATATATCTATGATTACTCTGCAGCAAAGGGATAAAGCAATGAAGGAAGGGCTGTGTTATGGATGTATGGGCCAGCATAAATTTAAAGATTGCCCAAAGAAGTCAAAGATCACGGCTAGTATGGTGGTTAATCCAATGCAAGTGTCGGAGGACAGTGAGGATGACTTGTTGGATGACATTCCACAAGATTATCCTAAAAGAATTTTAGCTATTTCGGTAACCAAGAAGGTGCCTACAACTCCAGATGCAGTCTTGTCTCCTGGACAAAAGATTAGTTAGCCCTAGAATAATGGGTGTATATACAAGCCAGGGGAAAAAACCTCCTAAAGAGGGAAAAAGTGCCCCTACGGTCCTAAGTGTGTTCACACACATCACTACCTATATATATGGCAACATTTTGAGCATGCTTCAGTGGATGGAATCGCTAAAACAGGTCATTTGTGAAAATCGACTTCCGATCCTCTAACGTTCTTCTTCAGAGCATCTGAAACTTGATGTAAAACATCAAGTTTTGTGGTAGAGTTGATGTTTTGCATCAACTTTGAAGTAGAACATCAACTTAATGTTTTGCATGACTTGATATAAAACATCAACTTTTAGGGAGCTTTTTTCTTAACTTTGAAAATTTTTTAGATTTTTTATGAGAATGTTTTTATTTTTACCACCAACAAATCTGTAAAAAATCATTCCAAATAGTAGATAGTAGCCAATAAAATCTCAAAATTTTTTAAAATCCTATAAATCATAGAATTAAAGAAAAAACTAGGATCAGGTGATATAGGTAGGACGTAGGTTTAGGGCTAAGGACTTGAAGAACACACATGGTTGCAACCTTTGACTACAAATTTGAGAGGAGGTCATTAAAAAAATGCTTGATTATGTATCCATGTAACCTTAATATTTCTCATAGTGCCAAAAATTCATGATAATAGAAGAGCTAGATGAGATAATCCATATGTGCTAGAGCTCCATTGATTTGGAAGACCATAAGTCAATTGATTTGTGCAATAGTATGCTCTCCAGCATAGGGGACCTTGAAGCTACCATCATCTCGTGAAAGCTCCAAGCTCCTCTTTACCCCATCATTCAAGAAGCCCCAAGCTCCTCTCTTTTCTCTTTGTGCACAAAGACAATGTCGTAGGCTAAGATTATATCTCTCAGCATCCTTTGCATGTTCTCCAAATAATTATAATTAGATCTCATTCTACACTACCCTTAAACATACCATCTCTCAACATCCTTCACATGTCCTCTAAATAATTACAACTAGAGCTCATTTCTACACTACTCTTAAAAGTTCATGATAATGGCTATCTAGATCAAACATCAACATATGTATACTATGAATTTTTACCCACCACCACATATCTACATGATATATGCTATAATTCCTTCCCGCCACCATTATCCATATTGCATAACAAGCATTTCCTTCATGACAACAAATGCCTACTGTTAAATTTGCAGCAATGTGATGAGCTATGGTGGATCAAATGCTAGAATCAACATCATTAAAAAAGAGATTAGATGATAATTAAGACATGATTAGTGAGTAATTAATTGATAGCTTAATGTAGGCATGGATAATCAAAAACCAGCAAATTCTCGTTAGGCCAATGCCTCAATTTATAGAGTTTACATCCAAGCATCTAATCCCACTGATCTCTCCTTGATTCACTCCACCTCTTTTGCTTGATTCTCTCCACCTCTTCTCCTTGATTCTCTCCACCTCTTCCCAGAATATCTCCACATCTCCTAAATCTTCTCATGCTACCCTTTATTCTCTCCCAATAGATACTTCTCACCTTTTCATAGCTTCTTACTCATTTATAGATTCTCTTTTACAGCCTCTTGCTAAGGCCTTGTTCCCGCACACACCCTATTCACTTGTATATTTCAACGCCTCCCCTCAAGTGAATAATCATAGCACTCCTGGACCCTATACCAAGTTTCCCTCTTACTTGGTAGTCCGCAACCAGTGCGTCAAGTCCCTAAACTCATAGTCCTTGACACTCTCTCTCTCTATGTGTCCAAGGCTACTACAAGTGCCTGTCCTTGACTAAAGTGCTCACACATACATCTACCACATGGCCTACATCATCGGTGGCTTAGAGGTGGTTTTACTCTATTGGGGCAGGTTACATTGGGTTGTGAGGTCTCTCTCTCTCTCTCTCTCTCTCTCTCTCTCTCTCTCTCTCTCTCTCTCTCTCTCTCAGAAAAGATGATCTGACTCCACTTAGGAGCCTCCATGAAGTTTGCCGATGTCCATCCTTCTCCACTGGGTTTGCTGTAGCAGTCTCTTGCCATGTGTCTTGGCTTTCAACAGTTGTGGCAAGTGAAGGTCCTTCCTCCTACTCTGCCTCTTCCTCGTCCTCGTTCTCGAGAGAATCCTCCTTGGGTGAAGAATGCTTTTTCTTCTCCAGCTATTGAGTCCAGCCATTTCTTCTCTTTGACCCTGGTCTCTTGCTCTAGTAGAGCTCCTTCTATCTCGTGCAACTTCAATTCAGGTACATTCTTTAATGTTGCTACAATGTTTTCATATTCACCTTTGTCCACACTCTTCAGAAGCACTGCTAGTGCCTCATCATCTTCTACCTTTTTACCCTGGCTGCCAGTTATTGCTTAGTGCTTTTATATTTGTTCAAGTGTGTGATTAAAGGTTCACTTTCCTTCATATCCAGTTTGTAGAATTGCATTAATAGATTTATCTTTGAATTTTTTTGCTTGAGTGCCAAATAATTTATTGAATTCATCCCATGCATCTTTTGCCCAATATTGTATCCCTGTGATGTGATGAATGATTTCATCATTTAAATTGAGTGCAATAAGTCCTAATGCTTTCTCATTCCTGCTCTTCCACTCATTTTCCCTACTCACCTCTGGGCATTCATCTCTTCCTTCAACTAGCTCCCATACATTTTTCCTCTGAGCAAATACATGGTTTTTGTTTGCCATCACATGTACAAAACTGCTCCCCATTAAATTTGGCTATCTCTTATGCCGTGCTCATGATGATGTGAAGGGGGTCTTACCTCTTGATCCGATTTCAAGATTCAAGGGCAATGTCTACCCTTTTACAACTCAATCTGGTGTTTAGGTGATGATTACAACAGATTTATTAGCATCATAAATTCACCAAAAATTACATTAAACCAAAGGTAACAAATCTGTACTGAATGGTTGGAGTATCAAACCATTCAGATTTATCAGCATCATAAATTCACTAGAAATTACATAAATTCACCAAAAATTACATTAAACCAAGGGTAACAAATCTGTACTGAATGGTTGGAGTATCAAACCATCTCCAAGTTACAATATGAAGTTATAGGAATCTGTATCAGATACCCAACAGATAATTTGAACCCTCAATTATACCAAAATATAGTGATTAGTGTTGATTAATCACTGATTAGCAAAATAATCCTCTGTTTTGTGTGCAAAAAACAGAGTATGTGGGGAGTCCAGATCTGGGGCCTTAGAGTCAAATGAGCTCAACCCCTTTCAAGGCCATCAATAGCAGTTAGTCTAGTAGAGGATTAAGCCAAGAAACACAAGATTTGACCAAACATTGAATGCTTAATCTCTGTTTTACCAAAGTCACCTACAGATTTGATGGAGAGCTTGGATCTCACTGTAGACTTGATGAAATCAAAAACTATCTTCACCAGCTTGTAGAGCACCCTTGAAAACCCCTAGGGCCAAGAGGAATTAGAGAAATGTCTTCTATGTAAATGTAGATCTCCAGTTCTCTTTAGAAAAAAGGCGCTGGAAAAATCTACAGTTCTAGAAGGCGGTTTGACGAATTGCTTTGATGGGCTAGAGCATAAGGCTTGTGGCTATGTGTGGCTAAAGGCTTGAAGCCTATTGTTAAGCCTGGAGGGAGATCAAACCCCTCCACTAGCTGGGGGTACAGAAGCTCTTGAAGAAAAGAGGTAAAAACTTGATTATCTACTAATCCTGATTAACTAGGTGATTAGCAAGATAATGGGCTCATAAATTTGATGGATTCTGAGATAGGCTCTGATACCATGTTAACTTTGCAGCAATGTGATAAGCTATTTCGGATCAAATGTTAGAATCAACATCATTAGAAAAGAGATTAGATGATAATTAAGACGTGATTAGTGAGTAATTAACTGATAGCTTAATTAAGACGTGATTAGTGAGTAATTAACTGATAGCTTAATGTAAGCATGGATAATCAAAAACCAACAAATTCTCGTTAGGCCAATGCCTCAATTCATAGAGTTTACATCCAAGCATCTAATCCCACTGATCTATCCTTGATTCACTCCACCTCTTTTGCTTGATTCTCTCCACCTCTTCCCAGAATATCTCCACACCTCCTAAATCTTCTCATGCTACCCTTTATTCTCTCCCAGTAGATACTTCTCACCTTTTCACAGCTTCTTACTCATTTACAGATTCTCTTTTACAGCCTCTTGCTAAGGCCTTGTTCCCGCACACACCCTATTTACTTGTATATTTCAACACCTACGTGGGTCAAAATTTACACCCATAGACTATATGATGCCTCTCTCTAAAATTGTCTTGCCGGAAAAATCTTTCAATTTTCTACTCTTTTAACATGCTTTGGTTTACTCAGAGCCTCCATAGTTACCGTCTTCTACATATATATGAATAGAAGTCTACCTTTGCACACCTAGCATTGGTTGTATATCATACCCACTGCTTGGTTATAAATAATAAAGCAATTAATTATATCATATAAACTATCAAGGTAAGTATATACTCAAGGCTTTGCTATTTGGGTCTAGAAATAGACTCAAGGATGTTTATAGGATTTTTTCATAAATTATGGAGCTTATAATGTTATGTATTCAAAAAAAATTTGAGTGCTTGCAAATAATGTGCATATTTATGTATAGTGGGGGTAGAATTTGTCCCAAGAAAGTCCATTAAAAAAAGTGTCTTTCATTCATGAAATTTATAAAATAAATTTTTATTTGAAAAAGATTGATATTTCTTTAAGTTGTGTAGGGTCTTATGCCATTTGTAAGTCAAGTTTATTTTTATGTCACAAACAATAGCCGTTTATAAATCTACGAAGGTTACATGTGTTCTTAATCTTGAAAAAAAAATTCATAATTCATATAATTTTTAAATGTATACATGGAATTCTAGATGTGTTTTCAAAAAACTATGTTTTTAAGCCATTTTTTAGTTTTCACGCATTTTGGGAGGGAATCTGTTTAGGTAACCCTCCTCAGTTACCTATTTTCCTCGCAAAACAGTGTTATGGTTGTCTGTATGCATATGAAACCCTCAAAATTGGCATGCCTTGACTTCATTGCATGTGAATCCTAAAAGCTTGAGTGTTTTCTTTGCTTGCATGTGACAACCTTAGCCAATTGTTGATTGCTTTGTATGTTGCTACCTTGGCCAGCTAGGTTAGAGACCACTCTTTATGCTACCTACCTTGCTGCAATTCCTAATGGCTGCCAACCAATTAATGGTTAGTAGTCTTTTCCCAACAACCAACACAACCACAATGTCCTTTGCTGTACGGAGCACACTAGCTATGGCCAGAGGACTGGGTGTTCGACTCCCAATGGGACTTTATTAGTATTAACAAATAGTTGTAGCAAATTTCCACTCAGTAGTGCATGCATACATCATTTCATGCCTTGTATATATCACCTCTGATATGCATACATCATCTTTCTGGAAATTTGTTAACCTCAAGCCATGGATGCCTTGTTTGTATCAATATTCACTTGCATATATCAAGATCTACATCAAAGTGTCTAATCTATCAAGAATCTTGATATCTTGCAAGATTTGCAGTCTCTTGCACTCTTAACACACCGATTCACTAATGTCCCCATTTCTTGTGCATTTATGGCTAAATAAAACTTGATATTGAAGTTTTCTTGCACAAAATGTAAAGATCTTTTACAAATTTTAAGAAAATCAACTTTAGGGCAAGGTTAGGGTTTAGAGTAACCCACTGGCACCATTTCTTGCACTAAATTTAAATTTTTGCACTTCTCTTGAAAATCTGCACCAAATCTTGAAAATCTATACCAATTGCACATGAAATCTATACCAATTGCACATAAAATCTTAAAATTTGCACCAAGATTTTGCACACTTTCTTGAAACTGCATAGCAATCTAAAAACTCTACACAGCAACCTTGATTTTTTGCACCACAATCTTCTTCTTGCAATCTTTCTCCAAGAACTCAATGTTTGGTAATCTAGGCTTTGATCTTGAAGAAATAAGGGCTTAAAGGATTGGTATTAGAAACTATAGGCTCTCTAATTAAGATAATGCAAGAAAATCATTCAAAATTGGTTTCTAAAATATATGCAAACCCCAATTTTGAAAATCAAGAACATTTTTAAGAAATCAAGATCAAGAAGTTCAAGAAATCAAACAGTAAAGTGGATTCGGGTTCTGAAGATAGTGATTAATACAAATTCAAAAATGATTAACGCAAGTTTCATTGCTAATCTTGTTAAAACAAGAAATTAGCAAATTTAAAAAACTGTGTAAAAATCAATTTTGAAAATTCAATTAGCACTAATCACCATGATCAAGATAATACATTTTAAAAATCTTAATTAATAGTAATTTGAAAATGACTATCACTAATCAAGATCAAGTAAATGTATTCTAAAAATTAGATTAAGCATAATCTTAAAATAATTAAATCACTCTCTATGCAAGTATCTAAGCTAAGAGCTTTGATACCAATTGAAATGGAGCGATTATAAAGCTTAGATTAGGGACAAATCATTATGGATTAATACAAGATTAATGATAATCTCATACATTGGCCATGATGCCTAAGTGAGTTAACCTCCTACCAAGAGGATGGCTATCAACCTTGCCATGAGCCCTAGACCATGAGTGGCCATCTCCAAGAAAGGAGTTAAGATGTCAAGAGGTTTCAAAAGGCCGAAAGGTAAAAAGGTACAATGATAGTCCATGAGCCCCCTTTTATACTTGAGCCCATGACCAAGGTCCTAGACCTAAACTAAAGGTGTTGCTTCATTACAAAAAAGGGGATCATTTTATTCACAAAAGTATGTAAGTATAAGGGGGTTTTTAAATACTCCTTGAACGCATGTAATACATATGATTTCTTAATTTAGTGCACCCTCCGAGGTTTAATTTCAGCCCAACAATGCAATATTTTGTTCAATTTTGTGATGCAGGCACACCTTTGGCAGCATGGTTAGCTTTGGATGGAAGAAGTATCCCTAGGTAACGTCTTTACCAAGCTTTATATAGAAATTATCTAGAGGTTGGCAAGTTATTTGAAGTTGTAATTCTCAGTTGGATATGAATGACATTATGGGTGACCGGCCTTTGAAATGGGTCTACATGTATTTATTAGAGCTGAGCATGTTGGGCCTTACAACCTGCGCATCTCACTCTCTGCACACTAAATGTGAAATTTCAAAGTCATAGAAGCAGGTATATCATTCTTGTGGTAAATGTAAAAGTTCCATTGAGTGGGAATTCTTATTCAGAATCGATTTGATAACTTATTAAATAAATGTTGTTTTAATGCAAAGAGTATACAAATCCCCTCTTAAATAAATGTTGTTTTAATGCAAAGAGTATACAAATCCCCTCTTACATGTGGCACCTTTTGCTATAGGTATCCACGAGCACACAAGGGCTATAAGCCCTCGACACATCTTGTGACAAAGATATCTTAGTGAGAAGGTCCATTGTCTATGTGGCTACTGCAACCTGTGAATGAAAGTCTATTCTCAAGTTGCTAGGAGATGGAGAAGTGAGGAAGACGCTAGCCTAGAACATGGTATCATGTTTACAGACACTAGTGATTCAAGGGCGTTTGAGTGACAAGGAAGTGCGGAGAGGACTGGGGAAAGAGATATAGACATAGTCCACTCTGTACAACAAAGGGACTTACAAGGTGTGAGATTGCTCCAAAAGGAGGATTCTGAGAGCACCTTTGAAGAGCTTTGATAATATCGAGGATATTAAAGAGAAGTGGACGCTACAGTTGGAGTAATAGTAGTAGAAATAGTAATGGGAGTAGAAGTAGGAGTAGATGCAGAAAGTAGAAGCAAGAGTAGAGGTAGAAGTAGGAGTAGAAACAAGTCATTTAGAAGATCTTAGTTAAGAGAGACAAAGCATGAGCCATTCTCTCCCATAATGGAAAGATGGAGTGGATCACAAAGGTTAGCATACTCTATCAAGAAAAGATTTGTTCGAGATGGTTTTCTTTTTGTACTATTTTTGTTAATAAGACCATCAACTAGAGTATCATCCTTAGATATATATCTCTTGAGTTTACTAACATGAAACACCGGATGGACACGACAGTCTGGTGGAAGTTCCAACCGGTAAGCTACGTCACTAAGCTTCTCCATAATGGTCCAGGGTCCACAAAATCTAGGCGAAAGCTTAGGACACTTTCCAGTAAATAAAGATGTAGAGTTCAATGGTACTTGAAGAAAAACTTTTTCTCCCTTTTCAAAAGATCGAGGAGATCCTTTCTTATCAGCATAAAACTTAGCTCTTTCAGCTGCTTGCTGAAGCTTAGTTTTAGCCAATACTAGAGTATCTTGCATTCTTGCCAAAAATTCTGCCGCACTAGGACATTTCTGTGGTGTGCCTATAGTACCAGGAGTTAAGGGAGATATACCATAATTCATCTCAAAAGGAGACATACCGATCACCTTATGAGGTCTATTATTATATGCAAACTCTAACAAGGGGTAAGTATGAATCCCAATCTGTCTGGCTATCAGATACATAAGCACGTAACATGTCCTCGAGTACTTGGTTGACCCTTTCCGTCTGACCATCTGTCTCGGGGTGGTCACCACTACTCATATTGAGAGTAACATTCAACTTTGCAAAAATATGTCTCCAGAAATGTCCACAAAAACGCACATCTCTGTCTGAGACAATAGACAAAGGTAATCCATGTAATCTAAATACATTCTGGATAAACAAATCTGCAACCTGTGGAGCTTCCACAGTGTCCTTGGTTGCTATAAAATGAGCCATCTTGCTCAGGCGGTCAACTACCACCAAAATGGTATTTTTTTGTCTTTGAGTTCGTGGCAATCCAGTGATAAAATCCATGGATATGCTTTGCCAGTTAGATTCTGAAATTTGTAAGGGATGTAGTAACCCTGGGCTCTTTACTCTTTCTGCCTTTATTGCTTGGCATTGAAAGCATTGTTGGACATACTTGTGGACATCTCTAAATAGATGTGGCCACCAAAATGCCCGTCTAACAAGCTGAACTGTTTTATCTTGACTAGGATGCCCAGCACAGGGACTATCATGGTTCTCTTGCAAAACTTTTGTTCTTAGTTCCCGTGCACAAGGAACATATATCTTTCCTTTCCGCTTTAGCCATCCGTTCTCAACTGAGAAATTGGCATACGGACTTGATGAAGGTCTTAGTGAAGAAGTAGACAAAGCTAACTCCTCACTAGTATCCATAGTAGACTCGAGTCTGGACCTTACTGTCTGTGCATAAAGGTCCTCCAACTGTGCTTCCTTGATTTCTTGAAGCAATGAGTTTTCTAAAACTGTAAAACTCATATTATACATAATTCTAGATAATGCGTCAGCGACTGCATTATCTCGATCTTTATGATACAGAATTTCCATATGAAATTCTTGCATCAACTCAGCCCATCTACCTTGTCTTCCTCGTAGATCAGGTTGATTGCAAAAATACTTAAGTGTATGATGATCTGTATACACTTTAAACTCAGCACCATAAAGATAGTGCCGCCAAATTCTGAGAGCATGTATAATAGCATACAATGCTCATGGACTGGCCAATTCTGTTGAATTGGCGAAAGCTTCTTGCTTTCAAAGGCCACTAGCCTACCATCTTGGCTTAACACTGCGCCAACAGCCACTGGCGTCAGTTTCTAAGACAAAAGGCTTTTCTAGGTCGACCACTTTCAAAACTGGAGCTGTTGAAACTGCTTGTTTCATTGTATCAAAACTTTCTTGTTGCGTAGATGTCCACACATAGGGCACCTGTTCTTGCAATAAATCTGTCATAGGAGCTGCTATTAGAGAATAGAGCTCTATAAATCTACGATAAAAACCACTTAATCCCAAGAAGGATCTAAGTGCAGTGATATTTTCTAGGACTGGCCATGCCAATATCACGGAAACTTTCTTGGGATCCATTCTAATCCCATCTGCAAAAACTATATGACCTAGATATTCAATCTCAGTCATACACAAAAAAGTCTTTTCCTTGTTGGCAAACAAACTTGTTTCACGCAACGCTTGAAAAACAGAAATTAAATGTGATTCATGTTCTATGATGTTCTTGCTATAAACTAGCACATCATCAATGAAATCTACCACAAATTTACCCATGAATGGTCTTAAAATATCATTCATTAACATCATAAAAGTAGCTGGAGCATTAGTCAAACCAAATGGCATTACTAAATACTCATACTGACCAAACCTGGTTCTAAAGGCTGTTTTATATACATCTTCTTCTCTTACTCTTATCTGGTGGTAACCACTTTTTAAATCTATTTTACTAAAAATAGTAGCACCACCAAGAGCATCTAAGAGATCATCGATCCTAGGCATAGGATAACGATGCTTGACAATAATTTTATTGAGTGCTCTGTAATCTACGCACATCCTAAAAGAACCATCCTTTTTCTTTACAAGTAAAACAGGCGAGGAAAAAGGTGAAAAACTCGAGCGAATCAGGCCTTTACTAAGGTATTCGTCCACCACCTTCCTAACCTCGTTCTCCTCCTTGAGACTCATGTGATATGGTGGTCTAGCAACTGGATTAGCTCCTGGAACGAGCTCAATCCTATGCTCCACATTCCTGCGAGGAGGTAAACCAACAGGTAACTCAGTTTTAAATACATCCTCGAATTCAGCTTTTATCTTATTAGAAAGATCTAAAGCTGAGGTGGTAAAACTGCCACCAACTGTCGAATCCATCCTTGGATTTGATTTAGAAATATTTACAATATAACAAAAGTAAATATACTTACAATCTAACTTGAGCATCTTGGTAGCCTTTAACACTTTCGCTTCTGGGAAATCGGATTCCCCGCGAATCAAAAGGCGTCTGCCGCTATGCTCGAACTAGATGACATGGGAAGAAAAGTCTATCGTTGGCTTCTTCCATACATGCCATTGCTTGTTGAGAACTAGATCGAATCTCGCAAGCCGTGTAATTTCAAAGTCCAATCTGTCCTTTTAGGACTGGATCTGGAATGGGAGTCCTCTGACTTGACGATCCCACACTTCTGTGCCCTTGCCGTCAGCTAGCTCCACTGTGTAGCTGTACTCTGAAGGCTACGTTTGGAGCTTTAGCTTCTTGACAAGCCTTGAGCTAATTACATTATGAGTAGAGCCAGTTTCAAAGAGGATCTTGACTGGCGTTCCTTGCACAGTCCCCTTCAATACTATAAGCTCGGTGTCTGGAAACTGGTAACCCTGGTGTGCATTGACACAATCTAATACATTGTGTGTTGTGTGCATTCTTGCTTCTTCTTCTCCAAGCTTTGTGTGCTTTTCTGTAACCCTAATTCCAACAATTAGTATCAGAGCAGGTATCGGCTCCCAGGGCTATGCCGCTAGTATCCTCCGACTCATGTTCTCAAATTGAGTGAGCTTTCATGAGCGCTTGCGTTCTCAGAAATTGCATCTGAGATCGTTTCGGGCTCCATTTTTGCATTACAAGTTCTGTATAGGTGTTTTCGTCATTTTGTGCAGAAATTGACAGTGGAGTTTTTTGTAAAACAGGCATACGTATTCTATTGTGGACCGTGCTACATAGCACGAGTTGTTTTTTGTTCAGTCTTTTCTTCATTACAGGTAGCTTTTGCATCAGTTTCAGTCAGTGGCCATGGTTGATAACAGCAATGATGTATTTCGCATGTTGCCTATGCTGATAACAAACTGGATGGAGACAGCAACTACCCACTTTGGGCATACATGATACAGCATGTTTTGGTTACAAAAGGAGTGTGAAATATTGTGCAAGGTAAGGATGTACGTCCGATTTCTGTGGATGTGGGATCTGTTGAGGATGTTACAGATTCTAGCGGCTTGACTGTTGCCGCTGTTTTACCCACCACTGCTGAACAAGCTCGTTGTTGGGATGGTAAAGATGCACAGGCTCATGCCTTGATTGCACTTTCTGTCAAACATAACATCACTCCACATATTCGTTTAGCTAAAACAGCAAAACAGGCTTGGGATATTCTAGCTGGTTTGTATGCAGATCGTAAACGAGACAAAAATCTCTTACCTGCGTAAAGAGCTAGAATTGAAGATTATGCAGAAAGATGTGACATGAATGTTTTTCTTGTTGAGATTAAAGATCTCAAGGAACATTTGATTTCTGCAGGTGAGATTATTCCTGATCATTCTCTTGTACAGACTATTCTTGATGCTTTACCTGAGTCATATCAGACTTTTGCTTCCACATGGAGACTTGTTTTACTGAGGACAGACCTGATGTTGTCAAGTATAATACTTTAGTTAACAAGCTCTTGCAAGAAGCACAGTCCAGGCAAAACAGGGCTAGGCAGCGTGCAGTTGATCAGGCATTTGTTGCTACCCAGCAGAGAAAAAGTGGTAAGGCAACCCCTTCCACTGTTTCTTCTCCTATTAGTACGTCTTCAACTTCTTCTCCTTCCACAGGTAGCAACAATAGGTCTGAGAAGGCTCTTGATAAAGACAAGAAAAAAATCACGTGCAACTATTGTAAGGCAACTGATCATGTCATTAAGAATTGCCCTAAGCTAAAGGCTAAAGAGGCAAAGAAGAAAGAGTCAAATGCAGCCACAATAGCAGATGCTTCTACAAATGCAGATTCTGCAAATGGTGTGTAGGATACAGAATGGACGTTTAGCGTGTATTGCCAGTATGACCCATCTGTACTACATGATGCATGTTTGACAATTTCTATTGACTTTGATATATGGTATTTTGATAGTGGTGCTACAAAGCACATTACCTCGCATCGTGATATATTCACTTGTCTTGAGGCTGTCCCTAATGGGAATACTGTCACATGTGCCAATAATACTTCTTACCTAGTGAGGGCGTTGGTAAAATTATGCTTACTGTTGCAAATGACAGCGCTTTCACACTTTCAGATACTTTGTATGTGCCAGGAATAAAGAAGAATCTATTGTCTGTCTCTGCGCTTGCTAGACTTGAACTTGTAGTCAAATTTGTGGATGACAGATATACTATTCATGATTTAACTTCTGGTGATACGATTATTGTATCTGGCACCTTGTTTCGTGGGCTGTATAAGCTCAATTCTTATGACAAGTGTGTGGAAGATTCAACAAATGCAGTTTCTGATGAAAAGACACTTTCAGATGCAAAACTATGGCATGCTCATTTTGGTCATCTGAACTTTGCTAGTTTGCTGCGTTTGCAGAAATTTGATATGGTTGCTTCATTGTCCCCTCTTGAGGCACCATCAAAATGCAGCGTTCTGCGTTTCCAAAGGATGGTTCTGTGCGGGCCACTCGCAAATTGTAACTTGTACATAGTGATGTATGTGGACCTATGTAAACTCCGTCATTTGGTAAACACTTGTACTTCGTGACTTTCATTGATGATTACTCAAGGCATGCATGGATATACCACTGAAGGCAAAGTCCGAAGTGTTTTTGTGCTTCAAACAGTTTTTGCTTATGGTTGAAAATGTATCCAATTTACTGTGGGGGCACCCTCCGTTCTGTTCGAGGGGGAGAGTACATGTCTAAAGAGTTTGATGCATTTCTGGCTAGTCGTGGGATAAAACACCAATGTACAGTGCCGTATACCCCTCAGCAAAATGGTGTTGCTGAGAGGAAAAACAGGTCACTTACGGAGATGGCACGATGTATGGTCAAGAGCCAAGCTTTGCCACATGCATTTTGGCTTGAGGTTGTCATGTGTGCTGCATATGTACTCAATAGATGTCCCACTAAGGCCTTGAAGTTTGCAGTCTGTTACTCCATACGAAGCTTGGCATGGCAGGAAGCTTTCTATTGGTCACTTGTGTGCCTTTGGTTGCTTGGCCTATGCTTTAGTGTCTGTGCAACAACATAGAAAATTGGATGATAAGACTATCAAATGCATTTTTTGTTGATTACAATGCTCAATGCAAGGGTTATAGATTGTATCATCCGCAGTAGTCAAAGCGTATCTTGATTAGTCGAGATGTTTTTGTGGAAGATGCTGTGCAGCCTTTGTTATCATTTATCAAATAGACAGGTGTGAGCTCACGAGATGTATTTGATACGTTGTTGCCTCTGTTTATTACAGGTGGGAATTCAAATGTAAGTCTTAATGAGGCAAATATTCAGCTTACGCAGATTTCAAATGACATCATAGATCAATCTATTTTAGATGCAAATTTATAAGATGTAATTTATGAGGATAGGGTATAAAATGAGCAACCTAGAGGTATGCCTAAATGGCTGGTGCAAACCTTGCGTGATAAAAGAATTGATACACCTATGTCTAGTCGTACTCGTTCAGGTTTTCAGCATGCCTCTTATGCACCAAACTGTTATGCTTTGGTTGTGTCTAGTATGTGTGAAGAGGAAGAACCTCTTTCATTTGATGAGGCACAAAAATCAAAAAATTGATTAGCTACAATGCAAAGTGAATATGATGCTATAATGAAAAATGGTACATGGTCTTTGAATGATTTACCTATTGGTAAAAAGGTCATTGGATGTAAGTGGGTTTTTAAGTTGAAACGAAAGCCAAATGGTAGTGTTGATCGCTATAAGACTAGACTTATTGCAAAGGATTATGCTCAAGAAAAGGGCATTGATTTTGATGAGACCTTTGCTCCCACTTGTCGTATGACTATCATTCGTAGCATTTGTGCATTGACAGCTCATAATAGTTAGAATGTACATCAGTTGGACATAAAGACTACGTTCTGGAATGGAGATTTACATGAGGAGGTGTATGTATCGCAACCTCGTGGTTTTGTTCAAAGAGGACAAGAAAACAAAGTGTACAAATTGAAAAAGGCTTTATATAGTTTAAAGCAAGCTTCACGAGCTTGGTATGAAAAGATACATGCATATTTGACTGCTAATGGTTTTCAGAATAGTTCAACAAAAAGCACTTTGTATGTTAAACATGTGAATGATGTACATCTAATCATTGCTCTCTATGCCAATGACATGCTGCTCACAGGACCAAATGAGAGTCATATTTTTTAAGGCTGAATTGAATGCCTCTTTTGAGATGTCAGATTTGAGATATTTGTATCATTATTTGGAGATACAATTTAAGCAGTGTGACGAAAATATTGCTTTGTGTCAGACAAAGTATATTGATACATTATTTACGGAGATTTGACCTTGAAGACTGCAAGCCTATTGCTACTCCAATGGAGACAGGTTTGAAGTTGAGTCTTCATGATACTGAAGATCACTTTGATCTCACACTCTATCAAACAGCTGTTGGTTGCCTCATTTATGTATGCATTACAGAGCACATTCAATTTGCAATCTCACAGGTGAGAAGGTTTATGTACAGCCCAAGGTTTCAACATTGGAAGGCAATTAAACGCATCTTTCGCTACTTGAGTGGCACCATACATCTTGGATTGTTTTTTCCCAAGGGAAGATCGTTGTCATCAGATTTACATGCTTTTCCAGACTTAGATTGGACTGGTTGCTATGACACAAGAGTGTCCACAAGTGGTTTTTGTTTCATGCTCGGTAGCTCATGCATATCTTGGTTGAGCAAGAAGCAACCTATAGTGGCCACTTCTAGTTGTAAAGCTAAGTACAGGATAGCTTTCACAACTACGGTTGTGTGTGTGTGACTGAGACGTCACAGAGTGAATCGCTCTGTGACGTTTACAGATCACATCCAAAAATAGTCATGATGATACTCAAAATTTATGAAACAGATTTTCTGAGCATGCTTTGACAACGGACAAAATCACTAAAACAACTTTCTTCTTTGCAACATCTGAAATTTGATACAAAACATTATGTTTTGTAGTAGAGTTGATGTTTTGCATCAACTCGATACAAAACATCAACTTTTAGCCTAAAAGTTGATGTTTTGCAGAGAATCAACTTTTCCACAAAATTTGATGTTTTACAATAAAGTTGATGCAAAACATCAAGTTATGTGAAAACGTTAATGTTTCGCATCAAGGTGATACAAAACATCAACTTTTTTATAAAACTTGATGTTTTACATCAATAAAGCAAAACATTATTTTTTATGAGAAAATTGACATTTTGCATAAAGTTGATACAAAATATTAAGTTTTGTATTAAAAAAAAGTTGTTTTTTTGTATAGACAATTGATGTTTTACATAGAAAGTTCATGTTTTGCATCAACTTGATGCAAAACATCACTTTTTCATAAAAGTTAATGTTTTGTATCAAGTTGATTCAAAACATCAACTCTTAGCTGAGAAGTTAAGACTTTGCATTAAATTGACCGCAAATGTTGTAGCTAAAATATCCTTACCATGTGTAGTAACCAATAGGATTCAAACCCAAGTTCCAACCTCATATTTTACAAAAAAAAGTATTTTTAAAAGTTAGACTTTTGTTTCTTAAAATAAGCTTTTTCATGCTTTCTCTAAAGTCATTTAATAACTAAAATTATCATTTTAACTTTTTTTTCTCACATCAAAAACATCCTCTTTAAAAATGAGTGTAATTTTTTAAAATTAGACAACTTTTAAATATCTTATTTATAATATTTTAAAATTTACATGTAATAACTCTTTTTTAAAAAAGTATATATTATCAATTAATAAATTGTGATACTCAAGAGCTTCAAAATGAATTTTAATACTACTCTCATCAAGAGACAAAATAAAGTTTTATAATTAAGATAATAGTTATATCAAGATAACACTTTCGTAAATTTTTTTTTTATAGTTACACTCTATAACACATCCTCAATCATGCTAACATGACAAATGACCCAAGGAGTCTAAGCTTCAAGTGTACACATAAAAAAAATATATTTGTGTATAGTGAAGAAAAAGATGCCTCATCTACCTTCTCAAGGAAAGGCACATCAACTAGTAATGGTGTTGATATGGATAGCAATGATTATGAAGAACTATAACTATGCCATAAGCCATATGTCTAGAAGATACCTTCTTTTTACAATTGTTTATCAAATTTTTTTCTAGATTGAAGATGACGATGATAAACATTATCTCTATTTTGGTATGTTTTTTGAAATCTTATTGTTAGATTTTCAATTATGATCTCATAAAGTAAGCAAAACGAATATTTTTTTCATGTAATTTTTTGTAAGAAACGTGTAAAGTATCCAAAATATTATCATTTTTTGGCAATGTTGTATGCATGTGTAGACCACTTTTCAAAAAGACATAAAAAGTAAACCTTTTTTAATACAATCTTTGAAAGATTCTAAATGTTTCTCGTTTTTAAACAATATTACCTATTTTATCCACAACAATGTTCCATGTAAAGCAATGAAAAGAATAGCAAGCAAAAGAGGAATAAAATCGACCATCTAACAACCAGTTTAAGAATTGAATTAGCAAGCATTTTACACAGTTCATTTACAACAAAAGCATACTTCAAATTTTCCAGCATTCACATTAAGAAATCACATATTAATCATTATTGTGAGCAAAGCAAGCAAGATAAACAAAATTAGATACATGGATGAATCCTATTTACAATACATTATAAGATGAGAAGAAATCCAATCTTTTAAACCACCAAGGGCATTTCAAGTTTCAAGTCAAGATACTTGCTTTTAATGAAGTAGACCATATGCTTGTTTAAGATGGTTTACAAGAAGAAGCAAAGCATGTTGTGCAGAGGAAGAAGCACAAATGTGCAGTGTGAACATCATCTCACATATTACAGTTTGAGACAATTCAAGTATCAAATAATCATGTAAAGTGTGCCAGCATCAATACTCAATATACAGTACATGCATATACAAAACCAGCCACACATTCAAGCGTACAACTTTTCATTACATTAAACAAAGATAACAAAAAAAGGGGTTCTAACCATCATGGAGATTTGCATCTCTAGGCATCATAGAACTGATATACGGAAGGCGTTTAGCCTTAGCCATAGACTGATTATTGTGTGAAGAAGAGCTTTGTCATAGCTGTAGTGCAAACAGCCACAGCCACTCAAAAACCTGCCTAGCCACAGCCACTGCAGCTGCAGCTAGGCGGTGAGAAGAACCAAGCAACTATGAGAAAAGTTACCTGCCGCAGCCAAATGGTAAGCCTGCCTAGCCACAGCCAATGTAGCTACAACTAGGCGGTGAGCAAGACCAAGCACCTTCTATGAGCAAAGTCGCCCGCATCCATATGGTAAGGAGAAGAGTCACGGAAACAGTGTAGAATCTACAATAGCCACCCAAAAAAGGGTGAATCATGTCAACAGTAGCCAACAAAAGGAGGAAGGGAAAGCAAATCATGCAATAGCCAACAAAAGGGAGGAGGGGCCACCATCGCTGATGCGAGAGGAAGAGCCATGGAGGAATGGCCACGAACTCGATGCTTTGAAAGGAAGAGTTACGAAGCAACCACCGAGCCAGGAATGGAGGAGGGGAGTTAGCCCTAGCCCCACTGAGTAGGAACAGAGGAGAGTGCAGAGAGGCCATCGTATGGTGGGAAAGAAGGGGGATAATTTTTTTATATAGAAACGTTGGAGTCTAGGTTTTTTTTAAAAACCCTTTTCACGTTTCACACTACATGTTCCATAGGTTCCTTTCACACTAATTCCCTTGGGTTCCTTTCACAATAATTTCCTTGGGTTCCTTTTATCCATTCACACTTAAGCTTGTACACCAAATCGGTCATTTAACATTTACCACACATCCTTACATATGCCTTCTATATGGTGAGGGTATTCACATGCAATGATGGAGCTTGTTTACACGTCTTGAGCCACGAGGAGGTTGTTTATGTGCCGTGGGATAGATTTGAGAATTTTGGAAGTGTTTGTCAGACACATTTCACGCTTTGGATTTTGTGGAGCATGTTCACACATGCTTCACACATGGGGTGATTTAGTGTTGATTTGAGCACCTTGGGGGTTTTTCATGTGCACTAGAGCATATGGGTTTTGTTCACATGCATTAGGCTTTATTAGTGATTGTTCACACATGAGCGGTGTGTCACATGCATTGGCATATCATTTGACCTTATTCACATGCGGTGTGAGTTACTGGTGCTTTACTATTCCTTGTTCATATGCTTATGTTTCTTTTTGGGCTTATTCACATGTGACATGTGTGCATTGGGCTTGTTCACACGCCTTGAGTGTGTCAGTTGTTGGTGTTCATGCGCAGCTATGGGTGTTTCTTACTATTTTTTATCTTTCTTATGACCGACACACCACACATCATCATCGACATCATTTTGATAGCATTTCTAATTCTAATAGTAGGAGAGCTGCATACACTATCATCATGGCTCTACGATTGCTATCGTGATTTGCCTTCTCGTGTCATGGTTGCATATCTTTTGCCACATTTGCACATGCTTTTGGCATTTCGAGGCTTAGACCTCTACATCTACACTCATCGACTTCTTGCTATCATGAGGCTACATATTCATACCAGTATTGGGTGTTCAAGCTTTACAGTTTGATGCCTGATTATTTTCAACATTTGTTTGATAAGGAGGAGATATGTGCTAGATAGTCTAGGTGGTCTACGCACGATGATTTCATCACTTCTCATTGCTTGGTTACATAGATACGGGTGGTTTAGTCTTTCTCTTGCGTGGGATGATTCTTCTTTTGGTGACTTGATTAATCAAGTTTCCCACACTCTCGTCTCCTCGTGATTATGTTTTTGATGAGGACATGGACTACACCGACATGGGTACTTTTGAGGATGATGATGATGTTCGTGATGTGGCCCATAGATGGTTATATGGGTGATAATGATCATGGTGATCATTCATGGGATACATGTTGTGAGTTATATGCATGATAGGATTGGATCCTTGGAGGACGCATATCAAGCATGCCTACACCTTCGCCCCGCTATCACAGTGGTGTTCGCATGGGCCTATGTAAGATTCCTCCCTCCAGCTTTTGAGGTGTAAAGGTATAAAAACCTCCCCTTTTATTCTTGTAATTATTCCCCTCTGTATAATAGAAGAAAGATCTTGTTTTACCCTGTTTTGGCCTAGAGAGAGAAAAAATATAGAGAGAGACAATCCTAAATTAAGATATCTTTGCATATAAAAATCCTCCTAGTGTCTAAAATGGATTCCCTTGAAACATAAATTCAAAAAGAACTTTCCAATGTGCATTTGGAATAAATTGAAAATGTGTATAAAGGACCTTAGCCCAAGGCCTTGTCTACATTTTCAGAAATTTTTAGATTATGGTCCAATTAAGGTTCCAATGGGGGCCAATTGTGTTAGGATGAGATAAATCCAAAGAATAAAATAAAATACTAAAAATGAGTAAATTCTCACATAAGATGAAGAGTTGACTGAGTACAAGGTTTATTAGTTAAAAACTATGAGATATTACTAAAAAAATGAGATATTTTAGAATAATGATGCATTTTTGACACCTTGGTAAGGAGAGGGGGACTCTTGAGGTAGGTGCCTAATTCACACATGTGGATGAGTTTTTAATTCAAAAAAATTGTAATATTTTTATCTCTCCTCTCTCTTGGATCAAACCAAAGCAAAAAGGGAGCCAAACTGGTCCAAATCTTGTCCAAATTAAGTCAAACTGAACTTGAAAAATTCTAGAACCAAGTTGGACTTGGTTAGTGGCCTCCCTCACCTATAAATAGATCCTTGGTCTTTTGTAAAAAAAATTGTAAACTATACCATGCTAGTATTACATTAAAATAATGATATTTTTTATTATCCCTTAAAAATCCTCTACTTTTGGAGAGATTAGAGCTTCTCTCTCTCTTCAACAATCCTTGGAGCTTTCTTCTCAACATACTAAACCAATTAATTGGTTGGGGCTTCCTTCTAAGATAAAGAAGCAATCTAAATCTAGAGATAAGAAGTAATTTCATGGTTTTCATTAATATTCTCAAAAGATTTCACTTCTCAATCCCTCTCAAGCTTGAGAATGTGATGAGATGTGATGATATGTGAAAGGATGTGATGTGATGTGATGTGATGTAAATGGATGAGAATGAGATGTGGACGTGATGTAATGGGATGTATGTGATGTGATGTGGATGTAATGAATGAGATGGATGTGAATGGATGCGATGAGATGTGAATGGATGACATGTGATGTGATGTAAATAGATGTGAATAGATGTGAATGGATGTGAATGTGATGTGATGTAAATAGATGTGAATGGATGAGATGTGATGTGAATGGATGTGATGTGATGTGATGTGAATTTGGATAGATGTGAATAGATGAGATGCAATGTGAATGGATGAGATGTGATGTGAATGGATGCGATGAGATGTGAATGGATAACATGTGATGTGATATAAATAGATATGAATGGATGTGAATGTGATGTAATGTAAATAGATGTGAATGGATGAGATGTGATGTGAATGGATGTGATGTGATGTGAAATGGAAGTGATGTGAATTGGGATAGATGTGAATGAATGGATGTGATGTGATGTGATGTGAATTGAGATAAATGTGAATGGATGAGATGCAGTGTGAATGGATGTGATGTGATGTGATATGGATATGAGTAGATGTGAATGCATGAGATGTGATGAGATATAATATGATGTGACTAGATGAGAATGGATAAAGGACGATGGGAATACATATGATTGGATGTGGATTAAGCAATGTGAATTAATGTAGAAGAATGTGGAATAACGAGAAATGATGTGGAACAATGTGGAAAGATGAGAGTTTGTTAGAAACTGTATTTATGACCTGTTTTTAAATAATTGTTTTATGTCAAGAATGCTGGGGAAGCATTTTGACCATCTTGTGAATGAGGTCGTGGTGACCTAAGTGATAAAGTTACAACAGCTAACGGAGAGTCAACTGAGGACTTCTCGCGTAGCAAGGTTGACCGAGGTCTTGACCAACCTCGGTTCGATTTAAATGGTGAGCTTCTAGTACTGTGGATGAGGGACCAAGGAAGCGGCCTATGAGTGAAGCGCTAGGTGACCTACGAAGGAGCCTAGAGGGTGCTGACCATACGGTGCTCGGGCTCTGGGTCGCCGAATATACCCACACATGCATCGAGGAAGAAAATCGAACAAGGAGTTAGAGTTGTTTTCTGAACTTGGGCATGGATCTGGTTGATTGTCCTTTGTTGGTCCTCAATGGATGAATCCATGGCTCTTTTATATGGACCTGTTGGTTGATCTTGCTGATCTTCAATGGAGAGTCCATTTGGATTTTTATAAGTGAATATATTTCCGAGTACTATGAGCTAGGAACTATTGAAAAGGCCCCTAAGTGAACAGAAGGTGAGCGTTCTAGTTGCCAATGATGCCATAGGTACACGGATGAAAGAATGATTGGAAATTAGAATTCAATCGGATATTTTGGAGGATTATGATCACTGATACTATGGTTTCGTTAAAAGATTGTTAATTTATGAAACATGCAATTTCATATTGGGTGTGTAAGTGGTGTGACTATCTTGAAGTTTGCTTGAAGCGCTGGCTAGGGAGCCTAGGAACTCTTTTCCCTGGTACCCCTAGGACAAAACATAACCAAATCCCTAAATGGATCCTATCACTACAGTGGTTGGGCAGTTGGCTAACCCATGGGACAGGTGGGGTTAGGCTGGACTGATGGATCCCTAAAATGAGACTCAATTCTGTTATGTTACGATAGATGAAGTAAATCCCGGATAGTCCTTGTTCTATGGAAAAGAATCAACAGCTATGCCTTTTGATGAGGAAAAAAGCGTTGGTCTCTATGATCCAAGTGCAATTCTCTTCCTTGATCTGACCATGTGACTTATGGGTTCAGTCGGATCAGTTTAGTTAGTTAAGGCTCTTGACTACGTTAGAATAAAAATATCCTAGAGAAATCGCCTGTGCTTTCTGGGCGAGGGAAGTTTTTCTGGGTTCGGTTTTGGAATAAACCGAGGGATTAGTCTCTTGCCCGGATATCCGTGGGCGAGGCCCCAAGTGAGAGGCTCTGCCCAGTGCAAGAAGTGCTACTTCCACTGCTAGCACCTCCAAATTCGTTGCGTAGAGGGGGCAGAAATCTTTCGACCTCGATAGCTTCCATGACTCACCTACGACATTGAATAGCCATCATCTCATTGATTCCCATTTACTAAGACCGATTTATTCATTGAATTATAATGGGGATGATGAGGGTGATGTATTGTACACACACACACATGATGTCATTGATGTGTCACACCCACATACTTATGATGTTGTATCTCATACACATGAGATTGTATCGCACACACACATATGGTGATATTGATACACATGCACATGATCATAGTGATAAATATGCACATGATGCTATTGACACATGCACATGATGTGATGATGTATGTGATATTATTGTGTGCAAGTCAGATCATGTGGACAAGATCTCGAGGATAGATATGACAACACGCATATCGAGCATCGACATTGCTATGCCTATCATCCTTTCTATGGATCATGTGGACACTCTACATGATAGTGGGTTCATTATTGAGAATAGTGTGCACTCGATTAGTGATATTCCATTATATGGATTCATGTGACACGAGCGTAGACCCGAGTTCCTAGTGTTAGATGCATCAGGCTATTCTTCTAGGATTTCTATTTGTGGAGATATCACTAATACGACCACTACTCCTAGTATTCATTCATTCCTGGCAGCATTCATGTGGATAGAGTTCATGTATTTGAGTAGTCAGGGATAGTGCATGAGAGTAGTGATGATTTCATTGATGTGAGACATCATAGTAGGATTATGCATATTGACCATTTTCATATTAAATCATATGTGCATAGATCTTGAGAGATTTGCATTTGATCTAGACATCTCTATAGATCCTAGAATATTGGAGATAGATTTATCATGGGATATAGGCCACATAGGGGCATCATTGATGGAGATAGACCATGTTTATGAGGATGACCTTAGAGGCCTTGGGGATGCCATAGATGATGACTTAGTAGATGATAGCATTTATCTTTCATGTAAGGATACCTCTTCATTTTTCAGTGTGATTATAAGGATGTTGATGATTATATTTATATCTTAGATCATCATACACACATAGAGGGTTTTGCACATGAGGAGGTAGTGCATGGTTTGGCTCATGCCCATATAATATACCTATTAATGTAGTGGATCATGTCTTTGACATTTTAAGTGATACTACATGGGATGACAACATTGATTCACTCTTACCCTCGCATGATGCCAACCTTGAGATATGTTCTTTTGGCTCCTATGGATGTTGACATGAGCCTATGTTCTTTAGAGCTAGGAAATTTTCCTTTGGATTCAATGAGCATAGTTTTTGGATATGTGGCTCGACATTCAGATGCACCTACGACATATGTCAGTCTTGGCCTACACGATGGTTCTTTTTGGCCAAGACCATTTGACATTCTGACCAGGAGTTTCAAGATTTTTTAGTGGATACCTTTTGCGCTAGATCCACACTGCGGTCGTGAGGGTAGGCTTTTGAGTTTTCCTTTAGACCCTGGAGCTACTATTTCTTTGGAGTCGAGCTTTCCTTTTAATGCAAGAGCTACCATTACTTAGGCTTCGGATTTGAGCTTTCCTTTCGACCCAGGAGCTACTAATATTTTAGATTTGGTAGTTCGGAGTGTATACCATACATATCCCTTTGATCCTAGAGGATACTCGACTAGCTTCGTCGATAGTGGTTTTATAATTATTTTCACTTGCACCAGATTATCAAAGGACCATTACCTTGGATTTTGTATGCCTTGGATTTTATTTTGATCTAAGAGGTTGCATAGATAGCCTTAACATCGACGGGAGACATTCATTCATTCCATTTGACCCTTGGGGTCATATGATTCATGTATTTGGACATGACCACCCTTTGATTTCGAGGACGAAATCATTATAAGAGGGGTGTCATTATAAGAATTGCAACGTCCTTGCCTAATGCCAGCATCTGGCAAGCCAACCACCATCTAGTCTCGGAAGGCTCGTCGCAGTGCATCCACATTTAAGTGGCCAAAACAAAAGTGCCACAGATCTCTGACCTGAGAACATGTCAAACGAGGAGAGTGCAGAGAGCTTGTAGGTACCATTCTCCACACTGCCTTCCCAAACAACCTGGCCAATCTCACGGTCCTGTAGAGCAACTGAATGCTCCTCAAATTCCACCCGAAAGCCAGTCTTGCATACTTCATGCACTGACAGAAGATGAAAACCCAGAGCAGGGACATAAAGAACACGGGAAGGATGCTTGCCCCCCTTGCCGACCGTCAGGAATAATCTCCATCTGGCCGTCACTATCATTGTAGCTTTTAACCTTTTTGTCTTTTGACCTTCTGAAACCTTTTGACATCTTAGCTCCTTTCTTGGAGATGGCCACTCATGGTCTAGGGTTCATAGCAAGCTTGATAGCCATCCTCTTGGTGGTGAGAGGTTAACTCACCTAGGAATCATGGCCATTGTAAGAGATTATCCTTAATCTTGTATTAATCCATGATGATTTATTCCTCATCTGAATTTTATAATCACTCCATTTCATTTTTCTTCATAAACTTATGGTTTTTTTCAAAATTGGTTTTAAAACCCCTTCTTGTAAATGTAATTCTGTAACTGTATTAAATTCATAAACCCCTCTTGAGTAACTTACGTGCTACACTTACATATTTTTAGGTGAAACCCCTAGGAATTAGACCAAGCATTGACATGAAACACCAAAAACTTGCAAAGGCTAAAAAAACCTATAGAACATTGATACAAAAACTTTAGAACTTTAATTTATTGCACAAAGCCTCCCCAACTACACATTGTACATACAAATATTCATGCATGCATTCTTGTAAAACATTGATGATAAAGAACTTTACATGGTCAAATGAACTAACTAATAGATAAGCAACTAGCCACGTGTACAAAAGTACTGCCTTTGTAAAATAGTAAAAAGGGAAGCTTTTTTAAGTAGGTAATTAAATTGTTAGTTTTCTTTTTTTGAGAAGACTATAAAAAGGATAATAACCATTAGTGCTTCTTTATGTAATCAAGAAAGCATGAGCCTATTTCTAAGAAAGATACATGAATGAAAGACTTATCTGGTTGTGACCACCAACTGTGCAACTTTTTTGAAGTCTTTCGTATTTGTGCTTAACTCTTTGTCAATGTTCTCTTCATCACATTCACTTGCATGCTCTCTAGCATGTCATTACGTCTTCTGTTCACATCAAACGGACTACCCAAGCTAACAAAGATTATGGGCCCACACACCATCACTACCTTCACAAGCTCACATTTTCTTTTTTCTCTTCTTTCTTCTTCCTTGCAAAATCAACCAGACAGTAGAAATATAGATAAGTTTCATGGTCAATAGTGGAGAATGAGAATGCTACTAGAAGAAAAATGGGTCGAGAGATCATCACATGAGAAGAAATGGTACCTGATGTGATGAAGGGGAAGACCTAGAAGAAGAGATGCTTGAATACCAAAGAAAAGAGCATCTTTCCTATGTGATGATCTGTTTGAGTCTTGGGGACGGTCCAGTAGAAGAAGTCTAACATGCTCATATAGCAAAGGAGTTATATGATAGTCTGTCTAGAGTAGTGTATGAATCAAGGAAGCTTGCAAGCATTTTGAGATTGAAGAGAGACTCAATAAACATAAGGATGAAATCAGGAGAAAAATAAAAAATAAAGCTTCACAATTAAGTGCTATTGGGAAACCCATACCCACGTCAGAGTTGGCATTTACCTTACTCCACAATCTTCCTGAAAGATTCTTCCATCTCATGGTCACATTAGATGGACGGGAGGAGGTGAGGAATTTTGATTACTTAATGTCAAGGCTAGGACAAGAAGAGAAACAATGACGGGGCCTACATAGGCAAGATATTCAGACCAACATCAAGGAAGGAGATGGAACAACACACACAACAAAGGAACATCATCAGTAGTGGGGAAGGATCATCCCAACATGAAGTAATATGCTTTTATTGTAAAGAAAAGGAACATTTTGCAAGGGGATGTGCCAAGAAGGCTACTAACCCCACTGAAGAAATAGAAATGAACATACGAATTTGGCCACAAGGGTAGACTCACAAATAGCACTTATGGCATCCCTTATAGGCACTAAAGATATGGGCCTAAGCACAAGAAATGGATAAGAAGAAGATTGTTCAGAACTCGGACTATGAGTGACAATCACAGACAACTATTGTGCATTCAATGTTCTCTCGATAAAACACATAGAGAACCCTTTCCTATAAGAAGGGAGATAAGCACACGATCGACTGGAACTACTCCAAATGGGATTGCAGACCAATGGAAACCTCATCACTAGGAGAGTCTAAGTACATCTTTGAAACCACATCTTTTGTGATCCCTATAGCACATTAGGATGACACTTTCTAGGAGTTTGAGATGTTCAATACCATGAAAGAAGGGGAGATAGGGACAAGAATTGGTTGGCTTGCATGAACATGGGAGGAGAATTCAAATTAAAAAAACAAGAATTGGTTGGCTTGCACAAACATGGGAGGACAATTCAAATGAAAAAGCTTCAAACATTATAGCAATGACCATGGGATCAAACAAGAATTTACACCACTGCATACACCACAACTCCATGGAGTGGGAGAAAGATGGAATAGGAGACTAATGGAAGTAGTTAGATGCATGCTAAAACAAGCAGTCACTTGCCAAATCAACTTTGGTTTGAAGTTGCATGTTGTGCAAAATACCTTGTGAATAGGGCAGCTAGCAAGACAATCCTAGGAATAACCCCAGAGGAGCTATGGAGTGGAAGAAAACCAAACGTGGAACACTTAGGGGTGTTCATGTGCCAGGCAATCACCCATGTACTAAAGCATAAAAGTCACAAGCTAGAGGCCAAAGGAACATCATGTATCATGGTGGGGTGTCTGGAATTATCAGCATGGTACAGATTGTGGAACCCCATTAAAAACCAAGTCTTCATATCTAGGGATGTCCATTTTTTTCATGGGAACGTTTTCCCTTTTGCAACAAGATGGGAAAGTCAAAATAACACATCAATGCAAGAAGGCGCGAAAACACCAAGCCTAATAGAGCATCTCAATGATCCTGTAGAGACACCTAGAGCACACTCCAAGGAGGAGCCAATGCAGATAGACATAGATGAGGGAGTCTCAACAACAGAATAATCAGATTCGAGCTCCACTAGAAACACACATAGGTCAAAAAGAGTAAGAAAACCTTCTGCCATATTATCTATATGTATGGCTGACATGGGGAGCATGGACAATGAAGCAACTAGCATAGAGGAAGCACAAGAAAGTGGCAAATGGATGAGTGTAAAGTTGCCATCGAGGCAGAGCTGCAATCACATACTACAAATGGGACTTGGTCCTTAGAACCTTTTCCAGCTCACAAAGAACCAATCGGGTGCAAATGGGACTTGGTCCTTAAAACCTTTGCCAGCTCACAGAGAACCAATCGGGTGCAAATGGGTTTTTAAGCTCAAAAGTGATGCGAATGGGAGAAAAGGGGTACCGAAAAATAGTAGGAGTAGATTACACTGAGACATTTTCTGCATAGCATCCATCAACACAATCAGGATCTTGCTTAGCCATGCAAATGCATATGGGTACATCATACACCAGATGGATGTGTAGATAACTTTGTTGCATGGTGACATAGAATAAGAAATTTACATGACTCAACCACCAATGTATGCAACAAACCTCAAAGCGAATGGATGCCCAAACAACCCTAGGAAGGTATTAGATGATGCAGTAGCCATTCTTGAGGGTGTTCCCATTCATTAGCTATTATAGAAATCTAATATAAATGCATAGGACATAGCCTATATCTACTAACATTAACCAAGACATAATTTATCAAAGGAAACCACAACAATAATCATCATGGCAACAGTGTAAGGCCAAAAGGATTTACATGCTAGTATCATCTTTGCATGCTGTAAGCCTAGCGAGGCGTGTAGTGACAGACTCAACCATGTGTCCAAGAGATAAAGATATATAGAGAGAGGGGGGGGGGAGAGAAAAGGGAATGGGGATCTTGCACAGTACACCACATTGAGCGGGGAACAGGCCCCGCCCCCTTTCAGGAATTATTACAAAACAAACCGATATGTCGATGTAGGATATCCAAGTTGATGTTGATGTCGATGTTGAGGCACGAGATCTCTGATGATGTGCACACCCCGGGGATGACCCACAAGTATCTCTCACCGGGCTAGTACCAAATCCAAATACAATGAATCCAAGTCCAATGAATCCAAATCCAAATCCAAATACAATGAATCCAAGTCCAATGAATCCAAATACAATGAATCCAAGTCCAATGAATCCAAATCCAAATCCAAATCCAAGTCCAAGTCCAAGTCCAAGTCCGAATCCAAGTCTAGATCCAAGTCCAAGTCCAAATCCAAGTCGAAGTCCAAGTTTCAGATCCAAATCCAAGTCTAGATCCAAGTCCAAGTCCAAGTTTCAGATCCAAATCCAAGTCTAAGTCTAGATCTAAGTCCAAATCCAAGTTCAGATCCAAATCCAAGTCTAGATCCAAATCGAAGTCCAAGTTCCATGTTCATGTCCAAGATTCATGCCCAACCTATATGTTCAAGTTCCATGTTTATGTCCAAGCTTCATGTTCCATGTGCAAGCTCTATGCCCAAGTTCTCCATGTCCAAGTTCTTCATGTCCAAGCTCTATGTCTAAGTTTAAAAAACACTCACTCATCCCAGGAGTAATCTCCACAACTATCGCCTTGTCCATGAAGAAAACCATGGAAAAGCTCTTTCTCACAAGAAAACTGATGTAAAACCTATTTTAATGGTTTTTGGGCGATAAAAACATCCAAAAAGTAGTTTTTTTGGTTCTTGGAGCAATTTTAGGGTTTTTGAATTTTTCTATCGGTACAGTCGCACGGAAAGATGGTGCCGTGGCACTGCAATTGCTGGAGACACTCTGAATTATTGGTGGGTAGCAATGAAAAACTCCATGATTTGGTTCATAGATGATGATTAAGAAGATAATCTCCATGCTTGAACGAAGATGGCAACGCGATGAAGAGGTTCTTCTTCAAGTTGATGCTGCTCAAGAGAGGCTTATGCTTCTTTTATACTTGGGAAAGTCTTACTTTTTGCCAAAAAGTGATGCTTTTGCCTTTTTATTAAATATTATTAATAATAGCTAAAGTTCTTAATTTGTGCTTTTACAACTTCAAGGCCTTGCTTTTTGGCCCTAGAGCTGCTTTTTGAGAAACCGGCTTTTAGCTTTTTGATTCGGCTTAGTCTCCTCTTTCCAATGGTGCCCTTGGCTCGTGGTGGTCAACCCTATTTGACTTTTTACTTTTTCTTGCTTTTTGACCAAGAATGGTGGCTTTTCTTAATCAATCCTTATGGACCCTGTCCCAATGTCTTCCACCTGTCTGGTTTCTGGGCATGGATTTCATTATGTGAAATAGAGCTAGGAGGGCCAAAAAGTTACATTTCCTCTCTCTTACATTGCAGTTGTTATCAACTACTGCAAGTGTTCCAAGCACATCCATATCTTCCAAGTATATCCATATGTTCCAAGTACATCATGTATATCCATATGTTGCTGTTAGAAGTCATCTCATGTCTTTATCAGACAACACCAGGGCCTCTGTTGTGGGTGTGCTCGCCCTGTATAGGTGTTTTATCATTTTTCCTCACTCCCCGTATTTTTTCCCCATTTTTTCTTATTTTTTTAGGGTGTGGGAGGCAGTGTAGGACCTGTCGGCTGTACCAGATGCTAGCCTACTGGTCACAGTCCCAGTTGCTCCTTGGCTGTTGGGCTGAGTGCACACGAGTGATGGCCAACTTTGATATGCTGTATTTGTTTGGACTGTTCGTTTGGACTATTCGGGAGGAAGAGAAGTTGCAAGAGGAAGGCGGGCTAAGGTACAGCCACTTGCAGATTTAAAGTTTTTTTTCCCATCCACCCACCCTTTTCAGTTATATCCCCGTGATGGCAGATTTGTTAGAGATGGCTGAGAAGCATGTGAAGATCCCGACTCTCCCCACGTTCCCAGTGGACCGTCAGTTAGACGGGAACAATTACGGCATCTGGAAGGTGATGATGGAGTTTGTGTTGGAGTCATATGACCTTGCTGATTTCATCTCGTTATCGGGGTTCCAAGGCCGAAAGTAGAGGAAGGGGAGTTACTGTCGATGAAGAAGGACTGAGAGGCACAGGCACAGATGTGGGATCATGTCGACGCCAGGGTCTGGTCATTTATTTTCCTCAATTGCACACCACAAGTAATCAATCACGTAAAGCACATGACGCTAGCCAAAGGCATATGGCAGCACTTTGCTTCTCTTTATAACAGGGTATCACCCATGAAGAGGATCTCCTTGGAAGTGCAGATGCGGGTTATGAACCCTGCAAAGTCATCGACGATGCGGGAGCACATTAACAAGCTGCAAGCTCTTCAGCAGGAAGTCCTCCACGCTGGGAAGGAGATATCATCTGAAGACATGGCCATTACTTTGCTGTCCCACTTGCCTGCTCAGTATTCCGCTTTCTACTCCTCTTTGATTACGAGTGGCAGGCTCAGCACCATTACTTGGGAGGAGCTTGTGCCCATGGTCTTGGACTAAAAGGAACGTTTCACGAACCCTCCTCACAGCGGAGGTTCAGAGGCCTTAACTGGCCAACGGTCGAAAGGCTGGAATAACAACAAGGGCAAAGGGAAAGCTTCACCGGAGAAGTCTTCTGAGAAGAAGCTCGACACAGAACGAGAGAAGCTGAAGGCCGAACGATCCTGCAATGATTGTGGCGAGAAAGGCCACTATTCAAGGAAGTGTCCTAAGTGGACTGGGAAGAGTGCTGATTCTTCAGTACCTAATATGACTCCGTTTGAGGCATACTTTGGCAGGAAACCTGATGTCTCGCACTTCCGTGTTTTTGGGAGTGATGCGTATGTACATATTCCGAAGAAGCAGAGGGGGGAGCTTGAATCCAAGTCCCGCAAGCTTATATTCGTGGGGTATAATTCTCTTTCCAAGGGATATAGATTGTATGATCTAGACAAGAATGAGATTGTTGTCAGTCGGGATGTGGTCTTTGATGAGCATGTTCCAGTATCCACTGTCGAGGAGCCGCCACTTCTTGGAGATCCAAAAGAGTCTGATGATGATTCCCAAACCATTGCTCCAGTTGATCACCCTCAGTCAACACAGGAGGTTGAACCCGCAGAGCCCCCGCAACAACAGGAGGCTCCACGATCTGTTCGAGTACCTAGGTGGTTGTTGGACACCCTTTTGGAGTCAAATGTCACGGAGTTACCCTTTGAGTGGACTGTAGAGGACGGCCCTTAAAGATCACACAGAGTCCGAGACAAAAGCAATACAATGGAGCTTCTTCAGGTAAACTATGCTCTAATGTCTTGTATTATGCAGGACAAGGAGCCCACTTCCGTCAACAAAGCCCTCTCACAGGATACTTGGAAAGCCATGCAGGTGAAACTTGATGCCATTGAGAAAAACAACACATGGTAGTTGGTACCGAGGCCGTCGAAACGGTCAATGATTGGTGTCGAATGGGTCTTTAAGACTAAATATGCGTCAGATGGGTCGGTGGACAAACACAAAGCCAGACTTGTGGCTAAAGGTTATGCTCAGCGAGACGGGCAAGCATCGACTACAAGGATACCTTTGCACATCGACAGCACGGATGTCCACGATTTGGACCGTTCTTGCCCTTGCTTCTTCTCAGAGGTGGCCCGTGTATCAAATGGATGTAAAATCTGTGTTCCTTAATGGTGACTTGTAGGAGGAGGTGTATGTTGAGTAGCCTCCAGGCTTTGTTGTTCCAGGATGAGAAGAGATGGTTTACAGGTTATGTAAGGCCTTGTATGGTCTTAATAAGCAGGCTCCCAGGGCTTGGAATCGGAAGATTGATTCCTTCTTTATTCGGACTGGATTTCAGAGATCGGTTGCAGCTCCTAACTTGTATCTCGTTCAGGAACGCAGCATGGTTACGATTATCATCCTTTATGTGGATGATCTCATTCTCACCGGCGGTCATGTGGAGCACATTAGTGTGACAAAGGTTGCCTTGTCAAAGGAGTTTGAGATGACCGACTTAGGCTTACTCCACTTCTTTTTGGGATTGGAGATCTGGCAGACCTAGAGGGGGTTTTTGTTCTCTCAGCAGCGGTATGTTCATGAGTTGCTTGAGGCCTTTGGGATGGAGAACTGCAAGCCTATTACTTCGCCGATGGACACAAACAGAAAGTTAACCGTTAATGATCCTTGTGAGCCAGTTGATGCCTCATAGTATCGGAAGTTGGTTGGTTTATTGATCTGGTTTGCTGAACACCAGATTGGACTTGAGTTTCTCCGTGGGGCTATTGAGCTCTTTTATACAAACACCATTGAAGTCTCATTGGGATGCAGGATTACGGATCTTGCGGTATGTGCAAAGTACGAAAGGATCTAGGACTCTTTTACACAGGAGGGGATGGAGTCAGACTCCAAGGTTGGAGTGACTCTCTCAGATTGGGGAGAAGATCCAGACACGAGGAGATCTACTTCAGGTTACAGTTTTACTAGGAGCAGTTTCTTGGAGCAATAATAAGAGGCAGCCAACTATTGCCCTATCTTCGACAGAGGCAGAGTACCAGGCTGCTTGTGGTGCTGCTTGCAAGGTTGTGTGGTTGCGGAGGCTGCTAGGCGAGATTGGGTTTCCACAGAAGGAGCCCACAGTCATCCAGTGTGATAACCAGAGTTGTATAGCTATTGCTTGGAACCCGGTCTTCCATGCCCGGACCAAGCACATAGAGATACAGTATCACTTTGTATGTGAGAAGATCTTGGCTGGTGACATCTTGCTTCTTTATTGTTTGACGGAGGACAATGCGGCGGACCTCTTCCACGAAGTCTCTACCTTAGGCTATGCTCAGGCGGCACTCTAGCTCCCTTGGGTTGATTTCACAGGCAGGAGCTAAGAGGGGGTGTTAGAAGTCATCTCTTGTCTTTATCGGACACCAGGGCCTCTGTTGTGGGTGTGCCGCCCTGTATAATAGTGGATGGTCAGATATTGCATTCCGGAAAGGAAGTGCATTTTCCTGCTGTGGCGAGCTTTGACGATGAGAGAGACCAAGAACCATGGGACCAGAGTGCACCAGGTAGCCCGGCTAGGAGGGCACCAAGCTTGAGTGTCACAGACATGTTCCAGTAGATGATGCAAGCAATCGCAGAACAGACAGCCAAGTTGGATGAGCAAAAGGAGCAGATCTTGGCTCTGGAGGAGTGTACCCGCTCTCTAGCATCGTGTTTTCCATCTCCTCCTCCCTCTCCTTCCGTATCCCAGATACTAGATCCTCGACTCACAGGGTCACAGCTGCAGCCAAGCTCTTTGCTTGATTTGCAGATGCGTGCATTGGAGATTTGACAACGAGAAGACAAAGCCATATGACGCATGGAACACGAGCATTACCTCAAAGCATTGGATGCCAAATTGACACTGGGGCGGCGCCCTCGAATCATTTTCCCAAGAAAATGAACTTCAGTAAGTATAATGGTAAACTCGATCCCACAACTCTCTATTCATGGTTACATCAATTTGAAGCTTACTTTGTCGCAGTTAGGAAAATAGATACTGACAGAGTGATCTTAGCCAATTGGTACTTGGAAGGTGAGGCCCTTGGTGGACTCAGTGGGCTGATGCCCACACCAGAGCAGGTATGGCAGCTTATGTGTGGGACGAGTTTGTCCGTGACCTTAAGCAGCGGTTTCTACCGCCCCACTACCTTGAGCGACTTGAAGACGAGTTCAGGGGAGCGCGTCAGAATGCGCAACCAGTCCTTCAGTTTGCCAATAGAATTTTGACTTTATGTCTGCAAGTAGGCTTATCTGATACGGACAAGAAAGGGCAGTTTTTGTATGGCCTGGACACGCAAATCCAATGGGAGGTGCGTATGTTTAGGCAAACCACCTTTGAGGACGCACTCTCGCTTACGCTGAGTGTAGAAATGAAACATAATGGTGGCAAGCCCAAGACTTCCCAGCCGGCTTCTCCCAAGGCTATCGCCTCGGGGGACAAAGGCCAGAACCAGACGGGGTCTTCCCCAGGACAGAGCCCGGGAGCCTCTGGCTCCAAGAACTCGAACAATGCATCTAAGCTTACTCCAGACCAGAAAGCAGAGGCAGGCAAGATAGGTGGCAAGTTAAGTGCTGAGGAGCTTTCTCAGTACAAGAAGGAGGGTAGATGTTTCTTTTGTCAAACAAAAAGACATACTTCTCGGGATTGTCTGAAGAAGCCTCCAAAGCCCGCCACCACTACCTCCACAGCTTCCGTGGGTGAGCTCAGCTCCCACACAGACCCCAGCGGCTACCCCTAGTTCTTCAAACCCCGGTGCTTCAGTTGGAGCAATTATTAGCCGAGCTCGAAGATAAGCAGAAGGGCGCCCATGACCAGCAGTATGAGCGCAACGAATTTCTCAAGTCCTTTGGCTACATAGGTGGCCAGAGAGTCGTTGTTGTCTTGTTTGATAGCGGTAGCACAGAGGATGTGGCCACCGAACAGGCCGCTAGGCATGCCCATTTTGATCTGACTTCGGTGGACAAACAGGTTGAGGGTTTTAGCACAGACATGACAACGAGCATCAAGTATGAAGCTCTAGGTGAGTGCTAAGTTAGTGATTCAGGGCGGCATAGAGTTTGCGCGTGATTTTATGGTTGCCCCTCTTGTTGGAGCAGACATAATTTTGGGTATTCAGTGGTTTCACAAGTTTCTTTCTGATGTCAAGTGGGACAAGCACACGTTCTAGATCAATCAAAATGTGTCAAACGCCCCAGTGACCATTAAGTGTGAGCCAAGAATTCTGAACTTTCTGCTCATAAGCCACTTACAGGCTAAGTAAGCAGTCAGGAAAGGCACATAGTGTGCGATGATTTACATCCAGACAGCCTAGGCGGTGGCCAGTGCTTCCGAGAAGCACTTGATTCTCCATGAAAAGTTCTAGAAGATTTTTCTTCAG
Source organism: Cibotium barometz (assembly GCF_041138505.1). Lineage (NCBI taxonomy): Eukaryota > Viridiplantae > Streptophyta > Polypodiopsida > Cyatheales > Cibotiaceae > Cibotium > Cibotium barometz. The sequence continues at coordinate 1,539,653 of NC_141078.1, read as the reverse complement.
GACAGCCTCCCTCCCCAGCTCCCCCTGTCCAGACACCGGAGGACCACAAGATTGACCTCCTCCCAGGCTCGGAACCCCCAAGCAAGTTTTCGTATCGCCTTTCCAAGGCGATGGAATCGGAATTGGACCGCCAACTCCAAGAATTGTTGCAACTTGGCTTCATCCGCCCCAGCGTGTCGCCATTTGCAGCACCGATCTTATTTGTCAAGAAGAAAGATGGGTCTTCCCGTTTGTGTATCGATTATCGTGCACTCAACAAGCTGACTATCAAGAGTAGATTCCCGATGCCTCGAATTGACTATATTCTCGAGAGGTTGAATGGAGCAAAGGTGTTCTCAAACCTGGATTTAAAGAGTGGGTACCACCAGGGGGATTGTGGAGGGGGATATCCCCAAGATAGCCTTCCGTGTACGGAACGGGCCCACTATGAATTTGTGGGCATGCCATTTGGCTTGACGAACGCCCCAGCTACATTTAACCGCATGATGATGCGTGTTTTTCGGGATTTGATTGGAAAGTGTGTGTTCATATTTCTGGACGACATACTAGTATTTTCAGCTACGGTTGAGTAGCATGACATTGATGTCGAGAAAGTCCTTAAGTTGCTGGAAAGCAAAACGAGCTCTATGTTAATGAAAAGAAGTCAGAATTTTATCTGTTCCACGTGCATTACTTGGGATATATAATTAGTGCTGAAGGCATTCGACTTGATCCAGCTGAAGTGGCCGAGATTGTCAACTAGGAAGTGCCTCAGACAGACTATGACATCATGGGTATATATATGCAATTGACCTCTCGGCAGATCTCACCGATGTGCTAAAGGGAGTGAAAATAAGAAGGCAAAAGATTCGAATGAATCCACGAGCGTTGGAGGCATTCCAGAACCTCAAGGTGGCTTTATCAGAAGCCCCTTGTTTAAGCTCTTGCCTCGTGGGATGACCCATTTCAGGTGATCAGCGATGCAAGTAACATCGCAATTGGAGGTGTATTACAATAGAATGGTTATCCAGTAGCTTACATGTCTTGTAAGTTACTGCCCGTCGAGGAGAACTACTTAGTCTATGATTGTGGACTCCTAGCAATTATACAGGCCTTGAAACATTGGAAACATTTTCTGTATGACCGTGACTTCGAGGTTCGCACTGACCATCTGGCATTGCACTGGATTCAGACGATGCCAGGTGCACAGTGGAGTGATTGACACCGCTAGAGTCAGATATTCCAGCAATTCGGTGGTATGATTGAGTACCTTCCAGGAAAGGCCAATCCAGTTGCCGATGCTTTGAGCAGGAAGGGACAAGTGTCTATAATTAAGACCACTAGACTTGATCTTGTTGGTACAGGACTAGAGGACATGAAGCACACGTACGCGGATTCTGAGGAATTCGGTACACAGTGGTGGGAACAGGCATTGGATGCCACCACAGGACCATGCCATTTTCTGATACATGATGGTTGGCTTTTCTACAAAGGCTGACTATGTGTCATGAAATCGTTCAGGGCAGCTCTTCTCATGATGCCCATGACGCCATTACAGGTGGTCATAGGGGCATGAATTCGACTCTGGAGAAATTAGAACGGCAATACTATTGGCCAAAGATGAGGCGTGATGTGGTTACATATGTACAACGTTGTGACATTTGTCAAAAGGTGAAAGCACCTCGTGGAAAGAAGATAGGGTTGTTACAACCCTTGCCAATTCCTAAGGGTCCTTTCTAGGACATTTCGATGGACTTTGTCACAAATTTGCCTCACAGTCCGAGTAAGCGTAATACGCAATGCTTAACTATTGTTGATAGGTTTAGCAAATTTGTTATGCTTATTCCTTGCAGGGCCAATGTGACCTCCGAGGATGTTGCCCAGTTATTCATTCGGCATTGGTACCCGATTGGCGAGATTCCTAGGACCATATTGTTAGACCGAGATGCCAAGTTTACCTGTCATTTTTGGAGGGCATTGTTTGATAATTTTGGTACTAAGTTGAATTTTTCCAGTGCATTCCACCCACAGACGGATGGCCAGATAGAGATATACAACCAGTTGGCCTTTGATGTGCTGAAGTGTTATGTCCACGATCAGCAAACAACAAGGTAAGTGGAAATCGTATTTGCCTTTAGTTCAAGCTGTTTTGAATGATTCTTTTTCATCAGCTA
>NC_141078.1:1505000-1532500 GCF_041138505.1 Cibotium barometz | reverse complement strand
GCTCCTCATATATATGTGTTTGTGTATGCACACACATAGGGTATATGCATATGTATATGTATGATATGTATAGGATATTAATTCCCCCACTCCACACCCCCTCTTCCCCCCTGTTATGGAAATGTGAATTGTGGCATTAATTGTGGAATTATTTGATATTTTATATGATATTTATGGTATGCTCATTTACCGCATGGTCGTGACTGGCTACGTGCGAAAGCGTGGAGCAGTGGTCGCATCGTGATGGGTGGATAAGCGGATTTAATGTGTCTTGTGTTTTTGGTGAGCAGATCAGTGTGGGTGTGATGGATTTTGGCCGATGCGTGGTTGTCCCGGTTTTGGTGTGCACCGATTGCCCACCCATAGTTTCATTTAATTAAATTGCTACAATTTAAATGTAAATAGCCAAGCTTGGAGACCAAGTTACTTTTGATATTTATAGCCCAAAGTGGAATGTATGAAGCTATTCTTGAGCACTTTCTTTCTGGCTAATAAATAAATACATGCATGAGGAAGCATGCTCACTCATGTATGGGGGGAGATTGAACCCATTCTCTTTGTCGTGCATACCTTTCTTTTTATCTTCTTCTTGTTTATTTGCTAGGTTATGTTAAGGCTATGGAGGTTAATACACAACATTGGTATCAGAGCTTAGATTCTATTGGCTAGGTTATGTTAAGGCTATGGAGGTTAATACACAACATTGGTATCAGAGCTTAGATTCTATTGGCTATCTCGTTACATCGTACAAAGCCTCCTTTACCCTCAAGAAGAAGTTATTAGCTTAGCATGGGTGTGATGGATTTTGGTCGGTGTGTGGCCGTTGGGTTTTTGTGTGCACCGATGGTTGCCCACCCATAGTTTCATTTAATGAAATTGTTGAATGTAAATAGCCAATCTTGGAGATCAAGTTACTTTTGATATTTATAGCCCAAAGTGGAATGTATGAAGCTATTCTTGAGCACTTGATTTTGGCTAATAAGTAAATACATGCATGAGGAAGCGTGAGCACTCATGAACACATTCTCTTTGTCGTGCATACCTTGATTTTATCTTCTTCTTGTTTATTTGCCAAGTTATGTTAAGGCTATGGAGGTTAATACACAACACCCCCAATGGGAGGCACGGCCCCCTCACTTATATTTAAGCTTGGGGAAAAAATAAAATGCCCCTCCCCCCTAATGTATACACTTATGTGTCTCTAAAAAAAAACCCCCTGTTGTACACTCACGTGATACCATAAGTTTTTCCTATTTGAATCCCCCGGGGTTTTATTCTCCTAAGCCCCCCACATTTTAACTCACGAGGTTCTCCTTGCTTCCTCCTCCCATGTTTGTGTTTTCAAGTTTTGGAATATCTATAGCCTTGTCCTAAGGCTTCTCATCAAACCCCCCAAATCCTAGTTCAAAAGGTGCTCCTTGCTTTCACCTTTCAGGAGGTCATCAATGCAAACAAGGGTTAAAGATTAGAAGATGTTCCTTGTTTGATCCTAGAGGATGTTTAAGAGTGCTTACCCATCACAAGCTTCAAAATAAAGTCTCAAAAGGTTTGTTACTTATGGGTTTGATAACTTTAAGGTTTATTTTGTTGATGATGATCTTAATAGTTTCTAAAATGTGTTTTTAAGGTTGAGTGTTTTAGAGAAATCATGTTATTGAATTGCAAATGTGATCTTTCAAGGTAAATGTGAAAAATGATAGCTTTCTCCAATCCTTTCTATCACTTATTCTTTATTGGGTTCATTTAGGCAATAGAAGATTCTCTTTTTTGCATGGTATAGAAAACCTAAGGGGAGATTTTCTATTTACATTATGGATAAAGAAGGTAAACCCTAGATAATTTCAATAGATAATGATGATGCTTATGAGATTAGGATTTTTCTTTCATTTGTGCTTATTCATTATGGGCCTTTCATTATATATATGTGCTTGTTTAATATGGGCCTTCTCCTGTGAAGAATATGCTTGAAATTGATGCCTTTGTTAGCCATCAAAGTGACATGCATGGTGGATTTGGGACTCTTCCTTAGTGCACTACATTATTCATATTGTTTGTTAATAATATTGTAGTTGTTTATAGTGTAAGAGTTGTAGCTTCTTATACTTAAGTCCATGAAAAAGGAAAGAAACTTTGAATCCTTGAACATGTAAAATATTCTTTTTTATGAAAAGTTTTCCTTTTTTAGAAATACTTCATACACTGTAGATTCCAAATGTCCAAACTCTGCTCACATCTAAGTTGATTTGTAAAAAAATCATCATGACCCCATTTTTGTAGAGCAAGAATGTGTAGCAATCCTTTAAAGGGCCCAATTTGAGTCCAAATTTCCCCTAATGCATGAACATGGATGTGATTTGGCACTGTCCCACCACCAATTATGCAAACCTTGTCCCCAACTTGTGATAGAGTGTCCATGGTTGTCAAAATGTCAATCCAATCCATAAAGTTGTCAAGATTTGGAGGGGCTTATATTCTAGGTTCTCATCTTCACCATCCACAACTATCTTATTATACAAGCTCTATGGATGTTAATTGATGTAGTGTGAGCTTCTATGTTACTGTATATGCTCTATAGAGAAGTAGTCTAAATGGTTGTATCAGACTCGTTGGCAAGAATGCCTCGACCCATGGGATCAGTCTTTTCTATTTTTAGGTATATTTTCAAGGATCGGTTACCTTTACGTATATAAACATGTTTGGTTTTCTAGTCGTGAAACAAGTCTCATGTCTCACATCATATAAGGCCTTTCAAGGATCATGGTGGTATTATATGACCCTTTTCTCTAAAAATCTCACCATCCACCAACATCTTATTTACAAGCTCTATGGATGTTAGTTGATGTAGTGTGAGCTTCTGTATTACTACATATGCTCTATAGAAAAGTGGTGTGAGCGGTTGTGTTAGACTTATTGGCAAGACTGCCTTGACCCATGAGATGAGTCTTTCCTATTTTTAGGTATATTTTCAAGGATAGATTACCTTTGCATATATAAATGTGTTTGGTTTTCTAATCGTGAAACGAGTCTCGTGTCTCACATCATGTAAACCCTTTCGAGAATCATGGTGCTATTATATGGCCCTTTTCTCTAAAAATCCATCACCACAAATGTGTGGTGGGAGCTTAGTCCAAAGGTCTTAATATCTATTTCATAAAGGATGCCCAATGGTTTTGCTATGTTCCTGTCACCCAATGGTGGACTTTCCGAGGTCTTCCAACAATCCCTGTGGTGATTATTCTGACATAAGCACAACCATTCAAGATCACCAAAGATCGTTTTTACTTTATAAACAATAGCAGGTAACACATCATTCATTTATAACTTTTTTGATGTAGTATCCTAGCTTGTTCATATGCACTTTAGCTATCCTTTAGTCTTGGATATGGAAGGAGAGTGCTCAATGTGTGCTCATTGTGTCATGGCTCATCATCTTCAAGTTCAGGTATGTGGGCTCTCATGTTCCTAGCATCCACAATCAATTACGTCTCTCCAAAGTTGAGAATTACCTTGTGAAAGAGAACTTATTGGATAACTTGAACCTTCAAGGATAAGAAAGTTGTGAGGCCTACTATGTTCCATGGTGGGTGATATTCACACTCACTTGGTTTGTACTCACTCGAAGGTGGTATTAGACTTGCCAATGTGTAAGGGATGCACACTATAGGTAGATTTTGGTGCCTTTGATTTGGTCGAAATGAAATTGTTTGTTATGGGCTACCACACCTCCAAGAGGGGACTCTACACATTCACCTAATGGATGAGCAATAGAACACAACTGTCGTGGGGTACTTACCAATGCTTCGATCTCGAGTCCCTTGAGGCCTCCAAGCTCACTTGTAAAGCTCCAAACTCCAAGCTCCACCTCCACACTGTCACCGTGTAGTTGCTCACACCATCACATAGACCAATCACACTCTCTCTCACTCTCTCATACAAGCATAAGCACACAAGCATGAAAGAGGCACAATGCTAGAATTCTCTCACTCCTCCACAAGGGGAGAGCTCTAAATAGCACAAAGGGGATTGTGTCCTTTTCATTATGAGAAAATGCCTTATATACAATTGACCCTTATTCACACTTGGGCACCCAAAACTTACTTACTAGGCCTTGGGTGGCCAATATCTCATAATGTACAACCTTTATAGTGCCTTTTCATGACAGTTATTAATGTCCTCAATTGAGGATCATGTTGTTAATCCAAATGGGATTAACATTCCTCCCTTCCTCTTGATGTGGGTTTTGTCCTCAAAACCTGTACCGACGAGGTCGAAAGACCTGGTCATCGAACTCATGTCGGTAGAAGTTGCATCTGGATTGGAGATTCCGAAGAGTGCGATGGAATGGTGAGTGTGACTTCCAAAATCCAGTGTTTATCATGTCTTCAAATGTAAGATGCATGTAGGCTGGAAGACATCGTATATAGCGGTGGTAGTACTGCATCATTCCTCTGTCTGAAGGCCCTTGATTCATGTCGAACTTCAGGTGTTGTGCTTCAAAGCCATCATAGGTTTCTTTTGGTTGATCTATTAGTACCACCAATAATTTCATAAACCTAACACTGGCCACAATGGGAGGATTAGGTATTCTTCACCATGCTTTGATCCAGGTCAGCAGTTGCTGTCTTTGTTCTTGAATATTGCCAAATGTTGCCAGTGTGAAGATAGGGAAGTTATAACAAACATGGGAGTCCCTGTTTTGGGCCTCTTGGAATTCTAGCGGCATCCACCTTCTCTTGATAGAGGCATGTACAATGGATCTATCTGCAGTGTTGGTGGCACGCTCATGTATACTCTGCTGTATTCTGGAACTATTAGAAACTCCTTCCTCCATGTGGGTTGGATTCCAAAATCTATCAGTTATGGCTATTCCTCATTTGTGTTGATGGTGGTGTATCCATACCTGATCATGAACGTGACAATTCGAATTTCTAGCAAGTCAGCTAAATGAGGGTTGGCGAGCCTTGTGTATTTTGCAACATTGGCCCACAATGTGTATTCTCTTGCCAGAGGGAGTTATTCTTCTAAGTTGGGTTGTGGGGCACGGAGAGGGTATGGTACATCATGTTGCCTTGTTGGTGTGACTATAGAGTATGCTTCTGGCATGATTTGGAGGGTAGCATCGAATGGAGTAATTTGCATTAGTACTTTGAACATGAGTTTTGGCTTTAAAAGTGGATTGCCTACTTGAATAAACTCCTCATACTCTGCAGCTGTGAAATAATCCAAGACATTACTTTCAGTGAAAGGCATAATATTTTCATGTGGAGTCAGATCGCGTACCTCCTGAGGTTGTCGTGGTGGAGAGGGGGCGAGAGTGTTAGTGGGAAAGTCTAATTCTGACAGAGAGAAAGAAGAGTAGATATAGTCAGCTTGGGAAGAGGTAGTAGGTGGTGCGCTAGGATAGGGATTGAGAAGCTTACTGTGGCTGTATTAGAATATACAAGATAAGTGTACTTTGAAACTGAAGAGGGACCTTCTTCTTCTACTTGACTGGTGCTAGGGGGTGGGTGGCTAGGCTTATGAGCCTTAAAAAAGTTTTGTATTTCAGGAATTTTGTTATTATCAATATCTGGGTAGTTTATGTGGGTGGTATCAAAATTATATCTTACATTAGTGAGCATAGCCTCTAAATGCTTGTGGATATTAGTATAAAGTTTAAGGATGCCGACAGGGTGATATAATGTGGACTCACAGAGATTCAAATGTTGGTGAGTATTGTATACTTCCATTCACCCATGACTAATTACCCATTGATAAGTATTTGCAACCACCTCGTAGTTGGCTGGCGTCTCTGGTATGCCATTTGGAACAAACAGATCGAGTTTGTCGATACTGTTGTCCAAGATTTCAGAATTTTGGAGCATGCGACACCAACTACGGAGGTTTAGCACTATAGGATGCAAGGGGGTTAGAAGAAGATGTCTTGAGGGTTAGTTAATACAAGTTCCCCCCTCAAAATGCCCATTTCTTGTGCTTGCTGGGAAGTGGCTTCCCTTTGTTGTGCTTTAGTAATTTGATTGAGCCTTTGTGCCGCCAATCTTTGTGTATCTTGTAATTGTTCTATTAGTTGTGATATGGTCTCTTCATTCTTTTGTGCCTCTGCCCAGTTTGCACTGATGGTTTCATTGAGGGATTTAATCCTTTCTGCATGCGCTTTGTTTGCTTGTTCTCTTTCCTGTTGTGTAGACTTTGCACTCTTTCTTGTTCTGAGTTGGGCTGCTAGTAGCTCGACTTGTTGTTGAAGCACATCTTCATTAGTCTTTGCACTATCTTAGCACTCCTTTATTTGTCTGGCATGTAGAGTCATGAGGTTCTGTGTGTGGGCGATCTCTTTTTGAAGTTGTTCTTTTGCCTGCTCCAGCTTTGTGTTTAAGTCAGCGTTTTCGTTGATCTTCTGTACAATTGTTTGACTTAAAATGAGGTTATTACTTTCCAAGGAATTGTATCTCTTTTCCTATTGCTCTGCAGCCCTTAAGCTCTTCATGATCACGACTCTGCTACTTCAAGGGTTGCCTTTACGCTTTGTACTTGTGCATTTGCATCTTTCAGCTGCTTCCAGAGGGTGGTGTTCCTATCATGTAACATGTGTGTTGTTAATAGGTGGCAACGCCATACCTTTTGCTCTTGTTCCTAGTGCGTACTTGTCTCAACTTCCATTTCTTTAAGTGGATCGTGAAGGAGTGCCTCTAGACCTTCCATGGTTTCTTGGATGAAGTGTGAAGAATCCATGTCTTGCTAGGAGGCTGGGGCAGCTGCTCTTTATCTTCCAACTTTCGTCTTTTGCTTGGACTTGAAGGATCTAGCAATCATTTTCTCTTACTTGACTCTAGGGGAGCCTCTAGTTCTTGTGTTGTGATTGGTACTTCTTCTACTAATCCCTCCATAGCTTGGTTCCTCTGTGTTTGTTCCTCTGCAGCCTCTGTTGGTGTATCTGCTGTGTGAATCCTTGAGGGGAGAGAGGTCTTTAAAGATGAGTTGTGCAGGGCTTGCTTGAGGGGTGAGCTATTGTTGTGGTTCTTCCACAGTAGGACTAAGTAGCTTTTTCTGCAGGTCCTCATGGTATGTTTGGATTTCAGTTGCCACCATCGCTTCTCCAGTTGTTGTGATTCTGTTGTTACATCCACAAGTATTCCTCTCATCTTTTTTTCTATTTTCTTTTTGCGGTCTTTTTTGATTTTCTTGATGAGATCCTATGTTTCCATTAATACTGCCTTCCCCTCTTCTAACCTGCTAGTAGTTTCTGTAGGTTGGTTGGGGATGAGTGCTAGCTGCATCTGCTCCTTTGGTTTAGGCTCTTTCAGAGGTCTCTTTGCTAGTGGTTAAGTACCTCAGTGAGGAGGTAAGGATTGTTGATTCTCGATTGATGGGCCTTCAGGTAATTTTCCATCTCCTTATGCATATAAAAAGTCAAGTCCTCCTCCTTTTCCTCATAAGCTTTAGCTATCCTGTTTAAGCCCACCCTATTGTACCTGTCTACCAGCTTTATTTGCATCATAAGTGACATCGCTCTACATGCTTTTTCGGTGGCTTCATCTCTAATGTTGTCGTATTTTGCTCCATTTGAATTGTAAGAATCTCTCTTGAGCATTTCGTTGATTGGGCATTGTATCAATGTTGTGCCTGTGGGCCTTCATTGCAACTAGGAGTTGTAAGGATTCTCTGATTAAATCCTCTGTGAGATGAGGAGCTGTTCTATGGTGCCATCTGCCTTTGTAATCTTTCCTGTCTTTATCTTCTTGTCGTATGTCCTTAGGTACTTGGCGAGGTCAGTGTCGACTATGCGGGGCAGTACCTCTGCCATTCTGCTGAGGCCTACTTTGTCGAGTTTTTTCTTTGACTTCAGTATCCTCTAATAGATGGAGGCACTCTGGGATGTGGCATTGTAGAGTCACCTTCCCATGGGGTGTGATGACTTCTTTCCTGAGATGAGGGTTTCTTGGAATGACTGGGCATAAGGGCACTCTGGGATGTGGCATTGTAGAGTCACCTTCCCATGGGGTGTGATGACTTCTTTCCTGAGATGAGGGTTTCTTGGAATGACTGGGCATAAGGGCACTCTGGGATGTGGCATTGTAGAGTCACCTTCCCATGGGGCGTGATGACTTCTTTCCTGAGATGAGGGTTTCCTGGAATGACTGGGCATAAGGGCCCAAGAAAATGTTTCTCAATTTGCTTGACCCTTGTAGATGGTGACTGGCTTCAATTTGCTTGACCCTTGTAGACGGTGACTAGCTAGGGACCCCATAGCACTGCTTGCTTGCGTGGTTGATGGTTGCTCACGTGCTTCGGATTTGGAGACTGACATCTCCAAGGTCTTGGGTGGGCGGTTGAAGGTAAGCGTGTGATGCACGAAAGTAGCTCGAAGATGATGAAGACACAAATTCCACATGATGCAAAGTGACGAAAAGAAGACAAAAATTTGATTTTATAACCAATCAATGCCACCTGTAGTTGCCATGCCGAATCTATATCCTTTGGTACCATTCGTAGTCTAGGAATGGTTGTCTTCTTTTGACCCATCTTGTCGTGGGGATGATGCACAAATATTTTTTTGGTTGTGTTTCTGAAAATGCACACCATCCATAGTGCAAGCTTCTATAACTTTGTTGTTGATTCATGTGAATGTTCCTTTCCTCCCTGATCCTTGCTTTTTCTTGTAGACTTGGCTTGGCTCTCCCATTCTAGCCTTGAGTGAACTACACAAGTTGCACTTGGAAAATTCACTTGTCTTTGTCAAGGCCATGTGTGGGAACTCTTTATTCTAAATTCTCCCAAAAGAAGACTTGGATAACTTTTTGTCATATCCCAATTGATCGTGTTGTGTTGATCTCATCTAATATGTCCACTTACTTATATGTTTTTGGTATCTTTAACTGAGTCTCACTTGAACCATCTAGCATAGTTCTACTCTTGTTAGGCATCCTCTTTGAGTTCATGTCCACAAAGTCTTGAACTAGTGCTCTAGCCACACCATTATTCCTGTGTTTCCATGCACATATTGACACACACAAGCCTCAAACTTTTCTCTGTTAGTGGTGGAAGGATGTCTTTGGGATCCCATGCACTTCATACCATTCTCGACAACAGACAATCATCTCATTGAGCTTAAATTTATATTTAATCTTCTGAGTTTTTGAGTCTTGAAGCCAAGATATGGAGAGCACATTATATACATAGTTTGAACAGGTTTCTTGAGACTGCCCCAAAAACTCTTGGCATATGATCAATACCATGTCACGGTCCCCAAGCTGACAACATTTACTCTGATAATAATCAATAGTGGAAACAACCCTTTGTACGGATTCAACTGCTGACATATAAAAAATTCAAATTGGTGGTGCTCTATCTTTTGGAATTCTATTTTGAAAGTGTAAATCCTTTTTTTTTTAAAATGTTGGGGCATCATTAACTTGCACACAAAATCTGGATGTGCATCACTCTTATAACGTGGCGGCTTCATCATGTACACTTCTTCTTGCAAATCACCATGCAAGAAAGCATTCTTTACATTCATTTGATGTAAAGACCAACCCTTTGCTACAGCCATAGCAATGATAGCTCTCACAGTTACCATTCTTGCAACCAGGTTGAATGTCTCCTCATAGTCTATTCCATAAGTCTGTGCATAGCCCTTGGCAACCAATCTTTCCTTATACCTTCTCACTAAACCATCAGCATTGTGCTTGACTTTATACACCCACTTACATCCAATTGCCTTCTTTTCCTCGGGCAAAGGCACTAACTCCCATGTTGCATTTGCATCCAATGCTGCCATCTCCTCACGGCATCTTCCCATTTCTTATTTCCAATTGCTTGCTCAAAGAAAGTGGGCTCAACCTCTTGTATTTCTTTTACTATGTAATCATAATGATGGGTTATATATCTATCATATCTCAACCTGTCAACATGGTATCTAACCCTCGTAGACCTGGATCACTGCCAGGTGCCCTTAGAACAGCCCTAGTTCTCCTTACACCAGGAGTAACCACACAGATGGAATGACAAGCTCCTCATCAAGGCTCTGCTCAGAGCCACTAGAATCACCATCCACATATGAGTGACCTGCTGACAAATCAGGCACAAAAGGTTGATCTACCTTTTCCTTCCCTTTCCGTGTGATACATGTGTACATACATCATTCCTCAACCTGCCTGACCATGGGCTAACATTGGATCCACTGCTTGAGGACTCCCCAGGTGGTCCACTCAACACCTGTGAATTGCTGCTCTACATGTGGTGTAACATTAGCACTTCTTACATATGCATCTTTTGTCGCCTTCACTACTGGTGTATACCAGCTACTCATCTCATCAAAGACATCTCTGCTTACTTGCATCTCATGAGTGGCAGGGTTATAACATCTATAACCTTTTTGCTCCATAGCATAACCAATGAAGATGCATTTCTCTACCTTTGGATCCAACTTTGTTCTCACTTCATTAGGAACATGTACATATGCAATACACCCAAACACTTTCAAGTGAGACACATCAGGTCTTATGCCTGTAAACTTCTATTCAAGAGTCATACCATAAACAAGTGCAGTGGGTGTCCTATTCATAATGTATACAGTAGTTGCTACTGCTTCTACCCAAAAGGAACGTGGTATATTCTTTTTAGCCACCATCAAGGCACGTGCCACTTCTGCAATGTGTGCCTGTTTTTCCTTTGCAACACCATTCTGTCGTGGAGTGTACCTGTATGTAAACTGCCTCTTGATTCCCTGCCTTCTCAGGAAAACACTGAACTCATTGGAGAATTATTCTCCCCCACCATTTGATCTTAGGCATTTTATTTGCATGCCTTTTCCCTTCTCGACCAAGGCTTTAAATCTATGAAAATGAGCAAACACCTCACTTTTCTCCTTCATGAAATAAACCCACACTTTCCTAGTGTGGTCATCAAAATGAATGTAACATAGTACCTGCAGCCTGTAATTATTGCAGTCTTGGTCAGTCCCCATACATCTGAATGTATGAAATCCAATGGCCTTGCACTGACATGCTTTTCATGTGGGAAAGCATGTTTGGCCTGCTTACCAAGCTAGCATGCTTCACATACTTTATGCATACCGTCAACCTTAAACTTTGGCAAACTTGTAACAATGTTTTGGGCTTGCATAGACTTTAATCATTGTATATTCACATGACCAATGTGCTTGTGCCATATGTCAATATCTACAATGACACTTGTTCCATGCACAAACATAGCTACCTTTATCTCAGGCATATTCATCCAAAGTAAACATCCTGCCATTCTGTTATCCTTCGCAACTAAGCGACACTTATTTTTGAAGTCTTCCACAAAACATGCTTGAGGATTAAACCTCACTTGTAGACCCTGCTCAACCATCTGTCCACACCAGAAACGAGGTTCTTTGTAATATTTGAAACATGAAGTACATCAGCCAAGTACTTCATTTTTTCATCTTGCATAGACAATGGCACTTTACCAACATGCGCAATGGGATGTGTAGTATCATCACCTGTTTTTCTACATAACCTGGTTTTTTCATTTTCTGCATATCTCTAAACCACTCAACATGACTGGTCATGTGGTTAGAGGCGCCAGAATCCACGTACCATATATCTTGAGATCCTGACATATCTCTTATTATGGAACTAAGCATGTGCTGCATCACAAACAGCTGCTCACTTCTATCATCACCTCCATGTTTGCTAGATGATGTATAGTTGTCTTGTTGTTGCAACTTCCCACTTTTAATGTCATTCTGCTTTTTGTAGCAGTCCTTTACTATGTGTCCTGGTTTCCATAGTGATAGCACTCTATGCTATTTGCATTTTGATTTCTTTGCCAACCACCTCGGCCTCTTTAGCTCCCCCTGCCTCTAGACTGGCCTCTTCCACATGTGTATGATTGCTGTTGTGAATCATTGGACTGTTGTTGTCTATAATTCTGATTTCCTTGTCGGCCACCACCTTGGGCTCAACCATGGCCTCTGCCTAAATTAGAGTAGAAGGCTTGTTCCAATGTGTGCTTGCTTTGTGAAGAAGAATCCTCACCTAAAGCCTTTTCTTCTATAATCAGCATAGGTATCAAAGTCCCAAAAGTTGGGAATATTCTCCCTAACTGCAATGGAGGTCTTAAATGGCTTGTACTCTTTGCCAAGCCCATTCAAACAGACACTCACCAAATCATCATCCTCCACTGATACATTGATAGACCCAAGGGATTCAACAATTCCCTTGATCTTTAACGAATATTCATTGATGGTGGACATGCTTTTCTTTTCCACAGTATACAACTCTTGCTTTAACTGTGCAACTTCCTTGCCTTTGTGTTAGTCTGGAACATCTGAACTAGATTCTGCCATGCAACTGCTGGAGTATTTGCATCATCCTGTATGTGTCCTATCATAGTTTCTGTGACACTAATTGAAAGCCAATATATGAATTTTCTTGCACCCTGATTCCAATTATTGAATATCTTTATATTTGCAGGAGTGGCATTCTCCTTAGATAACTCTGAAGGCTCCTCATTATCTCCTTCTACATAATCTAAAAATCCTTTACCCATTAGGAAGTTGTTCATTTTGAACTTCCAAGCATGGAAGTTATTTTTATCCAGCTTCTCACTATCAATCTGATTAATTCCGTCAGACATGTTTTCCTGTAGCAATCAAATAACCTTCAAATACACAACTTCTATATGCAACCTATAATACAACAGTATCTCCTGTAAACTGCTGAAGTAGCGGTACTTTAGCACAACTTGTGTGTCACCAAATGTGACCAAAGTACATGTACATACACCCAGTATGAACAATACATGCGCAAACCTTGTCTGCACTTCCAAAATACACTGCTGTACTGCAATAACCAGATTTTGAGTAGAAATAGTTATCTACCAGAACTTCCATAAAATTGTTAAAAATACCATGCAGTGACGAAATAGGGCCTGTAACGTGCTCGAATGGGTTATAGGCCAAAAACATATTTCCAATAGGATGGTATACCTTCCTTGTAGCTCCTCTCCTGCTGCAAAGACAGCTCCTCAATCGGAGATGTGTAGCTCCTAGAGCTACTATGGGGGTGTTGTACCTAAACCAAGAAGGAGAAAGAGTGCTCTTACCCGTGTAGTACCACTTCCTTCCTTGCTTGTTCTTGCCTCTTGCTTGCCTTCTTAGCTCTCACATGAACCAGGATTTGATACCATAAAGAGAATGTGGGGGAGAGGGAGAGCTTCAAACCCTAGCAAGCAAACACACACACACAAGAGAGAGCAAGACACAAGAGAGAGATGGATAGCTGAATTTTCTTCTATCTTCTTCTTCTCTACTCAACCAATCCAACATAAAGATAAGAGTACACACTATATGGGTTAGTAATCAACTACTATAGTATACACGGGTTGGTCCATAATGTGAACCCAACTAAATGAGCTGGCGCTATAACTATGCCAGTCTCTAGTAATCCAAAATGGCTTTCACACAGCCTGTCATCCCACTGGCCGCATATCACCCATAATCTCACCAACCATGCCAGTGATGTAGATGCGGAAGCTATCACCCAAGTTGGTCATTAATGTCTGCCATAGCACTAGTTGAGCTTGATATCTTAACAATAGAGGGCCAAGCTACCATCAACAAAGTAACACCATCTTTGTTGGTAGATTGGACCTAGGACCAAGCTACTAGTAAAGATGATGTAGATTTGTTCATGGTAGCTTATCCCTAGGGTGAAGCTAGATTCTCTTGTGTGTGATAGATTGGTCCAAGGGTCACTCTTGATTGCATGGTAGAATGGCCTTTGGGCCATTCTTGCAAGCACAATGTACTTTAGAATGGCCCTAGGGCCATTCTATCTACACAATGTGCTTGAGAATAGCCCTAGGGCCATTCTCCACTCCCTTCTTTCAACTCTTGGTAAATTTTAGAATGGTCGGCCAATCTCTTAAGAGAATGGCCCTAGGTCCATTCTACCATCCATTATGATCTCTAGAATGGCACTAGGGCCATTCTCTCAAGGACATTGTGCATGGTGGAATGGCCCTAGGGCCATTCTACCTCTTGTGTCAAGAACGGGTGAATTTTAGAATAGTCCTATGGCTAATTGCTGCATATACATGGCAAGAATGGCCATAGGGCCATTCTACCATGCACAATGTGCTTTAGAATGGCCCTAGGGCTATTTTACCATTCACAACTTGCTTGAAATATTGGACCTAGGTCCGTTCTACCATCCATAATGGAAAATTTTAGGATGGTTGTAGGGCCAATCTCTAGACATGCATGCATAATATAGTGTGCTTGGAAGATTGGACCTATGTCCATACTAGCATCCATGATGGTGAATTTTAGGAAGGCCCTTGGGCCAATATCTCCATGTGTATGCATAAAACATCAAGATTACACATGGTAGAATGGCTCTCGGGCCATTCTTGCAACAAGCACAACGTACTTTAGAATGGCCCTAGGGCCATTCTCCACTCCCTTGTATCAACTGTTGATAAATTTTAGAATAGTTCTTAGGCCAATATCTACATGTGCTTGCATAAAATAGTAAAATATTGAGACTTACAAGAATGGTCTTGGCTCTGTTCTCCACTTCCATTGTGTCAACCAAATTTTAGAATTGTCCTTGGGCCAATGTCTCGAGAGAATGGCCCTAGCGCCATTCTATCATGCAATCTTGAGAGAATGGCCCGAGGAAACACAAAAGAATCTATAGTGACACTTGCAAGAGAATGTAGGTTGGCCCTAGGGCCAAGCTACCGTGAACAAATCTACATCATATTTGTTGGTAGATTGGTCATAGAACCAAGCTACCATTAACAAAACAGTATCATCTTTGCTGGATGCATACATACACCCAATGGCAATTGTTGACCTCCTTGCAGCACATACACTATCTGCATAACCAATCTATCAGTTCTTAAAACAGAGTTCTGAAGGGAATCAATGACCTACCCGCAGTGCTCGAAATCGCCTGCTTTTTGAAAATCGGAGGTCCTAACGCACCCGAAACGCGTTTTCAGCCCCAAAAAATCTGTCTGATAGGACCGATAGGACAATATAGTTGCCCTATAGCTTTACTCCCACGAAGAAAGCTCTTCAATCAGAGATCGTTTGCCGGTACCTCCCGTAGAGCTCCCGACAAGGGTGTAGTTGCCAACACAAATAGGGAAGAGTAGATGAGCTCTTACCCTCGTACCACTTCCTGTGCTTCTCTTGCTTGCAGTAGCTCAGCCCTTAGCATGAACTAGGGTCTGATACCATGAAAAGATGCAGGGGAGAAGAGAGCTTGAGCTCTTGACACACTCACAAAACCCTAAAAGAGAACACACAAGGTGAGAGGCTGAAAATCTTCTTCTTCTTCACACAACACTCAACACACCATATACAAAGATAAGAGCACACACAATATGAAAGATACTCAACCAAATACATACTTGGGTTCTCTATAGTGTGAACCCAACTAAATGCTGGCGCTATAACTATGCCAATCTCTAGAATGGCTGTCACACAGCCTGTCATCCCACTGGCCGCATATCACCCATGATCCTCGGGGAGGTCGCTCACAAAAAAATGTGAATATTACGTGCGTTCAACAGAAGCATATTTTTAATTTATGAAACTTATAGAAATATATTTACATAAGGGTATGATATAAAAAATTTTAAAAAAAATTTACAAATTCATAAAGAAAAGGGGATATTATATGGATTAAAAAATTCACAGATAAGGGATTTAAAATATAGGCCTTGAACGCACGCGATAGGGATATTCTACATAGAGTGACCCCCCCGAGCCATGATCTCACCAACCATGTCAGTGGTATAAGTGTGGGGCCTATCCCCCACGCAGGTCATCAGTGTCCACTGCCTCACTAGATGAGCTCGATATCTCAACATGAGTGTACTCAACAACCTTCGCCAAGAGTCCATTCAAATCCAACACAATTACTCTTCTATCATCCTGTAGAGGTCTCGGCACCATCTTTGCTAGGGGTGGAGGGAGACAAAGGAACTCTGGGTGATCCATCAACAGGATGGCAACTGGTCCATATGGTTTTACCTCTAGTCTATCCCACAATTTCTAAAAGCTGAGCACATATCCAGTCCCATTTAGCATGCTCCATCCTCTTCAGCCTTATCGGATTTGGTGTTATGACCTTTGGTCGCGCATGTTTACGTATTTTACTATTTACATAGATAAATAAATGCCAATGTTTTGCATTATGATCACCATGACGCAAACCTAGTATCCGAAAGCACATGTTCCTGACCATGAAATTAATATCATCATTCAAACACATGTTACTGACCATGAAATTAATATTAATAGAATCCTAAATCTTAATACTACTGACTTACTAATAGAATACAAGTAGTACTGACAATACTAGTAGTAGTAAATACTAATAGATTCCTTATAGAATCCTAATAGTATTAGTAGAATATTCATAGTACCATTAGTTTTAGTATAGCACTAATAGAATATTCATAGTCCTTATGGTGCTACTAGTAGCAACAACACAGGGAATATAACAGCAGAAATAATAGTACTACCACCACTGCCCGCATATGATAGCATACGAATATGATGCTAATTAGTTGTAGTTTAATACTATTGGACTACTAGTAGTTCAGAAACCTACCGAATCTGGCTGTCTACATTCTTGAGGCATGTGAAACTATGAACCTCTTGGAAGCTGCAGGTATCTTCTGACAACAATATGCTTCCATGCACGTATCCACGTCCAAACAAATGTTCGCGAAATAAAATAATTGAAACACATGCCTACAAGGGAGGACTGAGTAGTGGGCTTCCTCACATCACTGAATATCATGCCACATGTTGAGCAAGCCTTTGCAACTATATAAGCAAGGCCTTCCTTGTCTCCAATGTTTGGCAGTTCAGGTATGACTACTAGTCATTCATTAGTCAAGGAAACTGAAGCAACAAACTTTTCGTGCACTTTCACCTCCTCGGGCACCATTTTCTTCACCTAGCAATCAAGCAAGAGAGCATGTTAGCACGCGTAAAAACCTAAACCTTGGATGGACTGCCAAAATAGATAAACTATATGAACATGTCGTCAAAGATGCAACCTTTTCTTCCATATTTTCCATCTCATCTGAGTGCCCAAGTAGCTACAATGCTGAATTGCATGCCAATATCTCTGTTGTGAGTTGTTGAGCTCTGCCAGCATCTGTAGTTTGCAATTCAGCTTCCAACGTAGCCAACCTAGAATTAAACTTCTTGACAGCTTCCATGACACCCGCATTGCGGCGAAGCATGTTCTTTGCTTGTTCCAATTCATTAGCTATGTGCTCAAAGCTTGCCTTCGCATCCTCTACCCTCCTCTTGCTTTGCTGAATTAAGGCAGCCAATCTACTCATATCTTCTGAGGTGTGCACAAACTGAGTAGTCTCTTGTGCATTTTGGGCTCGTTTTGGGTAGGCTTATTGTCAGCGTTGGGTTGTTTAGAGTCAATGCTGTCAGTAACCCATTGGATTTTTTTCTCCATTTTCTCATGTGCTTTAACATTTGCATTAACAGACTCTGCAAACTTAGCCCATGCAACCCTGTACTTTCCTTTGTAGCAGTAAGGGCTGTTTTGCTATTCTCATAAACAAAACCACGAGCGAAGGCAATGGAAAGCTCATGATTGATGGGCTCTCAGTGGTACACCTTATAATGTAAGGTCACCATTTGTGGATAGAGGTGAGGCTTTAAATCCCTGCACTTCACAATTTTTCATGTCCTAAGAACCTGGAATACTGATAGCCAATCTTTGACTGGTACGTCGATATCTGTCAATTGCCTCGGGTTGGCCCCTTCCAAGCTAAGCCCACGCTCGGTATGAAAATCATGCTTTGTGTGACAATATCGCCTTAGCATGGGAAGCTCAACAAACGGAGGTACCCAACGAGATGAGCCTATTTTAGATGTCATTTTTGTGATCACCCTTTCCGAGATGACAATCTGGCATCACATGAGGGCTCATGTTACTGAAAGAAGGAGAGCATGAATGGAAATAGAACGTGCATCAATGATAAACAGATACACACCTCTTTTTTTTAGCCTGAAGGACGATCGCTGACTCCCTAGTGTGCATCGCCCCACCAAAATGGAAGCTTCAAACTCTGCAGCCGAGCATGTAGAACAGACTAACGTGCACCTGTCTTCTCCAAACTCTGTGCGCCTCCTTAGTCAAGCATGCAAATCAGATGTCTCCTCGAGTGTACGTCGCCTCCCATCATGAATAGGCCCTTTTGTTCAAAATGATAACACAAAGTGGTGGCAACATAACCGTTTTCTTTTGTTATTAAATACCCCACTAAATTTTTATTCCTTGAAATTAAAATGCCTTGTCCCTTTTGAAAGTGCTACTAGCCACCACTATTGCAAACCACTAAATAGTCCAAATAGTGGTGCACCATCATGCATACACTCTTTATGTTTTTTTTGAAGTCTCTAAGTTATTGGGAACATATATTTACTCCTAGACTATTAACTTATATTTTCTCCTAGACTATTTACTTTGGTAATTCTAAGTCTGTACTCGCTAAGGAACGTTAGCCTCGCTGTCTCACCAAGTCTGGCGCCTGACACCGCAGTAGTCGCGCCAAGCTCAGGCCATCTGGAACACGTACGACACCGGTCGATTCTGCCCCAGTGTGGATGGGTAGAGCACCACCCTCTTGTGCAGGCGCGGAGAAGAGCAGGTCTCAAGCTGCTGCTCCATGTTCAGCAGGCGCATGTTGTCGGAGAGCAACTGCTAGATGGACTGCTCCGACGACACTCGCTTCAGCAGGCCCCATGCTATGAAAAGACAAAGAGAGACGTGTGAAAACAGAATAAGCTAGAAGAAGTCTTAGAAAAAAATTAATCAAAGCTTCCACCTCAAAAGTTAGAGTCCTCACTCCTCACTAATTAATTAATAGCGAAAAAGAATACCCTAATATTGTTCTTCAGGACTTATGCTCGAGCCTTTAAACGTCATGTCCGCTCTCTCTTATCATCGTGTTGACGTTAATACCTCTCTCTCTCTCTTATCATCCGGCAATGGTTGGGATTCCATTTGTGAGCCACACACGTACACAGGCACACACAATGCTGCATCTTCACTTCCTGGGGGCTGTATTTGTCCTGCTAGTTCTCTCTCCTGTCACTGTGTGGGCTACGCAAATTGCAGGATGCTACACAGGTAATATTTGCCTCTCAAATGCGCTCACGTTTCTTCACTGACATTGTCTAGATAGGCTGCAGGATGCTACGCAGGTAATATTTGGCCTCACATGCAGCTCAAAGGCATTGTCTAGAATCTAGATAGGCTTGCGTTATTTGACCCCTCAAATGATCACATTTTTTACATTAAGATTGGTTTGATCACATTTTTTACATTAAGATCGGTTTTCTTGCTACAGTAGTCTGCCACCTGCAAGCACTTAGGCTCTAATCCCCTCTCTGTCTGAACCATTTTGTGTGTATGAACAGCTGCGAACGGCGTGCAGAAGTGTGGGCAGCATGCTCTACCTAAAGGTGTATGCCTGTGGCAGCAGGGCATCATACAGCAGCACTCGGCAACAGGTCCATCAAGATCTAGCTGCGTGTTTGAGGTGATCAATTAACCATAATTACCTATACCCTAAATCTGTTTAAATGCCATTTGTTTGAGGTGATCACTCAAGATCTAGCTGCGTGTCAATTAACCATAATTACCTATACCCTAAATCTGTTTAAATGCCATTTGTTTACCATTTAATCACTCTGATCTCACTGAATTTCCATCAACCATACCTCATTAATCTGCTGGGTTTTGTGTTTGAGGTAATCAATTAACGATAACCTACACCTAAACCAGTTCGAATCAAATACCATATATAATCTCTCTGCTCTTGATGAATTTCCATCAACATTGCCTCATTAATTTGCTAGTTTCTTTTTTAAATTAGGTACGCCATTCAGATTTTTTGCAAATTATTGGGAGTCATCCGAATCTGGAGTTTGTAGCGGCCACAGACGGGCATGAGGGGGGCGTGTACTTCCCGGACAAGCAAGAGTTTTACTTCTCCAGCACCAGGAAATCCAAGCCTAAGCCCAACATCAGCGTATTCACCTTTACTTCTGTATTTTGCTGCTTTTTTTTATCGCGTTATTGATAAATCTTGCGCGTAATATTTAATAGCTACAGCCTACAGAATTACACGACATGACATAATTAAAATCTTTCAAGACAATATATGTTTAACGCTGACGAAAAGCCGGCCCGCGCGAGTTCGGTGTGTTCAAAGCTCATTAAAAGTTGCGATTTTTAATTAACAACAATTCTAAAGCAAGTCGGAGCAAGAGAAAAAAATATTTTTTTAGAAAGAACAATATTCGCAGCTGCGTCTGCACGATAATGACACGTTCATGATAATTTAAAAAAAACTAAGAATATTTCCAATGCATGATGCCAGCTAGTTTGCCACCTTCTTACGTGATTACGTCAACGCGGATTTTATTCTAATAATAGCTTCCTCAAGGAAAAATACAGCTTTGCTAACTTTTTGACTTTTAATTGAAAATAGTTATTATGCACCTCAGATCCGATTGTGCACGTAAAAAAAATTAGCTATTTCAATGTAATTTTTTGACTTTTTAATTCAAAACTGTGCGGGGGTTACCTTACTATGGTTACGGAGGCGGTTAAGGGGGTTCTCATTGGTTTTGCAGCTCTATAAACTATCCCTCGTGAACAACACAGTCTCCACGGTTTCGGAGACCACGCCAATGTCCAACGGCATGGTTCTAGACTTGTCCGGCCATTTACTTGTGTGCCAACAGGGGCTCGGCGCCCAAGGAGGTTTCATACAACGCATCAATCTGCTCACACAAGAAAGCAGCATAGTGGCGGACAATTGGTTCGGCCTGCCTTTCAACAGCCCCAACGACGTGGTGGTGAAGAGTGACGGCTCCATTTGGTTCACTGACCCTGACTATGGCTGGTAAATATATCGTCGTTTACTAACTATATGCACAAGTCTACCTTCGTTGGTTTTATAACATATCACATACACACTAGCCTATGCTTTTATTCTATTTTGCTTATAACTAACTCTCCTAACACAAATTATAAAACTTTAGTTCATTTGGAGAGGGTTCCTTACTTGTGTCAGTGTCTCTTAATTCTCAATAGATTTTACCTATTGACTAATTCTCTATAGATTTTGCCTATTGATCTTTGTCTGTTATAAGGGGAGAATGCTCAAAGATTTGATGCACCAACTTCAAATCAATTAGAAGATGTAGTAAAAATGTTGAAATCAATGAATCTAGGGTTAGATGGGTGATACTTCATGTTATTGACAACATGTCGCTATTTTGGCCTAGCTTAATGTTTATATATAATAGGTGAAATTTCATGTTGCTAACAACATCTCCAAGAACGGGTCTTTTGGTCCCTCTCAAGTGTAAGGAAAAAGCCAAGCTTTAGTTTAATTACAATTTAATTTTAAAATTTACGTGTAAAAATCAAATTTTAGGCTCTCAAAACCTACAAAATTTAAGAGGTTCTAGAAAATGAAAACTCTTAATTTTGAATATTGTTTTTAATAATACTTTTAAGATTTGAAATAAAGATTTGACACTTCTTCCTAAAATGCTTTTATTTGCACAATGCAAGCCATGTCCCTCCTTTATTCTTTCTCATGCTTGTCACTAATGATTTCACCTTTCCTTTTTTTAAATGGGTTTTTTAACTCTCTGTGTGCTTTTTACTTCTTTGGAAAAACTTCTCAAAGAAAAATTGCCTTGCGGTAATTTTTAAACTTTTTTAAACTTAATTTTCTGCTTGCGGCATTACCTTCTCACTTTCACAACTATTTTTACCTGAAAACATGGAAAAATTAATGTGAGTATGAGACTTGCCATTCTCAGTTTATCTACCTTATCATTACACAATTGTTCTAGGTACTAGTTAACATCAAATTCTTAGGGTGAGGAAAAATATGTGCCCAATGGTAGGTTAGATTTCCAAAACCTTCTAAATTACTTTGATCTGTTGTTATTGTCAATTGGCATTTAAAAAGATGGGTTTAGAGCCATGTCCCATTGGCTATCTTGTCTTAAAGACTCATCATCATCCTATACACCCCAACCCTCCACCCCCTCTCTTCCCTTTCTCTCCTTCTCTCACTCTCTCTTAATCATTCACACAGTTTTTTTTGCTTTACAGCATTACCTTTCCTTGTAAGACTTTCACTACCATTTTTGCATGGAAATAGGGAGAAAGGTAGGTTAGATTTCCAAAACCTTCTACTTTGATATGTTGTTATTGGTATTGGGTTTAGTGTTGTTATTGGTAATGGGTTTAAAAAGAGGGGTTCAGTGTTGTTATTGGTATTGGTTTTAAAAAGAGGGGTTTAGAGCTGGCTTGGCTTGGCCTAGAGACCCATCATCATTCTATATACCCTCACCCCCCTCTCTCCTTCTTTCACTCTCTCTCACTCTCACTCTCACATTTTAATTGGCTTGGCTTGGCTTAGAGACCCATCATCATTCTATATACCCACCCCCCACCCCCCATCTCCTTCTTTCACTCTCACTCACACATTTTAAGGTCCTTTGATTCAAATCCATCCCTTGGTACTCTTGTCTATGTTTTGAAAAATGGATGGAACAGCTCAGCTATGTATAGACGATTAGCGTAGTCCTCACATGATGATGAAAGATAGAGAGAGAGAGAGAGAGATATGTCTAAGGAAGGCAAGGAAGCAGTGTCTAATTGCAATGTCTAATTAATTGTGGAGGGGATCAACAGGATCCAAGGCTTCAAGGAGAATGCACCCCGGATCAACAACCAGGTGTACCGCATCAGCCCGTGGGGTGTGGTGGACGCTGTGGCGGACGGCTTTACCAAGCCCAACGGCCTGGCCTTTTCACACGACGAGAAGCTCCTCTACGTCACAGACACGGGCTCCTCCATTGGGTACCCTTCCCATTCTATCGATCCTGTTATACAACGTTGCAGTATTTCTTTTTTTTTTTCAGTTTTTTTTTTGGGGGGGTATTGAAAGGGTATACATGTTTCTGCAGGAATGGGTCGGTTGACACATCCCTTCCCCACTCGGTCTATGTCTTTGACGTAGACTTCGACGGAAATTCGCTCTCCAACAGACGTCTGTTCGCCTCCGTCGCCTCTTTTGATGGCAGCTACGCCGGAATCGGCGCCCCCGACGGCATCAAGGTGGACACCCGCGGCCGTGTGTACGTGGCCAACCCGGACGGCATTCAAGGTTAAAACCGGTTCTAATCCTTGATTTTTAGTTAGTCTTGTTTGATTTCTCCTAATGGTTTTCAAAGTAATTCAAATTCTTAGAGTAATGGGAGCTTACCCCTCCTCCAACATCTAAATTGTTTCCCGAATCTCCAAATTTTTGATTCTTGCCACATGGAAGTTTCATGAAACTCTTCCTTTATATAATATAGAGAAGAGATGGAGGTGATTGATATATGGTTGTGTAATTGCAGTGTTTAATCCAGATGGAGCCTTGCTTGGCTTAATCCATCTGACTGGCTCAGCCAACATGGGTTTTGCGGGGAAGAAGCTAGACCGGCTTCTCATCTTGAACGACACTGCCATCCACTCCATCCACCTCAATGCCCACGGTGCTAACCTCTTCTACGCCCAAAAACACCCCCATTAATCCCAGATAGATGCACAAACAAATGCTCCACGTTCTTTTCACACTTACTTCACTTTTATGACTATGCACAATGGAGAACTCTCTTGGAAAATCCCCAGTTTATTGTCATAGTTGGAAATGTCACCTTATGAAGGATGATTAAATTAAGAGTTGAATAAAATTTTACCATGCACTTACTCAATCTCAAACTCATCCTAAGAAGGTTATGCATGGAATGATAGTGCATTGTGTTCAATAGTCGAGCCTTCAAAGGCCAAGGAATATCAAGGTATACTAGCACTTGGATGGTTGGTCCAACTTCCAATGCTTAGTTTATAAATGTGTAGTCACACCAAATTTCTTATATGTTGTCTTCTTTTTTATTTGTTAAACGTCTTTTGTTATTTGATAGTGGCATAGGCTATCCAACCTACCAAAATTTAAGAGTGGCAAGCTACACCGCAATGAAAATTTACGAAATGCTAAAGATAGCATTATTTTAAGAACATTAGCATTGATGAATTGTGAAGAGCTTGTTTGAGCAATTCTCAAGCCGGCCTTAAAGCTGAAGCGTCTCTACTAAAAAGAAAAGATGTTGATCCACCCTTCTTCCAATGTAAATTTAGGTGATTTAATGGTAGACAATTAAAGTTCTTGCAATGTAAATTCAGGTGATTTAATGGTATAGACAATTAAAGTTCTTGAATCCCATTGCTTTTTTTATAGGTAAAATTTTTGTTTTTGAGCCTCATGAAGAGAAAACCTCTCAACATCACTACAAAAAATGTGTGGTATCACATGAGTACATAGTAGTCAAATTTTTATTTGTCTCTACTTGTATTATTAACATAGGAGGTGTCGTCTTTATTGTCTATAAGTGTGTTGTCCTATTGACAAAGCTTTAAATGTTCATCTAAAAAAAGAGTATAGTTACATGAAATGATGTACATATTTTGTAACTTCGGATTTTGTGGATATAGAATTTTTCTTGGGAGTGAGATCAATATGATCTCCAAGTTAAGAAAGAATTATGTAGGTTACCTAGTAAAAGATTTTCTATTTTGTTTTACAAAATATATCTCTATTGTATGCTTTTGTCCATTCAAAATTCTATAATTAGATTTTCTTTTATTGCATAGATTGAATTATTAAAGATAAAATTAAAAACACCATTAGCCTTAGCAACATAATTAAATTACACATTACAAGATTATATCACGAGGGTAAAGTACATACTACTTGTCCATAAATTTTCACATAAAAAATAATTATATATAATTTAGAATTAGATAAGTATGCATGGTGTTTATTATACTATATTATTAGCCTTAAGCTTCATACATAATTATATAAGTATGAGCTTTAAGGCTAATAATATAGATAAGTATGCATGGTGTTTATTGTACTATATTATTAGCCTTAAGATTCATACCTAATTCTATAGGAAATATTCAAAACATCTGGATGCTTTTTGTGTCATGAGATTACATTTTAACTTGTCAAATTGTAAACCTTTACATATCACACTAGATCTCACCCTAGAGAAAACCCATTGAATTTTTATTCATTTAAAATATATTGAGTTGCATTGTTCTTGTCTAGGATCAACATGGTGATTGGTTGGATGACTTGAAGTTATTACCATATACATTCCTTGTAAGTTTTTCTTATATAAAAAGTAAACATCTGCATTAAGGATTGCAAATTGTATTAAATCAAACATAAAGTAACTTTGCCTTTTCAATATATATTACCATTTCTCTTCCAAAAGGCAACATGCATTTTGAAGGTTAGTGTATATAACATTAATAAGTGATTTGATTTTATGAAGTTGACACATCAAGTGAGAATAACACACAAAGGACCCTAGAGAGTAGCAAGCCATGTAGGGGTAAGGAGACAATGCAAGGAAGATTTTGATGAGGATAAATGACGGAACGATCAATCTTAATGTAATCCACAAGAGGTTTGGAGACGTGAAGGACAATTCACAAAGGTTTTTTAAACATATTGTCTTTTTTCTTTTCCCAAAGAAGACATCTTGGCTATTTATTTATATAAAAATTGGGGTGGGGGATTTTACTCTTATTTTTTAAGAGAGTATATACAAACAACCATGAACTTAGAAGCACGCACTCCCCACCATGATGCTCCGGGCTAGTATTGTGAGGCTCAAGCACAACACCTCCTCTACAACAAGAGTTAGAGTAAGGATTTTATGCTTCAATCAAGCACTCTTCCTTATTAATTTCTATCAACGTGTTAGAAGTAGCTTACCTTACATTGATTAAAGGATCTCATTAGAGAATGGATGAGTGGCTTCAATAGCACAAAGAACTAGGTAAGATCAAAAAAATATTTTCAAACATTTGGTGATCACAATGCCATTTTTTAGAGTATAAAGTATTATAACGAGTCATGAGACGATGACTAAGAAAAAAGGAAAACCTCTAAACCCTCACTACATAGTTTCAAAATATTTTAACGGCCTTCTTGCCACATGAGGTAGATCTGTCAAATACGAGGTGTCATTCTTGAGTATTGAGTTATACTCATCCTGCATAGCATGCATCCAATGATCATCATCATGTGCTTCCTCAAAGGAAACAGGTTTCTTCTCATTACATAAAGTAGAAATGAGAACATGATCCACATGATAATAATCTACATGATGAGAACTTGCACGAGTTCTGTTAGGTAAAGGAGGTACCACCTTGCTATCCCTCACAATGTCTGCACAAGCCATTTTGGCATATGCCTAGATTCTTCTATGGCTGCTCTCTCCTCATCCACTACATCGTCAATAATTTCCTCATCAAAAGCCTGATTTGCAAAAGTTGATTTTGAACCTACAAAGACTGAATGTCTCTACAAATAACAAAATGACGTGAGGTGATTTCACCACCTATGCCCAAAAAATATCGCAACTCACCGAAATCCTTCATCTCAAACTTTTGTTTCAAAAGCCTCCTGACATCATGTATGTCAACACTATCACCAAGGATTATCAAGTCATCCACATAGTTGACTAATAGCATGATCTCTCTATCTGTCTTTTTCACATAAAGTAAAAAATCTGCATTGGATGTCTGAAATCCAATGGTAGCAAGATACCCCCCGATCTTGTTTGACCACACTCTGGGTGCTTGCTTCAAGCCATACAACACTTTACATAACCTGCACACAAAATCTAAGTGTGCATCATCTCATAACCTAGTGGATGCATCATGTAAACTTCTTCTTGCAAATCACCATGCAAGAAGGCATTCTTTACATCCATTTGATGTAAAGACCAACCCTTTGTTATCGTTGTAATCATAGCAACGACACCTCTCACAGTTGCCATTCTTACAACAACCGAGCTGAATGTCTCTTCATAGTCAATGCCATAAGTCTATGCATAGCCTTTGGCCACCACCAATCTTACCTTATACCTACTCATTGAGCCATCCGCATTATGGTTGACTTTATACATCCACTTATATCCAATTGCCTTCTTTTCCTTGGGCAAAGGCACTAACTCCCATGTTGCATTTGTATCCAATGTTGACATCTCCTCATTCATGGCATCTTCCCATTTCTTATTTCCAAGTGCCTGCTCAAAACAAGTGGGCTCCAATTCGTATATTTCTTTAACCATGTAAGCATAATGATGGGATGTACATCCATCATATCTCAGCCTGTCAACAAGATACCTAACCTCGTAGGCGTGCATACACATGGATCATTTCTAGGTGTCCTCAAAACAACCCTCTTTCTCCTTACACCAGAAGTAACCACAGATGGGATGCCAAGCTCCTCATCAAGGCTCTGCTCAGAGCTGCTACTAGAGTCACCATCCACATATGAGTGACCTTGCTGAA
>NC_141078.1:1375000-1502500 GCF_041138505.1 Cibotium barometz | reverse complement strand
AAAGGCCACTACAAGGAGACAGGGTAAGGGGCCTGGATTGGTAGCAAAGGCTCCCTCTCAGAAGAAGCCAAGGAAAGGAAACCCTATTCATATTCTGAAGCAGGCTAGAACAAGGATGTTCTCATAGAACTTCTACATTCTAAAGGAGATTAGGAAGGCGCAGAATTGTGTAGAGTTATGTGTTCCCAAGCTCCTGTTCTAGAGGGTGTGCAGGTCTATATGTGAGAACTAGAGCCTATCCGTAAGGTGCAAGAGGACAGCCTTGCTCTGTCTACTACAGGAGGCTACTGTGAAGACTTTCTCATAGAGTACTTCAATGACCTATGTGTTGTGTGTGCCCACGCACATAGGATGACTATAATGCCCAAGGATAGTGAGACACTGAAGAGGCTTAGGTGGAGGTATGAGAAGCTTCTATACCCTCTGCAGAGATTATAGACCCAAAAATGAAAAACATCCTCATGATTCCACCAGCAAGAGCTCCTCAGGATAAAATAAAAATTGTAGATATTACACACGATATTAACACAAGAGCTAGGGTAGAACAGGACGCTAGATGGGAGGAATTGCAGAAGGTAAGAAAAGACAAGGATCAACAAGTAAAATCGAACCCAAAGAATCTCCACGAATAGTACATCAAAGAAATAGAAGAGTTGGAGTCAGTCAACCTGGAGATACTAAAGGAGCTTGCAGAGGGGCATTTTTGTCTTCGTGAATATGGAAGATGGTGAGCGACAGCCTCTGACATCATGGATGTCAGACTTTGATGGAGAGGACATCACAGATCGTAGATACTATCCTATATGTCTGTTTAAAGTAGGTATCCAAATTACATTTTCTGATGATATGGTAGTTCCGTCTTTAGTTCTTCCCTTTTTCCTCAATGAGTTACCCTTGTATTTACAATTTAATAAAGTGCTAGCTTCCACATGAGAGAGCCACTCTGAGGTGTTTATTCTCAACTCTCAACTGGCACCACTACTACTACAAAGGAGTACTTCCCAGCAAGAGATTCAAAAGTGGTTTATCTATTTGAACATGCTGGAGGTTACCATATTAATTTTTTCATACAAATCAGGGTATGTTACTCCTCTATCTTGTTAGTTATATACATCTAATAGGGGATGCCTTAGTTTTAGATATTTTTGCTTGCAGGAACCGTTGAAGCCTTGCCGTTATAGAATTGGATAAGAGAATCGTGTGGACTCTTAATTCAATACCAAGATCACATCTTGAGTTAGGCCTGTAAAAGTAAACATTCAAAGCACCTTTCTCTAGTATCTATGGCTCCTTGAAGTTGGCAATGTATCTTATTGTGAAAGCTTATTTATTATGCATGTGTATAAAAAGGCTTCTTCGTGTTCTTGGTTTCCTATATGGAGACAATGAACTGTACAAATCAGAGGTCAAGCCTGTTCAAGTGCCCAAGCAAGGAGACTCACACTCCTGTGGATGGAGATCGATGATACATGCAGAATATATTCTCCAGAGTCTCTTCTCTCCATGAATCCCTTCATGTCTAAGGTAAGTGGAAGAATCATCGGGTGGACATTCTTTTAGCTAATTTGCAGTCTGACATTGTGAATTTTGTTTTTTCAAACCGCATTACAGAATTATGATAGGAACTATGTGGAGCGTACAAAGTGGCCATGATACGATTAATACTAAAGAATAGCACACAGATGTCTGAGGAGAACCAGCTAGAATTCCCCGATCCTGCAGACGTTGAGGTGCTCCTTTAGGCTCTAGGGGATGAGCCAAAGCCCTCTGAGCACATAGAGGCAGAGCCAAGGTCCAATGTGGAGGTTAACATTGAACATCCCAAGGCTAATGAGGTAGAGCAAGCTGAAGAGGCAGAGCTGAAGCCTGAAGAAAACAGACGAGAAGCAAACTTTAGAGGCCGAGGTGAGACCTAGTAGGGAGGCAAACAATGAAAAACCTAAGTCTGATGAGAGGATGCCAAGGCTAGTGAGGATCCCAAGCTTGATGAAGATCCCAAGCCTAATTTACTTGATGTAATGTAACCAACTCAATTTTAAGAATTGTTTCTATTAGCTATTTTTGTCCCTTAACAATGATTATAAGCTTCAATCATATTTAGACTGATTAGAATCATGTCGATAATGTTTCCAGACATCGAGGAGGCTTATTATCTTGGATGTTAATGGACTGCTCCTCAAAAGACAGCCCAAGAGCTTTGGACCAAGTGCTACAGAGAATTACAAAGTCGAAGAAATGCATGTCATGCTAAGGCCCAAACTGTATCAATTTATCAACTTTATAACTAAGCAATTTTGATTGGCCATATGGTCCTTAATGATGATGCATAATTTGAGGAGATTAGGAAGGCGTAGAATTGTGTGGAGTTATGTGTTCCCAAGCTCTCGTTCTAGAGGGTGTGTAGGTCTATATGTGAGAACTAGCACCTATCCATAAGGTGGAGGAGGACAGCCTTGCTCTATCTACTACAGGAGGAACCCAAAGAATCTCCATGAATAGTACATCAAAGAAACAGAAGAGTTGGAGTCAGTCAACCTGGAGATACTAAAGGAGCTTGCAGAGGGGCATTTTTGATTTAATATGGAAGATGGTGAGCGATAGCTCTCTCTTGACATCTTGACATCATGGATGTTAGAACTTTGATGGAGAGGACATCACAGATCGCAGATACTATCCTATATGTCTGTTTAAAGTAGGTATCCAAATTACATTTTCTGATGATATGGTAGTTCTGTCTTTAGTTCTTCCCTTTTTCCTTAATGAGTTACCCTTGTTTTTGCAATTTAATAACCTGCCAACTTCCACGTGAGAGCCACTCTGAGGTGTTTAATCTCAACTCTCAACTGGCACCACTACTACTACGAAGAAGGAGTACTTTCCAGCAAGAGATTCAAAACTGGTTCATCTAGTTGAACATGCTGGAGGTTTATTAATTTTTCCATACGAATCAGGGTATGTTACTCCTCTATCTTGTTAGTTATATACATCTAATAGGGGATGCCTTAGTTTTAGATATTTCTACTTGCAGGAACCATTGGAGCCTTGCCGTTATAGAATTGGATAAGAGAATCGTGTGGACTCTTAATTCAGTACCAAGATCACATCCTGAGTTAGGCCTGTAAAAGTAAACATTCAAAGCACCTTTCTCTAGTATCTATGGATCCTTGAAGTTGGCAATGTATCTTATTGTGAAAGCTTATTTATTATGCATGTGTATAAAAAGGCTTCTTCATGTTCTTGGTTTCTTATATGGAGACACTGAACTGTACAAATCAGAGGTCAAGCCTGTTCAAGTGCCCAAGCAAGGAGACTCACACTCCTGTGGATGGAGATCGATGATACATGCAGAATATATTCTCCAAAGTCTCTTCTCTCTCCATGAATCCCTTCATGTCTAAGGTAAGTGAAAGAATCATCGGGTGGACATTCTTTTAGCTAATTTGTGGTCTGACATTGTGAATTTTGTTTTTTCAGACCACATTACAGAATTATGATAGGAACTATGTGGAGCGGTACAAAGTGGCCATGATACGATTAATACTAAAGAATAGCACAAATATGTCTAAGGAGAACCAGTCGGAATTCCTGGATCTTGCAGATGTCGAGGTGCTCCTTCAGGCTGTAGGGGATGATCCAAAGCCCTCTGAGCACATAGAGGCAGAGCCAAGGTCCAATGTGGAGGTTAACATTGAACATCCCAAGGCTAATGAGGTTGAGCAAGCTGAAGAGGCAGAGCCAAAGCCTAAAGAAAACAGATGAGAAGCAAACTTTAGAGGCCGAGGCGAGACCTAGTAGGGAGGCAAACAATGAAGAACCTAAGTCTGATGAGAGGATGCCAAGGCTAGTGAGGATCCCAAGCTTGATGAAGATCCCAAGCCTAATTTACTTGATGTAATGTAACCAACTCAATTTTAAGAATTGTTTCTATGAGCTATTTTTGTCCCTTAACAATGATTATAAGCTTCAATCATATTTAGACTGATTAGAATCATGTCAATAATGTTTCCAGACGCCGAGGAGGCTTATTATCTTGGATGTTAATGGACTGCTCCTCAAAAGACAACCCAAGAGCTTTGGACCAAGTGCTACAAGGAATTACAAAGTCGAAGAAATACATGTCATGCTAAGGCCCAAACTGTATCAATTTATCAACTTTGTAACTAAGCACTTTAGATTGGCCATATGGTCCTCAATAATGATGACGCATAATTTGAGGAGATTAGGAAGGCGCATAATTTGAGGAGATTAGGAAGGCGCAAAATTGTGTAGTTATGTGTTCCCAAGCTCCCGTTCTAGAGGGTGTGCAGGTCTATATGTGAGAACTAGAGCCTATCCGTAAGGTGGAAGAGGACAGCCTTGCTCTGTCTACTTACAGGAGGCTACTGTGAAGACTTTCTCATAGAGTACTTGAATGACCTATGTGTTGCGTGTGCCCACGCACATAGGATGACTATAATGCCCAAGGATAGTGAGACACTGAAGAGGCTTAGGTGGAGGTATGAGAAGCTTCTATACCCTCTGCAGAGATTATAGACCCAAAAATGAAAAACATCCTCATGATTCCACCAGCAAGAGCTCCTCAGGATAAAATAAAAATTATAGATATTACACATGATATTAACACAAGAGCTAGGGTAGAATAGGACGCCAGACGGGAGGAATTGAAGAAGGTAAGAAAAGACAAGGATCAACAAGTAAAATCGAGCCCAAAGAATCCCCACGAATAGTACATCAAAGAAACAGAAGAGTTGGAGTCAGTCAACCTGGAGATACTAAAGGAGCTTGCAGAGGGGCATTTTTGTCTTCATGAATATGGAAGATGGTGAGCGACAGCTCTCTCTTGACATCTTGACATCTTGACATCATGGATGTCAGAACTTTGATGGAGAGGACATCACAGATCGTAGATACTATCCTATATGTCTGTTTAAAGTAGGTATCCAAATTACATTTTCTGATGATATGGTAGTTCCATCTTTAGTTCTTCCCTTTTTCCTTAATGAGTTACCCTTGTTTTTGAAATTTAATAAAATGCCAGCTTCCACGTGAGAGCCACTCTGAGGTGTTTAATCTCAACTCTCAACTAGCACCACTACTACTATGAAGGAGTACTTCCCAACAAGAGATTCAAAAGTGGTTCATCTATTTGAACATGCTGGAGGTTACCATATTAATTTTTCCATACGAATCAGGGTATGTTACTCCTCTATCTTGTTAGTTATATACATCTAATAGGGGATGCCTTAGTTTTAGATATTTCTACTTGCAAGAACCATTGAAGCCTTGCCGTTATAGAATTGGATAAGAGAATCGTGTGGACTCTTAATTCAGTACCAAGAGCACATCGTGAGTTAGGCCTGTAAAAGTAAACATTCAAAGCACCTTTCTCTAGTATCTATGGCTCCTTGAAGTTGGCAATGTATCTTATTGTGAAAGCTTATTTATTATGCATGTGTATAAAAAGGCTTCTTCATGTTCTTGGTTTCCTATATGGAGACAATGAACTGTACAAATCAGAGGTCAAGCCTGTTCAAGTGCCCAAGCAAGGAGACTCACACTCCTGTGGATGGAGATCGATGATACATGCAGGATTATATTCTCCAGAGCCTCTTCTCTCCATGAATCCCTTCATGTCTAAGGTAAGTGGAAGAATCATCGGGTGGACATTGATTTAGCTAATTTGTGGTCTGACATTGTGAATTTTGTTTTTTCAGACCGCATTACAGAATTATGATAGGAACTATGTGGAGCGGTACAAAGTGGCCATCATACGATTAATACTAAAGAATAGCACAGATATGTCTGAGGAGAACCAGTCGGAATTCCCCGATCCTGTAGACGTCGAGGTGCTCCTTCAGGCTATAGGGGACGAGCCAAAGCCCTCTGAGCACATAGAGGCAGAGCCAAGGTCCAATGTGGAGGTTAACATTGAACATCCCAAGGCTAATGAGGTAGAGCAAGCTGAAGAGGCAGAGCCGAAGCTTGAAGAAAACAGACGAGAAGCAAACTTTAGAGGCCGAGGCGGGACCTAGTAGGGAGGCAAACAATGAAGAACCTAAGTCTGATGAGAGGATGCCAAGGCTAGTGAGGATCCCAAGCTTGATGAAGATCCCAAGCCTAATTTACCTGATGTAATGTAACCAACTCAATTTTAAGAATTGTTTCTATTAGCTATTTTTGTCCCTTAACAATGATTATAAGCTTCAATCATATTTAGACTGATTAGAATCATGTCAATAATGTTTCCAGATGCCGAGGAGGCTTATTATCTTGGAAATAAATGGACTTCTCCTCAAAAGACAGCCCAAGAGCTTTGGACCAAGTGCTACAGGGAATTACAAAGTCAGAGAAATGCATGTCATGCTAAGGCCCAAATTGTATCAATTTATCAACTTTGTACCAAGCACTTTAGATTGGCCATATGGTCCTCAATGATGACGCATAATTTGAGGCCTCTTGTCACACTAGTTTTGAGAGAATCTAAGATTGAGGAAATAGAATTGTATTTCGTATATGACCAAAGGCACTGTTACATTAACCCAGGTGTTTTTCATCCCAACAAACCTAGGGTGCCCTTACTTATTATGAAGCGCTATGTGGATATCCAACACCCGTATAATCCCACAAATACATTATTAATTGACGATGCCCCCCATGGGAACATGGATATCATCCTTTCCTTTCGAAGGTAATGCAGATGATGTTTATTTGGAAAGAACAATTGATTACATATTTAGATGGATTGTACAAATCAAAAGACTCTGTACAAGATTATGTAATGAGAAATCCTTTTTGGTAATGTAATGTTTTCAACTGTGCTATTGTCACTCAAGTAATGTGTCTTGGAAAATAGTATACATTGTATTGTTTTTTGAAAGTACTGCATCGAACAAAAGGCTCTTGATTAATTATGTTAAAAGAGTACATTCAAATTTGTAATGTCAAATAGGAGTGTCATTAGCAAGATAGACTTGATTAATTATGTCAGAAGAGTACATTGGAGTGGGTATTGTCAAGTAAGAATGATCTTGACTGTGTTACCCAATTCTTTACATTGTATTAGTCGCTCCCTTCTAAGGAGGACCTTTCTTCCATTGTGAATGAAATTAAAGTGTGCCGGCATGTCTTGCAAGGATTCTTCGACAATATCCTTCCGTAGCTGTTGTAAATTACATTTTCCTCATATAAAAATAATTGTCACCAGTGATGAAGCTTCATCAATCACTTCAATGTCTATGACTTTGTCTTCCATTACACTTACAGCTTCCTGATTCATTGGTACCAACTCTTCATTGATGAAACAGGACCTGCTATACCAGAAGGACAAGATAAAAGTTTGAGTTGCAATCATGTACTTCACAAATACTATCTCTAGTGTAATGTTACAATGGATATCATTAAAAACTTTACTCGGCCATCCCTCATCAAGAAGTCTTGCTAAGAGAAATGTGTCCAAATCTATGGTTCTCACTATCTTCACCTGAAATAAGCTAAAAAGTTCCACAAACACAATAATTGTTAGGTAAACAATAATTTTTACTACACGAGTTGGAATGCTCCCTCGTAGAGAGCGTTGCACATCCTTGAAAAGCTTTCTCTTTGCTGACTCCATTACTGAGGGTATGGGATAGGCCAATCCATGTAGTTCCACTCAGCTTGCAAAGGTAGCTCTTCCAAGCAGCCACGATTATGTTTCTTGTTGAGCAGATGGTAGATATGATCATAGAAAAAGATTCTTGCATCTACAAGGCTTTTGTTGCTCCTTCCCTCATACTGTAGCCGACCAATGTGTGTGTGAACCATATTCATAATTCTAATGATGCACTGAACTAGCTCCCACTCCTCATATGATCAGGGGTACACATTTGCAACCATAGACATGGACAGTTTACACAATTCATTAGACCATTATGAGAAAATGAAAGATTGACAAGTGATAGATTTACTTACAGTTTTGTCATGCAAGGGCAATTTTATGTCATCTCTAGATTCTCAAGCACAAGCTCATTATGCATATATATAGATTTGTCATGCAAGGGAAATTTTATGTCATCTCTAGATTCTGGTATATATATATGCATATTTATGTGAAGGACTTTATGCATATATATATGCTGCACTAGGACTTCCTTGATGGTTGTCCTTCTAGTCTCTATCTTGAAGTCTTTTACTCTTCCTTTCCATGACGCCCTAAATGTATTCTTGTTGCTTGTCTTTCTTTTCTTCCTTAACTACATAAGGACCCATGTGTCCTTGGTGATTAGTACTTTAGTCCACTGATTTTGCGCATTGAGAGAGTTGGATACAAGTATAGCAAACACTGATGATCTTGGTCTCCTTGCCCTTAGGAATTGAATCATCTATGATGGCATTAGTGGGGCAAAATCGGGATGATATAAAACAAGATTTGCTACCCATCTTTTCAAGAAGGAATGCAGTACAAAAGCTTGAAGCTTCACAAAATGGAGTGCAGTAGAAGGTAGAGGAAATGAAAAGAGCGTGAGATATTTTTTAAGGCCAAGAGGAAGTTTGAGAGGGGGGAATTTTCCCTCCTTTGCAAAAAGGTGTATTTAATACATGGATTCGAATAGAAGTTTCCCTCCCTACAAAAGTGTAGGTGTGTTTAATGCATTCCGACATGAAAAGTGACTATCAAGTGTAAGTAGAGTACATTTTGAGGTGAGAAAGAAGAATTTTTGGATTTAGAAAAAAGAAATAACCTATTTTTCAACGTAACGTTGCCTTCTTCCTGATTGGATGCGCTCCTTTTTCTCTCTCTACTAAAAGGCCCTACGAATGACCTCCAAAATGTCCTAATGGTAAGCCCATGGATAGGGCAGTTGTCATTTATTGTGACAACATGAGTAGCATATAGTTGGCTAGTAGCCCAGTATACCATGCTAGAACGAAGCACATTGAGGTGCACTATCAGTTTGTGAGGGGGGAGAAGGTTCTAGCAGGTTATGTAGATCTAATGTTAATTTGCTTGAAAGAATGGACCTAAGGACATTCTCTTCTCTCTTGTGTCAAATGTTGGTGACTTTAATAATGTCCCTAGGGCCATTCTACCATGCACATTCTTGATGTTTTATGCATGATCATGTAGAGAATGGCCCTGGGATCATTCAGCTTGATGTTTTACGTGGTGTTTAGATTTTTTGTGATAATGAAGTTCCATTGGTGTTTTAATGTTGCAAATGATATATGAACATTATAAATATTTGAATTGAACAGGAAAATCTAACATTCATGTGATGAAAGATCAGTGCTGCTAAGAAGCTTCAACAATATTCCTATAGAGGAAAATGCTACTGAAGCTATGAAGGAGTCAGTTATAGACGATAATGAGAGTTATACAATAAAAGACATGTCTAAGAAATCAATGTTGACAATGGTGTTGGATTTGAATGGATTGCTATTGAAGAGTTGTATTCAACCATCAACGTTGCATCAATCCACTATGTATGGTCCAAATAGATATTTTATACTACTTCGACCTGGATGTATAAATGTTTTACAGACCCTCTTTGAAAGATGTAATGTTGGGATCTGGTCAACGACAATGGAGGACAATGTTATTCAAATGGTGGGAGCTTTGGGGTCAACATGATTGTGAAACTATTTAGGCCAGACAGTCCAAGTGTCGAGGCAATGTTTAAACCATTGGAGAGAATGTCTAAAGCCTTTGAATGTGATCCCATTAGGGTTATTCTTGTTGATGAATCTCCATATATAAAGGATGGCTTACTCCTTCTAGTAATTGCATCATCCCATCCAAGTTTGATATAGATAAGAAGAATGACAACATTCTTTTAGAGGAATTTCTTCCTTACTTGATGATGCTGAGGATGTACGTAGAGTGATTAACTCTAACTGTAGCCAGCTCCCAATGTTGAATGACCATGAATGGTTTATCCTTGTTAGTGGTGTTGTTAATTATTGGAAAGAGTATAATGTGAAATGGTCACAATTAAGATTAAACACATGTAGACTTCCTCTTGCAAAACAGTTATAGGACATTTCTGAGGGTAATGAAGAAGCAAATTTGGTTAATACTAGTTGGTCGAAGAGGTGATAAAGGAGCTAGGATTGGTGCAAGGATAATGAAAATCCTCAGCCGTAGTTCATCTCAACACACAGAAGATGAAATACGAGATATCCTTCTAAAAGAATGTTCACACATTTCAAGCATGAAGGCACCACAATTGATTTCACTAGCTAAAAGGTTGGGTTTTAAAGGAGGAACTAGCATGAAAAACCAAATCGTGTTTGTAATGTTCCCCTTATTATCCTAAGATACAAGTTCTAATAAAACATTGTTGATTTAAACATTTTTTTAATACATGATTCTATAAATTAAGTGGCCTTATTTCCAATTTCTTATTGGGAAAGAAGAAAAACCTTAAAAAACTCAAAAAATGGGCCACTCTAGGAATGAGATTTTTCCCATTTTATCTAATATGGTGTTTAATGTACCTCTTTACAGAAAGTGCCACCAATACATGTGCCTATGCATCCCTGCCATCCCTTTTAAAGTCAATATTAG
Organism: Cibotium barometz; assembly: GCF_041138505.1. NCBI lineage: Eukaryota > Viridiplantae > Streptophyta > Polypodiopsida > Cyatheales > Cibotiaceae > Cibotium > Cibotium barometz. The sequence goes on along the minus strand of NC_141078.1, from coordinate 1,491,954 downwards.
ATAAAATGGAAAAACTCACGTACTTTGGGAATTTTGAAATTGATGAGTCATATGAATTTTGGGCTCTCAAGATATGTCCACAGAGCCAATTCTTGGAAGCGAGGTTAATAAATTGTAGAAATGGTTAGTGTTAATAATACTGCTTAGATCAAACTATTATCTGTAATGTTGATATATCCTTGAAGCCATATTTTGCTAAAGAGATATTGATAAGTTGTAGAAAAGGGTGGTGCTAATAAGCACCATTTAATGAAAGTTGATCATGCGATTCTCCATAATGTTGATATGGCCGTGAAGCCATATCATTGGGTTCTACATTTGTCTTGCAAGAATAAATAAAATTAATCAAACAATTATTTATACATGAGAATACATTTTAAAATTTTCAACTTACATTGAAAGGTAACATGAAATGTGTGTTTTACAATTAGAAAAATATACCATCAAATTTGCATGGTCATTGTCACTCATATCGTTGCAATCATCATCCCTCATTGTCACTTATATCATTGTCACTCATATCGTTGCAATCATCATCCCTCATTTGCATGGTCACTGTCACTCATATCGTTGCAATCATCATCCCTCATTGTCACTTATAAACCTTATCATGCTCTCTCAAAGGAAAGAGGTGGTATCTTTATCTTTTTGGGTGTATGTTTTTGCTTTTGAGACCCCACGACCCCACATAATTAAGTCAATTGATAGCCATACCTTTGGATCTGACTTGTTTTCCACCCAAAACTTCTTCCAACGATCATCATAAGGCCTCTTTTTCACTCATGCCCTTTTTATTTACACAAGGTGCCCAATATTGTATTAAAACCTTATTATAGTTGGAAAATGTCCTATCCATAATGTCTGATTTGGTTACACCAAGACAAATGGGATATGCGACAGTGCACCAAATGGACGTACCAAGATAAAGGCCCCCTTCTTGACATATAGCATTGGTTTGAATTTATTCCTTGGTTTTTCTCTAAGAGGTCCACAATAATGGTTATTTCATTTCTCACAACCCAAGAATTTCTCAACCTCTAAGTTAGCACCATATTAATAGCATGATGGGTTCCCTGTGTCCTTGGCCAAAAATCTATGTGCAATCCTACCTCTAACACAATTGGCTTCCCAAGTTCTTGAATTAAGTTTTTCCAATAAGCTATCACATGATGCTGATAATACATTGGGTCCATTGCATTCCCTCTCCCAAAAATTTATATATGCATTTATTCGTCTATGACTTGTGTGTGGTCCTTCACATACTCAACCATATGCAAAATATTTGGATAGCCTACTAGGTAGTAGTGGTAGACCCTTGCTATTATTTTTCCACAATTCAATGCCTCCTTCTCTAGAGGCATCCAATCAAGTGATTTTGGATGCACTTTACATTGTATGACCAATGTGGCACCTCATATAAAAAAATAAAATTGGATCGGCCATGAGTGCCTCGTAATAAGCGAATCTTGTCCCCATCACATAGGTATCCATTAACATAAATCTTGAAGTCTAGAACTTGTGTGAGAAAAATGGTACTAGGGAGAAGATCATGATGAACAATTTTTGAATGTATCCATCAAGTGCAACAAAGTGAAAGCATTGCCAATTCTTAATCTCCCCGAAAACTTGCTAAACATTGTATCTATATCCTTATGTCTATGCCCCACCATTAAGAATCCCAAATGTATCGATTAGTTGTAGAATCAAGTTCTCTAGCAATTTGCGAAAATGAGAGACAACACTACCATCTCCATTTGAAGGGGTAGCTTCCATGGATGAAAAACCCTCTTGGGTTGCATGTGAGGTAGTTGAATGTCCATCTGAGGATCTAAGAACTATGGCCATTTGTGCGGGGTCATCATTTGAAGGCTCAAAAAATGATTCCCCCTTGGTGCTAGGCTCTTAACCATCACAAGTATATTGGTAGTTTAAAGAAACTCTTGAGTTCAATGTACTAAGAAGTGAAACATTACTCATTTGAACCACAATAGTACCTAGACCTCTAAGACCATGCATGTCCATCCTCTCCAAGTTATGTAAGCAAAATGCAGGGGAGCCAATTGTGAGATTAGGTACAGATGGCCATAAACCATTAAGGAGAAAGTGCCCATTTATGACCCTCCCCATGCCCATGAGTCATCATCCCAATTAAGGATTCTTGTAGTTGCCATGCTCCTGCAATATCCTTAGGACTTGTTTGTAATCTAGGAAGGGATATCTTCTTTTAATCCATCTTGTCGTAAATTATGCACATATAATTTTGTGGATCCATTTTTGAGTAACTACACCATGCAGAGTATAAGTTCCTATAACTTTGTTGTTGCACCATGTGCTGTTGTCTTTCTTCCATGGTCTTTGTATGCTCTAGTTTACACTTTGTGGCTTCTAGTCTAGCCTTGATTTTGCATTGTGTATAGGATGTACTTAGAGAACTCACTAGACTTGGTTGAGCCACATGCAGATAATCTATATTCCAAATCCTCCTAAACCTTCGAAGACTTGGATAACTTTCCCTCATAGCCCAACTAGTCAAGCATCCCATTAACCTCATTTAAGATGTCCACCTGCTTATATGTTTTTGGTATCACCAATCGGGTCTCCCTTGAACCATCCAACATGGATCGCATGCATTCTGATTTTTTGTCCACAAAATCCTTGATTATATAAATTGGCTTTGAAATGAGCTTGGAAGTCCAAAACATCCAATCTCAATGCTAGCCTTATAGAAAACACAATCTCATGACATATGAGCTATTGTAGGGGGAAAACATTTCCAGATGAGCCGAGCAAAGGGAAAAGTCAAGTAAAACCCACCAAACAACCTCCAGATAGAATAATATAGCTACACTTTCCAAACATGCACATGCCAGCATGAAATTTCATTCTAGTTAAAAGAAACAGCATTTAATCCAATAAATAACACCACCCATCACTCAAGAATAAAAAAGAAAACATCAAATAAAGTAAGCGAACTTGAAAGATGCTATATTCTAGTGATCAAAGTGCACTTAATTCGAGGCTCATAATAAAAAGGACCACCATTTGACAAGCCATCAAAAAAGTGACATCAGAAATATAGCTTTAGTATGATTGCACATTGCATCATCTATCACTAAGTGCTTAAAACAACTCCACCTTATTTAGTGCTACCTGGTGCATGAAATTGTGAGCCATTGAATCCAATCCTAGAACCTACAAGTAAACAAAGTACAAATTCTTGCATGGTATATATGCCAAGCTCTTGCTCTCTCATTGTTGAAAACATTCACATGTGCACTACAGAAAGTCTGCTCTATTGATGCATAGTAGCTCACACCCATTACTCTTCTGGACCCCTCAATACTAACGTAAAAGATGTGGGTTAATTGCATAGTATAATGGCCTCACGAATAATATGTGCATCCAAGCTCTATCCCTTATCTAAAGTTCCTTAGTCAATCGTGCTCTCCACTTAACAATCTTTCCATTTGCCCCACCACGAATCCCTAGAATTCTGGTTTCTCATAGCCATTCTCTTGGACCACATGATTCAACACTTCCAAAATTCTATTTGTGTATACGTATCCTCCAACTTTAAACTCACTTATAGCTATAGTCAAAATCTCATGGACATAAGGGTCATACACATGAGCAGACATTGATGGGCCAACTAGGGACTCTATGGACGGTCAAAATGCACCCACATATCTTGTAGATTTTATCCTTGTCTAATCCTATTGACAAAGTCAAGATCACTTCCAGGACCTTTAGTTGACATTTTAAATACATGTGGTTGATGCTGCTCACTCAACTTCCCCAAGAAAAGCACACTCTAGATAAATGGATATATGTACATGTTTTTGAGATCTAGAACTTCTTTAAGACCCTTTGATGTAATGCTTTTGGCCCTTTTAGCATACTCTAAACATCTTTCTATCCTCCTTTTATTTGGCAATGGAGTGACATACTCAAGCAACTCTACAAATTCATCTTTACCAATCTCTGAACTGCTAGGTTTCATATCCCCCATCAACATATCTAAATGACATCTTGAGCCATAGATGTCTCCAATTACTTTGCCATTATAAAGGGATTCACTATAGCATAAGGCAACACCTTCTCCTTAATTTTTTGTTCAATTCTCTTGCATAGCCCCACCTCATAAGGATGATTATGATCACCAAGATATAAAGCACATCTTATAGTATTGTGTTGGTCTCTTAGAAGACAATAAATAAATAACTTCTAGGCACGTGGAGACACACTCAGGCATTTGAGCATAGTGCTTATAAGAAATGTTTACAAACTCTAGACCAATCAATCCCACATGACAACTCAATCTTCCTTTTTGCTATGTTTGATTCTAATAATGTAACCAATAGAACAGATGATGGAGACAACACCAAAACAGGGAATAGAGCACAAAAAAGAGTTGGTAAATTACGGTGTTTGTTGAGAAATAGGGATCGAGCTCTCCTAATAAAAATCAACTTCATAATGAGATGCTAATCTTACTCTAATGAAAACACAATTAACATAACTAATCTAAGATGGATGATGCTTATATGAACTCATGACGATGAGTGTGTGCTAATTAAATTGCACTCAAGTTAATTAGACTCCAAGATAGATTAACTTGGACACATAAAGAAACCTGAGAGATAGGTGTAAGTGATATGTTTATTACTTGAAATGGCCCCCTTTTATATGAGGAGGTACACCCTTAGGCTTATACATCAATGTGGGATAATTCCCTTTGCTCATGTGGCATTATGCTAGGCTTTGCACTTGTTTGGCCACTCATTCTCCCTCCCTACCTCTTCCTTGTGCTCAATGGCACCACATTTTCCTTGGTGCCATTTTCTTAGGCTACTACAAAATGGTTCAAATGCAAGTTATATAAAATATTTTCACCCCCCTCATTTCTAACTTGGCTAGGTAACTCAAAGGCTCTTTGGCTTGGGTACTCTCTAGCTCCTCAGAGATTATTTTAGAGATGGTCAGGTTGATTTTCACTCCCTCAGGGTGCTGCTTTGGCTACTCTCTGTGGTGGTCGAGTGTTCGCAAAACATATAAATTTTCTTACTTATTTGGTGGCTTTTACAACATATAATTTAGGTCAGGGTAGTGGTTGGTAGCTCCTTTAGTACTATTGTTGGCTTGAGATCTCCTTGCTGTTACTTGTGCACACCTACGCTTGCATACTCATTTGGTTGTAGCATTTTTACATAAATTGTGTACTTATTTTTCACACAAAAAAACCATTAGTGTACTCATTTTGGCCGCTTTTACAAAGATTTTGTTTGAGTGTTTTGTGTCAATGACAATCTCGTGTGTCGATGCCGATGTCGAGAAAGGACATGATGCCATAGTCGATGTCGTTTCTGAAGCTTATGATGACATTCTCAATGTTGAAGATGGGTTAAAAAGATGCCCATGAATGAGTCTCCGGGTAGCCCATATGAGCAGATTCTTATCTTGTCTTTACAAAGCGTGTGAACACTATCTAATAAGCCTTTTTACACTACACTTTTAAGGGATAAAGTTTTAGTCCTTAGGTTGTTTTCTTTTAATTACAACCTTGTCTGACTATTGGTTACCAAGGATGCTCTCCTTATCTCGTGCTATTCTACGACTGCTCTGCTGGCAATGGCCTACTTTTCTCTTTTCTTTTGCAGTCTTCTGCCTGTGTGTGGTCGCGTAGAGGAGGGGGAGGCCGTCTTCTTCTTCTCCTCCTTCTCCTTCACCATGAGTGGCAACAATGACAATGCCTCTCAGACAAACCCTTCACTATGTCTAATCTTGGGTCTGCCCTTCCAGTGGTAGATCATGCAGAGCTTGTGAATGTCCTGAAGGATAAGCTGCAGTTCCTTGTAAGGATGACGTGTGTGATTCTCATCATTGAAACTAAGCTTGAAAGCCGCATTTAGAACAATGGTCTAAATTGTAGCACTCGGTTCAAGTTGACAGGGGGCATTGCCATACCAGCCGAATCTACAGCCGCCATGGCCTAGGATTCCTTCTTAGCACAAAACAAAAGTGTAGAGGTGAAATTTTATAGAGTTGAGCGTGGAGATCTCTCTCTTTGTACTTTGAGAATGACCTCTCTCTCTCTCTCTCTCTCTCTCTCTCTCTCTCTTGTATTCAGTGTAAGAATGAAAAGGTGTGTAGTAGAGAGGATCCAAGTAGAAGGAAGAGCAAAGAAACACAAGAGTAAGAAGAAAAACGTGGAAGCAAGGGAAGCCAAAGAAAGTGGCAGTTGCATGTGATCCAAATGAGAAGACTCTGAATTGCAAAAGAGGAGGAGGAAAAAACCTTAATTGATAAGACTAAGGAAATCTTAATCACTTTCTAATACTAAAGAACTAAGCTAGGAGAGCTAGACCTAAGCTCTGATACCATGTTGAGAAATAGGGATCAAGCTCTCCTAAATGACAATAAAGTTTCTAATAAGATGCTAATTTTACTCTAATGATAATACAATTAACATAACTAATCTAAGGTGGATAATACCTAAGTGAACTTATGATGATGAGTGTGTGCTAATTAAATTTTACTCAAATTAATTAGACTCCAAGATAGATTAACTTGGACACATAGAAACTTGAGATAGGTGCAAGTGATATGTGATATGTTTATTCCTTGAAATGGTTTCCTTTTATATGAGGAGGTACATCCTTGGGCTTGTACATATCAGAAAATTACCTTTGATCATGTGGCTTCATGCTAGGCTTTGCACTTGCTTAGCTAATCATTCTCGCTATGTTGGTGGCCAATCATCCCGTTTGGCCGCTACCCAGATTGCAACAACCAGATCTTCTTGTTTCGTAACCAAACTTGTACCAGCTTCTTAATGAATAGGTAGTACCTGTGGTTATAATGGGAAGATGAGGATTAGGTGGATAAGGGAATAGAGGAGTGAGCATGAGTCGGGTCTATGGTGTTGAGATTGTAGAAGGTGCATCACTGATAGGATAGAGAGGCAAGTCGAGTCTATTCTGCTCTAAGTAGAGGAACAGTACCAAATAGGGACACAGGAGAGTGAGCGGGCAGCTCATGGGAAGATTTTCTCTAAGGCATTGTGATGTAATATTCAAGAATGGATTGTGTCTTGCCTCACTATTGCTCTATCTGTGTTATATTCAATCTTGTGTTAAGTTATTCCTATCTAGATGTGATAGTTTGTCTAGAATCTGGATAACCATAGGAACTAACTTGCTTGTATTCATGCTTAATCTCCCGGCACTTAGGCAAATGGTAACTCAACAATTGCGGGTTGGTTTATCTCATTAGGTGCAGCTGCATTAGTTGCACCTCCTCCGCGGAGTCGACCAAGTGGTTTGGAACCATGCAAGTGCTAGGTCCTGCTGACCAGGCACCGACACTTTTGGCGATCCTACTGGGGAATGGTACACCATGTAAGGGAGTGAGAAAATCGCAGTTTTAGATCAGTCCTTCACAGTTGTTTAGAAAGTAAAGCATGTTGAGATGAACCAGGAAAAGGGAGTGCACATATATTGGGGTTAAGAATGTTCAAGAGAGAGTTATAAGAGCATAATGGAGCAGGCATGGAGAATGAAGGTTGCTCAAATAGAGCAACATGGTACCACCAACGCAGACAGGTCGAGGCTGCAAAGTATGAAGGATAACTGCACTATCCAAGAAGACTAATAGAAGGGATTCCACGACAGTAGGAAAGAAAGATTCTGAAACCACTGAGGAATCACAAAGAAGATAACCAAGAGCCGCCAAATAGGAGGCAGGAAGCTCAGGAAGGAGAAGATTTGGTAGCTATGGCCAGGATGTCCCTCAAGTATCACAAATTCAAGGGCAATAGTTTTATAATTGTCCTTAGCCCAATCTCTTGAGAGAATGGCCCTAGGGAACACAAGAGAATCTAGAGTGACCCCTGGACCAAGCTACCACACACAAGAGAATCTAGCTTGGCCCCAGGGCTAAGCTACCATGAATGTGGGTTGGCCCTAGGTTTGAGGTTGTAACATTTGAGTGTAGTACAGTACTGCTGTAGAAAATACAGCAGTTTGTGCAGGACAAACCAGAGTGCTGTTTCTGGTAAATTTGTGTGTCTGGCAAGATGTCAAATGATGGCATAAACCAGATTGTTGCTGAGAAGCTTGATAAGAACAACTTCCATGCTTGGAGGTCCAGGCTGATAAATTTCCTGATGGGAAAGGGTTACTGGGACTATATAGAAGGTGAGCATGAAGAAGCACCAGAGATACCGGAGATCAATCCGATTGCTGCAGATGTGAAAGAGTTCAAGGATTGGAACCAAGGAGCCAGACCCCCAAGGAGGCGTGGGACACCTTGGTAAAACTCTATGAAACGAATACTAAGGCACGAAAGATATAGTTGAAGAATGAACTTCATACTATGGAGAAAAAGAGTATGCCTGTGAATGATTATGCATTGAAGATCAAGGGTATTGGGGAATCCCTTGCATCTATTGGCGTTTCAGTAGATGATGATGATAAGGTGGAAGTCTGTGTTAGGCATTCAAGACGTCTATTCAGACTCGAAAAAACATTCCAAATTTCACAGATTTGGTGTCTATGTTGATTATAGAAGAGAAAAGCTTGGGTGAAGACTAACAGTCTTCACAAAACAAAAACAGTTCAGAGCAATGGGCCTTCTACACAAGTTCAGGAAGAGGACGAGGTAGAGGAGGTCGTGGACGCGACCAAGGAGGTGGCCGAACAGGTAATCAAAATTATGGCCAGCAGCAGCAACAATAATAGTTCCAGAATTCACAACAACAACACGCAGGAGGAAGAGGCCAATTCAGAGGCAGGGGGAGTCAAAGAGGTCGTGGAAATTGGCAAAGGCAGTATAATGATACACGTGGATGCTTTTACTGTGGGGGTAAGCCTATACATGTACAGGCAGATTGTTATAAGAAGTAGGCTAACATGCAAAATGGAAAATTGCAGCAAAACAACTATGCATCCTCGAGCAGAAACAATGAGGATAATGAAAGGTTGTTAGTTATGCAGCATGTTGTTAATGCCATGTCTGAAAATGTTATTAATGCCATGTCTGAAAATGTTGAAGTAGCACATAAAGATGATATATGGTACGTTGATTCAGGTGCTTCGAACCACATGACAAGTCATGGTGGGGAGTGGTTCAAGGAGATGAAAAACCTTGAAAGACCAGGTTTTGTGGAAACAAGGGATGACACTGCTCATCCAATTGCCCATGTTGGAGATGTGCCATTGTCTATGCAGGATTGGCAAAGTGAAGTACCTTGCAGATGTACTTCATGTTCCGAACATAACAAAGAATCTAGTTTCAGTTGGCCAGATGATTGAGCAGGGTTTGCAGGTTCGGTTTAACCCTGATGGTTGTTATATTGAAGACTTTAAAGACAAGTGCAAGTTGGTTGCAAAAGGCAACAGAGTGGGCAGAATGTTTACATTGAATGTAAACATGCCTGAAGTGAGTGCTACGATGTTTGTAAATGGTTCAGAAATTGTTACAGACACAGACATTTGGCATAAAAGAATTGGACATGTGAATGTGCAGAGAATGAAGTCTATGTAGACTAAAGAAATTGTGAGACAGGCTTGCCAAAGTTTAAAGTTGAAGGTATGCAGAAAATATGTGAAGCATGCCAATTTGGAAAGCAAACAAAGCATGTATTTCCACATGACAAAAATGTGAGCAAAAATGCACTAGATGTTGTGCATTCATATGTATGGGGTCCTACGAAGACTATGTCTATGGGAGGCTCTGCAGGTATTATGTGACATTTATTGATGACCACACAAGGAAAGTGTGGGTATACTTCATGAAGGAGAAGGGTGAGGTGTTCACTAATTTTCAGAATTTCAGAGTTATGGTTGAAAAGCAAACAAGGAAATATATAAAGTGCCTAAGGTCAGATGGAACTTCTCCAATGAGTTCTCTGAATTTTTGAAGAAGAATGGTATTCGGAGACAGTTTACATGCAGATACACTCCGCAGCAAAATGGAGTTGCTGAGCGAAAAAACAGGCACATTGCTGAGATTGTGCGAGCATTGATGGGAGAGAAGAATATGAAGCATAGCTATTGGGATGAGGCTGTTTCTACAGCAGTTTACATCATGAACAGGACTCCAAATGTAGCCATACATGATGTAACTCCAAAGGAGAGGTTTACTGGTAGAAAACCTGATTTGTCTCATCTGAAAGTCTTTGGATGCATTGCATATGTGCATGTGCCAGATGAGCTGAGAACTAAGCTGGATCCAAAAGCTGAAAAATGTGTGTTTATTGGATACTCCCTTGAGCAAAAGGGATACACGTGTTATAACCCTGCTACATGTGAGTTGAGGGTAAGCAAGGATGTTGTTTTTGATGAGATGAGCAGCTGGTATGCTGCTGAAAAAGAAGCTGTTGGGGCTGATGTGAGTGGAAATGTGGTTGCACAGAATGCAAGTCAGCAATCACAGTCTTTGAGTGGACCACGAGAGTCCTCATCTAGTGGTTCAATTGATAGACCATGGAGTAGCAGGCTGCGACATAATACCAGCCCTGCAAATGTGATTAGTACATCACATAAAGGCGCAAAGAGAAAGTGATTGAGCCCCTTAGTATGCCTGACATTTCTGCAGGGCATTCTCATGTTGATGGAGAGTCTAGTGGCTCAGAGATGAGCCTTGATGAGGATCTTGGGATACCAGCTATGAGAACACGTGGTGTAAAGAAGGCTATGGAAGTCATGAATGCAAAGCTGCGAAGATCTGGGAGAGTGAAGAATCCTGTGCAGAGGTTTACCTATGATGGTTATGTGGTACATCACTATGCATACTACATGGCAAAAGTTGTTCAGGTTGTAGAGCCCACATGCATTGATGAGACTATTGGAAATGTGTGTTGGGAGAAAGCTATGGATGAGGAGATGGATGCACTATATGGAAATGAGACTTGGGATTTAGTGTAATTGCCTGAAGGCAAAAAAGCCATTGGATGCAAGTGGGTGTACAAAGTAATACATAATAGTGATGGAAGCATAAGCAGGTACAAGGCTAGATTGGTAGCCAAAGGATATGCGCAGACATAATGCATTGGTAGCCAAAGGATATGCGTAGACATAATGCATTGATTATGAGGAAACTTTCAGCCCAGTTGCCAAGATGGCAACAGTGAGAGTTGTGATAGCAGTGGCTGCGTCAAAACAATGGTCTTTATATCAGATGGATGTAAAGAATGCATTCTTGCATGGGGATTTGCAGGAAGAGGTTTATATGTTGCAGCCACCTGGTTATGAGGATGTGAGTCACCCCGAGCATGTTTGCAAGTTGAAGAAAGCCTTGTATGGCTTAAAACAAGCACCAAGAGCATGGTCTGACAAGATTTTTGAATATCTTATCACTATTGGCTTTCATGTAGCCAATGCAGATTTCTCGTTGTATGTGAGATAGTGATAGAGGGGTTGTGCTTGTTGTCATCTATGTAGATGACCTAATTATTACGGGGGACCATGATGCAGAGATCTTTGATGTAAAGATCTTGCTTAGACAGAAGTTTGAGATGAAGGATCTGGGGGAGCTCAGATATTTCTTGGGCATTGAGGTGATTAGGTCACCACATGGTATTGGATTACTGCAGAGACAGTATGGCTTGGACATGTTGTCCAAGTATGGTATGACAAGCTGTAAGCCTATCTCAGTGCCATTGGATCAGAATGGCAAGTTGAGTGCAGATTTTGGAGGATTCTACTATGTATAGGTGCATAGTAGGAAGCTTGATCTACATGACGATCACCAGGCCAGATTTGAGCTATGCTGTTGGGTTGGTGAGTCAGTTTATGTAGGTTCCTAGGAAGTCGCATTTGGATGCATTGAGACTCATACTGAGGTATGTGAGGTCTACTTTGCATTGTGGACTATTTTATGAAACTGGGACAGAGATATGTGTACATGGGTACATAGATGCTGATTGGGCTAGTAGTATCTCAGATAGAAGATCTACTAGTGGCTTTCATGTTTTCTTTGGGGAGTGCTGCTCTAACTTGGAGCAGCAAGAAGCAACCTACGGTTGCTCTATCCAGTACAGAGGCCGAGTACAGAGGTGCTGCTATGGTAGCATGTGAGGTAGCTTCGTTGAGAAAGCTACTTGTTGCAGATTTGGGTCTATCAGTGAATAGACAAGTTGTCATTTTTTGTGACAACATTAGCAGTATACAGTTGGCCAGAAACCCAGTTTTTCATGCTCGCACAAAGCATATAGAGGTCCACTACCATTTTGTCAGAGAGAAGATTTTGGCAGGAGACGTTGACCTTGTTTATGTCAGCACACAGGATCAGGTGGCCGACATCTTCACCAAAGCATTGGGTACAAAGAAGCTCCGCAAATTCAGGGCTTCGCTTGGTGTACATGAGATGGAGTTGAGCTCGAGGGGGAGTGTTGAGATATCGAGCTCATCTAGTGAGGCGGTGGACACTGATGACCCGCCTGGGGGATAGGCCCCACACTTATACCACTGGCATGGTTGGTGAGATCATGGGTGATATGCAGCCAGTGGGATGATAGGCTGTGTGACAGCCATTCTAGAGACTGGCATAGTTATAGCGCCAGCTCATTTAGTTGGGTTCACACTATAGAGAACCCAAGTATGTATTTGGTTGAGTACCTTTCATATTGTGTGTACTCTTATCTTTGTATATGGTGTGTTGAGTGGTGTGAAGAAGAAGAAGATTTTCAGCCTCTCACCTTGTGTGTTCTCTTTTAGGGTTTTGTGAGTGTGCGTGTGCTTGCAAGAGCTCAAGCTCTCTTCTCCCCTACATCTTTTCAACTCATGGACAAGAACCCCCACCATTATGCACCACAAATGGATAGAGTTCAGGAGAGCAGGACACGCACTGTGTTTGTATGAAGAGATGCTCATGCTTTCTTAGATTTTTGTCTTCAGTGGTTTGAAGTATTCATTTGGAACACTTCTCGACTAAAGAAAGTCGAAAGAATTCTAGATGCATGTTTTCCAGTTTTGAAGAGGAAGATTATAGGAGTTCTAGCATAGGGTGAGTGTGATGAGGCATGCTTTGTTGTGGATAAAAAACCTACCTTTTTTGATAATTTACAGTGCATCTAGAACTGGTTCATTAGGCTATCTAAAGAAAACACTATCATTTTGGATGACTCGTTATACAAGGTGTGCTAAAACCCATCCGAGACTTGGTTAGAACTTCTGAAGTTTGATTTACAAGACGATGAAGAAGTTCAGTCGTTCTTGATTGAGCATGTGTAGCCCTGGTTGTTTCTATGGCTTCGATCGGAGGATCGTCGAGAAATCACAGCATGCATGGAGCATGCATTGTACTCCGACAAAGAGTCAATAGAGCAGTCATGGAGAGGCAGTTAGTACATTACATGTGATAGATGCAAAAACATCATTGAGAAGGACTGTTATGAAGTCAAGGGTATACACTACAAGCGACTTGATGTCCATACTTATTGCCTTCTTGATGACCACCCTGAAGTTATGACTTACTCGCATCTTATCAAGGCCATCAAGTTTCCAATGGTTCCAGATGGAATCAGTCAACAATGAAAGGAAGGTTTTTTCGATTTCAGATGCAATGTACGAATCAATATAAAAAACATGCCACTTGACATGTAAGAAACCTAGATTTTGATTAAGTTTAAGAAACATTCAAGATTCCAATTTTGATTATTGTGCTCTCTTCCTATCTGTCTTCTCTTCTCTACTATCTCATATGCAACTAAGGGTCTCGATTAATAGTTCATGAGTGCACTCAACTATTATTGTGGGGCATTACGTACATTATGCCATGTAATAAAAATCACTTTACTAGTCTAATTGTCTATTAGTAGTATATGTCTATTCTACCCTAAACTAACCTTATGTAATAGACTAGTAGTATCCTACTAGTACCCTATTAGTAGTAGGTTCCTTAGTAGTTGTAGTATTACCCTAATACTAACCTATTATTACCCTAAGAATAGACTATTAGTTGTCTAATAGTAAAATGCCTATTTTTACAAGGTTTTATCTATTAGTACTCTGTTTTAGTACCCAATGAGTGAGTACTAGCCTGGTAGTACCCTATCACTACTATGTTAGTACCCAATGAGTGAAGCACACTAGTAGCATATTAGTACCCTATTAGTAGTCTGTTAGTACCCTATGAGTAGTCTAATAGTAAAATGCCTATTTTTACTAGGTTTTGTCTATTAGTACTCTGTTAGTATACAATGAGTACTAGCATGTTAGTACCCTATTAGCACTCTATTTGTACCCAAGGAGTACTAGCCTATTAGTACTCTATGAGTACTCTTTTGGTACTCTGTTAGTACCCAATGAGTGAAGCACACTAGTAATAGCATATTAGTACACTTTCAGTAGTCTATTAGTACCCTATTAGTACTCTGTTAGTACTGTGCTAGTACCCAATTAATGAAGCACACTAGTAATAGCATATTAGTACCTTATTAGTATTCTGTTAGTACCCTATGACTAGTGTAATAGTAAAATGACTATTTTTACTAGGTTTTGTCTATTTGTACTCTGTTAGTACCCAATGAGTACTAGCATGTTAATACCCTATTAGTACTCTATTAGTACCCAATGAGTGAAGCACACTAGTAATATCATATTAGTGCCCTATTAGTAGTCTGTTAGTACCCTATGAGTGAAATACACTTGTACTAGCCTGCTAGTACCCTATTACTAGTACACTTTCTAGTTCACAAGCTGACCAAAAGAAATCCAATTTACAACTTGACCAATAATACAACTCCAAAGTATGTGTTATTATTCACCAAAGCAAACCCAATGTACAAGCTGAGTAGTGGTATAATACAAGTCCATTGTACATATTTCCAACTAGCCATACAACTAAAACAAGAGGTGGCGAGCCTCATGCTCATGCTACAAGCATCCGAAAAAGTATATGTTATCATTCACCAAAGCAAACCCACAAGCTGAGTAGTAGTCTAATACAAGTCCATTGTACATATTTCCAACTAGCCATATAACTAAGACAAGAGGTGGCCAGCCTTATGCTCATGCTACAAGCATCCGAAAAAAAACTCCATGTTGATAATCATGCATTCCTTTCCCTTCATCTTTGGTTTCCCATCTCATTGTAGTAGTACACTTTATGATGTGAAAATCCACACCCTCAAAATTCCCAACCTCTGCATTAACAACAAAATTGTCCCCAATGCTCACAGCATCACTCAGAATCTCATGGTGTCCTTCGTAGGTGGCATCATCAAAGATGTCATCATTCGTGTGCATACCTAGTGCTACGGGCTCGATGATATAATATTCCCATTGTTGTACATATAATTTGTTGTAACATCTTTTCTATGCACATTGTATGCAAGCACTACAAAAACATGATAAATTTTGTGCTCTAATGCTCGTGTTGTTAGTCATTGAAAACCCATTAACACAATGTATAGAACATGTTTTATCAACAGGCTGGCAGTCCCACAGAATTGATCTGTTAACCTCTGTAGCCTTCACCTCCCAAAACAATCTAGCCCCACAGATATTTCCTTTGATGGGTAGGAAGCTTGAGCTCCATTTAACAAATTTGACTGAAGAAAGTTGACCACATCAGCAATTATTCATGTGTGAGGGCTCTCTTCACAATAGCCCTTGCTCCATCATGCTCACCCTTTCCATATCCCGAGCCAAAGAAATTCCATGTCATCTTCAAGCGTCAAATCAAGATATTTGCTGACAAAATAAAATGGTCTCTTTGCCTTGAATTAGGATGCTATGCCATCTGACCAAACATAATGCCCTCATTAATAGTACCCCTTGTTTCTCCAGCCACATATAATGAAGCATAAAACAATGTTGCACAAACAAATTATCATGCTTCATATCATCAGAGATGAAGAAATGTACAATTTTTTGAATCTCACTCCCAATTCAAATGTACGTTATGTACACAAGAATAGTTACCAACTTTGAATACCAATGCATAGATTGAATCTCATTTTGCTCTTGAAATGAGTAGTAGTTGTCTCGAATAAACATTGCAAGTTGAGTCCAAAACAAGTGTACTAATTCTTTGCAACTCATTTGTTTGATTATCAACTCTTTCCTTTTCTTTGTTGTTCCACCACTACCCTTGTAAGCGCCACATCCTCAAAAACCTTCACTGGAACAACTATTTTGCTGTCAGAAATCTCACGTTGGCAAAAAGCCAATTTTTTTAGCCCACACTTCTTACGTCATCCCATTGTGCAGTCCTCCAGATGATGAACACTAGAAGCTATAGGCTTTTCGCATAGTGCACCTTCCCAAATAGACGTAACACTTTTGAAGGTGTGATCAATAGATCTGCATGTTGAACTATTGCTTTGGCATATCTTATAGTTGCACAAACAACCTACTCCATGAAATCCATTCCTAGGTTGTTACATAAAGTTCATTGAATCTTTGAGGAAGATCATTTGTACATGCTGAATGCAGCAACATGTGTATCTATCTTTTAGTTTCCTTACAAAATAAGGCTTCAAGTATTCAAATGAATGTTGTTGAATTGCAATATCTGGGTGTTGCCCTTTGAATTCCAAGAAAAGTTCTATGTGCAGCAATAGAAGATTTTATGTTTATTACATTGCATAATAATGTTGAAACAGAGGTAATTAGCATAAAATGTTATTAGCAATCCAAAGAGACATGACTACTAATTAGTAGACTAGACTACTGTTTATAGTAGACAAGACTACTAATTAGTAGATTGAACTACTGTATAGAACACTGAGCTACTAATTCGTAGACTAGGCTACTAATTAGTGGATTGGACTATTGTTTTAGAGGAAACTTCTAATTAGTATATTGGACTACTAATTAGTAGATTGAATTACTATTTGGAGATTGAACTACTAATTAGTATCATTAGTAGTGCATTCTACTAATTAGTAGTTGCCTCCTAAACAGTACTCCAGACTACTAGTTCGTTACTAACTATTAACTAGTAAGGAGTTCAATCACCGAAACAATAGTCCAATCTATTAATTAAAAGTTCAATCTCCTAAACAATACTCCACTCTACTAATTAGTAGTTTTCTCTACCACAATCAATAGCCCAAACTACTAATTAGTAGTCCTAGACTATTGTTTAGGAGGCAACTTCTAATTAGTAGACTGGACTACTAATTAGTAGATTGAACTAATGTTTGGAGATTAAACTACTAATTAGTATCATGTCTACTATTATCAATAGTGAAATCTACTAATTAGTAGTTGCCTCCTAAACAGTAGTCCACTCTACTAACTAGTAACTAGTGAAGTAGTTCACTAGTTATTATCAATAGTGAAATCTACTAATTATCAATAGTGAAATCTACTAATTAGTAGTTGCCTCCTAAACAGTAGTCCACTCTACTAACTAGTAACTAGTGAAGTAGTTCAATCACCGAAGTAGTAATCCAATCTACTAATTAAAAGTTCAGTATCCTAAACAGTACTCCAGTCTACTAATTAGTAGTCTTGTCTACTACAATCAGTAATCCAGACTACTAATTAACAGTCCTATCTACTATAATGAGTAGTCCTATCTACTATAATGAGTAGTCCAATCTACTAAATTATTGTCCAGTCTTTTAATTAGCAGTACACTCTCCTAAATAGTAGTTCATAACATTCTAGTAGTAAGTAGTCCAATAGCCTATCAACAATCTGTTGAGATGTCAAGCTCAACATGAGCTCACAAGGTGCCTGCATGGCCGTTCAACATTTACATTACTAAGCGGGTTTGGTAACTGACACCGACATATCTTTGCCAGAGATTTTACAGCTAGACTACACTGACTAGTCCATATCTACCCACTCCTCTTAGTGTGTTCACATTATGGACTGCTTGTATACATGATGCCAAGTCACATAAGGAGGCATGGGACACCTTGGTGAAGCTGTATAAAACTAACACCAAGGCACGAAAGATTAAGTTGAAGAATGAGCTTCATACTGCGGAAAAGAAGAATATGTTTGTGAATGATTATGCCTTGAAGATCAAGGGAATTATATAATCCCTTGCATCAATTGGTGTTTCTATTAATGATGATGATAAGGTGGAAGTGTCCACGAGGTTTCGGGCCACAATACAAGGTGTTCAAGATGTCTATTCAGACTCGGGAGAACATTCCCAACTTCACAGATTTGGTGTCAATGCTGATCATTGAAGAGAGAAGAACTTGGGTGAAGATCAATAGTCTTCACAAAAAACAAAAACAACTTATAGTGGCAGGCCTTCTACACAAGTGCAAGTAGACGATGAGGTAGAGGTCATGGACGTGGCCAAGGTGGTGGCCGAACAGGTAATCAGAATTATGGTCAACAGTAGCAACAGTCCCAAGATTTGCAACAAAACACAGGTGGAAGAGGCTAGTTTAGAGGCACGGGGAGCCAATGAGGTCGTGGTAATTGGCAACGGCAACATAATGATACATGAGGGTGTTTTTATTGTGGTAAGCCTAGGCATGTGCAGGCAAATTGTTATAAGAAGCAGAGTGACATGCGAAATGAAAAAGTGCAGCAAAACAACTATGCATCCTCTAGTAGAAATAATGAGGATAATAAGAGTTTGTTTGTTATATGCAACATTTGGTTAATGTTGTTTCTGGAAATGATGTAGCAACATGTAAGGATGATGTATGGTATGTTGATTTAGGTGCTTTTTTGAACCACATGACAAGTCATGGTGAGTGGTTCAAGGAAATGAAGAGTCCTGAAAGACCATGTTTTGTTGAAAGGGAATGACCTTGCTCATCCGATTGCCCATGTTGGAGATGTGCCATTGTCTATGCAGGATGGTAAGGTGAAGTACCTTGCAGATGTACTTCATGTTTCGAACATTATGAAGAATCTGGTTTCTGTTGGCCAGATAATTGAGTAGGGTTTGCAGGTCCGATTTAACCCTGATGGCTACTATGTAGAAGACTTTAAAGATAAGTGCAAGCTGGTTGCAAAAGGCAACAGAGTGGGCACAATGTTTACATTGAATGTAAATATGCCTGAAGTGAGTGCTATAATGATTGCAAATGGTTCAAGAGTTATTACAGATACAAACATTTAGCATAAGAGAATTGGGCATGTAAATGTGCAAAAAATGAAGTCTATGTAGACTAAAGAAATTGTGACAGGGCTGCCTAAGTTTAAAGTTGAAGGTATGGAGAAAGTTTGTGAAGCATGTCAATTTGGAAAGCAAACAAAACATAAATTTCCACATGACAGAAATGTGAGCAGGAATGTACTACATGTTGTGCATTCAGATGTATGGGGTCCTGCAAAGACTATGCCTATGGGTGGCTACAGGTACTATGTAACATTCATTGATGACCATATGAGAAAAGTGTGGGTGTATTTCATGAAGGAGCAAAGCTGATGAGGAGGTAACAATTCCTAATAATGTGATTAGGTTCCTATTCGCTTAGGTTGCATCAATATCATTGGGAGGTGGTTCTAGAAAAGTTGATTAAGGAGGTGTTGATAATGTTGACACTCCCATAATTATCATCATTCTTTGAGCATGATAGCTATTAGATGATTCATGAATTTTATATCTTCTACAATATCCACACCACTAATTTTACATGCATGAGCTATGTGGTTGCTTCTACAAGTAGCACAAGACACCATTTCTTGTCTAGAAGCCAAATGATGATGGCTAGTCTCTCTTAGAGATGCATTGAATAACCCTTTGAGTCCTTTGATCACAACATTCTTCTACACTCTTGGGCTCTTCATCCTTCAATCCTAGCTCTTTTGATGCTAGGCTTGATTTTGGCCAATGGGTCAGTCCTTAAACTATCTCTTTAGATGGTATACCTATAAAGTTATCATCAATGTCTATGGCATCCAAGAAACACTCCACTAGCATTGGATGCCTCTTGGTATATATAACACATGTAGTTGATTGCTTCTCAATTCTTCCAAAAAAAACAGTAGCCTAGTTTGGCTCAATTGTTTTTCACCAACTTGATGTTCAAGCTCAAATTCTTGAGACGATTGATGTAGTCTCCCACAGTTTCATATTCAAGCTATAGATTTAGTATACTAGCTTTTGAGATCCACACCTGTTTTCTCTAAGCGGGTTTTGGAGCGGGTTTTTTTTTAACAACCACTCTCTCTCTATACCCATGTCTTCTCTTTCTTCTCCGCTCCTCCCTACTCCTAGCATATCTGACCTCCTTCCCCCACCTCCCTAGCCCAACCCAGCCCCTCCCCCCTCCCCCCTCCACCCCTCATTCTCTCTCTCCCCCTCCAACCCACTGCAACCAACATGCTCTCCCTCTACACACTCTATCTCTATCTTGCTCCCTCTCTTTCTCTTCCTCCTTCAACACACACCCTCATTCTCTCTCTCCCCCTCCAAGCCACTGCAACCATGATGCTCTCCCTCTACACACTCTATCTCTCCCCCTCTCTTTCTCTTCCTCCTTCAACATGCATCCTCATACTCTCTCCACCTCTGTCTATCCCTCTCTCTCCCTCTCTCCCCCTATCTAGCCCTCTACCTCTCTCTCTCTCTCTCTCTCCATTCTCTCCCTCCCTCCCAAGCCACTGCAACCATGATGCTCTCCCTCTACACACTCTATCTCTCCCCCTCTCTTTCTCTTCCTCCTTCAACATGCATCCTCATACTCTCTCCACCTCTGTCTATCCCTCTCTCTCTCTCTCTCTCTCTCTCTCATTGCTACCGTACACTCTCTCCCCCTATCTAGCCCTCTACCTCTCTCTCTCTCCATTCTCTCCCTCCCTCCCTCTCTCTCTTTCTCCCTCTACACACTCTATCTCTTTCCCTCTCTTAGGCTTATCCTCCTTCAACATGCACCCTCATGCTCTCTCCACCTCTATCTATCCCTCTCCCTCCCTCCATTCCTCTCTTCCTCTTCCTCCTTCAACATGCACCCTCATGCTCTCTCAACTTATGTGTATCCCTCTCCCTCTCTCTCATTGCCATCGTATGCTCTCTCTCTCTCTCTCTCTCTGCCCTCCCTCCCTCCCTCCCTCCCTCTCTTTCTCCTTCCCTCCCCCCCCTCTCTCTCTCTCTACACACTCTCTCTCCCTCTCTCTCTACACACACTCTCTCTCTACCTCTCTCTCTTCCTTGATTTGTTTTCTACATTTTCTTGCTTGGCCACCTAGCCATGCTTGACAAGTGACTTTGATGTTAATTTTCATATGATGAATTGCCCACATTTTATCATGAATATCTGATTCCCATACATGGTGCTAATATAGCTTAAAATTTGTGATTAGGTGTGAGAGGGTGGCTCCATGATTCTCTCCACCTTTTCTCCTAAATCAACTCCTTGATTCTAGTAGAGGTAGATGCACCTTTGACTTTGCCTCATGGTTACTTTCTAGATTTTATCCTCTCTTTAAAAAGAGTGTGTGCACATGCCTATATGGTTACTTTCTAGATTTTATCCCCTCTTTTACAAGAGTGTGTGCACACGCCTTTGTACTTTTGTACTTGGATAAGTCTTGTCACCATCCAAGATTGTGGTCACTTGATCATGAGCTACTAGCATGCAAGGGGAGCTCCCAAGCACACTGGTAGCTCTTGGGAGGTCCCAATGTATGCATTGGGAGCACCTGGCATGCGGGGAGATCCCAATGCATGCTGGGAGCT
Organism: Cibotium barometz; assembly: GCF_041138505.1. Lineage (NCBI taxonomy): Eukaryota > Viridiplantae > Streptophyta > Polypodiopsida > Cyatheales > Cibotiaceae > Cibotium > Cibotium barometz. The sequence goes on along the minus strand of NC_141078.1, from coordinate 1,470,345 downwards.
ACCGGTATGCAAGGCCAGAATTGTGTTTAATCATCAGATTTTGAAAATAACTATATGTTTGATGGGAGAACTGCTAAGAGAAGCACATAGGGAAGTTAGAGTGCTGGATATCATTTTATGTATCAAAAAACTCTTTCCTTGGGGTCATTACAACATCGATGATCATTGTCACTCATAATATTACACAAAATAACTCTTGGACAAGTCTAGATTTAGAGCTTGAGCATTCATAACAAAATTTATGTCTATGTATTCAATATTGTGTTTAATTATAGGCTTTGATGTATGTGTATTGAGGATTGTGTTTAACCATAGGAATTTGAAATAACTATATGCTTGATGGGACAACTGCTTAGAGAAGCACATAGGGCAATTGCAGTGTTGGATATCATTTTATTTATCGGAAACCTCTTTCCCTGTGGTACAAGATTGCTTGTTTACAACACACATGATCCTATTGTCACTCAGAATATACACAAAATAACTCTTGGATTGGTCTAGGTTAACTTAGATCTTGAGCATTCATAACAAAATTGATGTACGTGTTTTCAGTATTGTGTTTAATCATAGGCTTTGAAAAAGGCCACGGCAGATAACACCATTCGATGAATTCTAGGTACTAGTCCCCTAACCCATCCTCTGGACAAGAAAGGTTTGGATTCCATAGAGTAGGCTTTGAATTTGAAGACAATTTTGGCATGTCATGGACGATTTTGAAGAAAGTATCAAAATTGGCATACTTGTATATCAAAGCACCATGCTTTGCATATTGAAAGGGTAGCCTTTTCCAGCATTGTACATGCCCGGATGGAGTGTTTGAAGGAAAGAAACTCGATTAAGAATAATTCAACCATCGTATCCCTGGTTATCAAAGAGGCAATTTGAGCCCTTGCCAATGACAAGAAAGCGAATGCTATGCTAAAAGCAGTGCCTATGGAAAGACACCAGAATTTGAGACATCAGTAACCCTAGTAAATGCTTCTACACTTACCTTGCCCAGCTTCTTGGACGCCCTAATTACATAGAAGCAAACAGCCAGCTACATGTACTACCTTTTTCACGTAAGAGATGCACCTCACCTTGTGCTTAGGGAAAAATAGGCTATTTTCCACCTATCCCTTTGACCCACCACTCATTTTTTTTGAAAAAGTAGATTTTTTTAATTGAGAAAAGCTGGAAAATATATTAAAACGTTAGGAGATCACCTTCTTGAAAAACTCTTTACCATAGTCGAGGTTGGAAATTTGTGCCAACTCATGTCCCCTCTTTGTAAATAGTGCCTCCGTCTCCTTGAGGGCATCTTTATATTTCTTATTGAACATTTTTAAATTTTAAAAGTATTCTCTAGTCTCTCACTCAGGTAAGTCACTGACCTTCACTTGGTATGTGGCATCAAACTTAGCAATGCATTTATATTTTAGAAACATCTTTGGAAATGAAAATATGGCTTTATTGTAGTCTGAGAACGAGGTGCACACATACCTTGAACACCAATTAAGAGAGGAGTGCCATGGGAAGCTTCAGCCACTTTGATTTGTTAGGCTCCCAATGACCAAGAGCTTCAGCCACTTTGATTTGTTAGGCTCCCAATGACCACTTTGATTTGTTAGGCTCCCAATGACCAAGAGAGGAGTGCCATGGGAAGCTTCAGCCACTTTGATTTGTTAGGCTCCCAATGACCAAGAGAGGAGTGCCATGGGAAGCTTCAGCCACTTTGATTTGTTAGGCTCCCAATGACCAAGAGCTTTCTCACTCCATGCACAATTTGTGTCACTAAACTTTCACTAAACTTTGACAACAACAACTATGGATTAGCAAAGGCCCAAACACTGTATCATAAATATATCATGTGTCGTGTTCGACACATGAACGGTAGTGACCCTAGAAATTTGGCATGCATAATAAGCAAGGTTAATGATGATATACAAGAGCTTTATTCATTTCAATCACAAAATAACAAGATACAATCCACTTACTAGTTTATCATGCACAACACCAACAAGAACCTAGTAGCATCCTCCTACACAAATTAGACCACCCTACAAATCACCTTTGGAACCTTCTCTATTACAACTTAATTGGTTTTTGCCCAATCCTCCATGCTTTGAGTTGATGGTTGCCATCCCAGACAACAAGCATCTTCCCAATCATGTGTTGCCAACCTGCTCTCTAGTATCGTGTAAGGAGTAAGAGTTTTTTTCTGAAACTGGGCATGGATCTGGTTGATTGACCTTGCTGGTCCTCAACGGATGAGTCCATGGCTCTTTTATATGGATGTGTTGGTTGATCTTGCTGATCTTGAATGGAGATTCCATCTTGAATTTTTTATAAGTGAATATATTGTCGGGTACTATGAGCTAGGAACTATCAAAAAGGCCCCAAGTGGACAGGTTGGTGAGCGTTCTGATTGCCAATGATTCCATAGATACTCCGATGAAGGAATGATTCGAAATTAGGATTCAGCCGGATATTTTGGAGGATTGTTGATCAGTGATACTATGGCTTCATTAAATGATTATTTTAAAGATAGCTGGATCTGTGAAGAAAGCAATTTCATATTGGGTGTGTAAGTGGTGTGACTAGCTTTAAGATTGCATGAACATCCGGCTAGGGGGCCTGCTGGCTTCTTCTATTTCTTCGGTAGAGAATTCAAGTGCAGTCAAAACGGAAGGAACTTGGGAAAGGTTTAGTGTTTCGAAAGGAGCATGGGTGCTCATTCAACCTAGCAAAAGAAAGAGACCCCAGACAAAAAACATTTTCTTGGCATCATGGAAGGGAAGAGTACGAGATTAGAGGGAAGATATCGGTGAAAGACATTTTGATTCAGCATGTGTACATGCATAAAGAACTTGTCTTGCGAGACTATCCAAATGATCTTCCGCAACACAAGCCTAATTGTATATTTTTCTATTGTGGTTTTGTTCTTTATGAGGTGTATGGATTTTTAAGATAAAGCTTTATTTCTTTGCTTATTGACATTCTTGTGTTATTTTATTTCAGATTTATACCCTTCATCGTATGAGACATGGCAAAACATCGATTGTATTCTGGGATTTATAGATGTTCTACATGGATCGATAGGAGAACAACAATACCAAGGTCGATGTGCAACAGAGCTAGCTCAATCGGGTATATTTTTTACTGATCATTTTTATCAGTTGCTGGACAATGCTAACACACATGGTGTGTTAAGAAAGCAAGACCTTCCGGCATGGAATTCAGTGGATTGGCCTCTCCCACATTTTAGTGTTACAGAGGCATATAGGGCCAAGCTTTTCAAAGAAGTACAGAAAGCTCTGAGGCCCAATACTGCCACAAGGATAATAAAAATTTCTTTATGCATGTCTCTCACAGTTTTTGTAGACTTGTTTAATACCTTTCCAGTGAAGGTTTCAAAAACAATGTTCACAGTTAAAGCAACAAGTCTGGCATGCATGCCACAATTTTTGGATAAAGGTTGGGATAAATCATAAGAAGACATGTAGTTCAGTGTTTTGTGAGGTTGTCCAACCTTCTATGCAACTGAAGTACATGGTTGCATCACAAAATTTTATTTTTTCTTTTTATTATAAGCGCAGTCGAATGCTAGGTACAAAACTAGTCCCAATGGATCAAGATGAAGATTCTTTTGGTGCAAAAAATAAACTTCTTAATATTGATGTTGTTGAGAATGGTGATGTGCTAGTCAATATCTCATTAAGACAATGTTGCTCCCTAGCTCAATTGCGCAATGACATTCTGTTTGAGACAGAAGGTTCTATTTCAAAGGACTTTTTATTTATCTACAACAATAAGAAGGTATACCATCTGACTTATCCTAGTCTCATTAAGCACTGCTCTTAGTTTACTTTACCCTATTGTTTCATATTGCTTTTTTGCAGGTGCTCAAAAGAAGAGAGAGTTCAATAAAATGCAAAGACATTGAAAATTTGAAAATTGAGATAACACAGACTCCATAAACAAAGGTATTATATTCAATAAAGTAAAATTTTATACAGAAGTGTTTAATTATATATGTAGAACATATTCTTGATAACCATTTTCTATTTATCTACAGGCTGATCTTGAGGCTGCTCTACATGGTCCAAGCTCACCGTATCATCTTTTTTTGGAGAATCTATTTTCTGTTGCTCCATCCTGTCATGTACAGTCTCTTGGTGCTGCTCCATTGTCTCCTCTACTGCCCCTACAGCATCTGCTTTTGCTGCTGCTCCATCTTCTCCTCAATAACATCAGCAGGTCCTTGTTCTTGTGGCTTCTCCTCATCAGCACTAGGTCCTTGTTCCTGTGGCACCACATGAGCATCATCTGTGTCATCAAGGTGTATGACACCTTCTCGGACTTTAGAGCTCTCACCCAACTCGATAGTAGCTGGTACAATAGGTTTGGGGAAGGCATACTTCAAAAACTTCCAAATTGTATCAGCTCTGAAACTATATACATAGTTCGAGCTGAAGCTATCTTTTCTCATCTGCAATGAGATATGATGATTTAGAACACTTTGTACCAATATCAATTATTTTGAAGCTAAATAAAAATTATTTTTTCTTACAAACTCTGGCTGTCCTATCTCAAAATAGCTTGAAAGTATAGCAGCTACTTGAATCATCTTGTTGTGGTGTCTGGACAGTTGGAAAGATATGTTAGAAACTGTTAATATCTGAACAAAACAAAATTATTCAATAAGTTCAAAGGCATAGCATGAAATAGACATCAGTAGAGGGAACGACTTTCTACCTCTAAATCTATTGGCTCTATTGAATCCAAAAGATTGACATTAGGAGGACAGTGATTTAATGCATCTAGAAGCCTTCTAATACAACTGCAATACATATAATTCAGTTAGTGTGCATTAAATCAAAATAATGAAGTTTAAAGTTAAAAATAGCACACACACCACTTACAATTTCAGCTCTCTGTGTGTGTTTCTAAGAGAGTTGAATAAAAAGCATTGCTTCTGCTGGATGTCAATAGAAGCAAAGCTCCAGTGATCATTGCATAAGGAAAAAATCATTAAGAAATCAAAGGCTACAAGAGTTCTCAATCTTGAAGAAAAATCCCAAAAGAAGCAGTCACCCACATACTTGTTATGGTATGGAAGTAGCAAAATATCGACCACATCGAAATCGCAGTGTTTGAACCAATTGGAAATATCCATGGGAGTTTCCTTTGGATCTCTTAACTTGAAGGAAATGACAGGATCAATAATATGAATTGTATGTTGTACAGCGTGGTTAAGCCAGCTTCTCATCATGCTACATTGGACCAAACAATAATTAGGGTAGGGTGTAAAGGAGGAGGTACAATAAGGATTGTTTTGCAAACAAATGTAAAATAAAAGACACTTACTAGAGCATTGCAAGAATGATAGTATTTGAGCAATACTCATTCTTATATGAGCCAATGCTGCCAAGCATGGTTTTGTCAAGTCAAAATTATTCTCTGAAGTTTTATCCTCGATATGGACAACTATGTTAGAACCCAGCTCCTGCAACCTTCTCTGTATCTGTAGCTCCATCTGTACAGTCTCCACATCTATAGCAGATTTGGATTCTTTTATTTGCTGCTTGAGTGACTCCTCATAAGCAGCTTTCCCTTTGGTGCTCTTTGAGTGGGTTACTTCAACAACCTTAAGCTCATCTACCTTCAACTTTCTTGTAGGTGGAATTAATAATGTCTCTCATTTTTATGTCCTGCCATTCCACAGGATGGACCAGCTTGTCATACCTCCATCTCACTCTGGACAAAGTGTTGAAGTCTTTGGCCATCAGAGTTACCGTGTGAGCATGGGCTGCTACCAGCATTGCATCTTCAAAATATTTCTCTAAGTAATCCTCTGTCATTTCCTATAAGGAAAGAATGGCAGTCCTGTTCCACCTAAAACCAAGGTGCCAACTATCACATATGTCTCTCACTAGTCTCTGAAAAGGTGCCTTGGGGATTGCAAAGCCTATAGCTTTCTGTTGCTTCCTGATCTCCTTTAGCACACCTGCACCATGTTTCAATCTCTTGGACTTTTGCTGGAGCAGGCTCATTGGCTTCCCCTTCCTGCCATGTGCAACTCTTCCCTTTGGAGGCACACTACATTCTTTGATACCTACCCCAGCTGTTGCTGCTGCAAGCCCTGGCTCCTTGCCAGCCCTCCTTGCAGTTGACTTGGTTCTTGCCATCACTCTAAAAAGCTGCATACAAAGGAATGGAAAGAGATTACAGCCATGGAGAACATGGAATGATACAAGAAGGCAATGACAGGGGTGGATGAATCAACTTTTAAAATTTGCAACAAAACGCGATTTTGACAATTTGAATTTCCTAACAGCTCCCCCTCGCGTTTTCTTGCAAATACCTAAAGTACCATGCTATTACATTCCTACAGTGAATTCTCTATCTTTACAACTAAAAACAATATGGATTGAGTTTATGCAAGGAGTGTACAGCCTTGAATAGCCTAGAAAGACACAAAATCACAATAAAAGGGGTGGATGAAGCAACAGTTTTATTTTTGCAACAAAATGCGATTTGGGCTGTTTGAAATTCCTAAAGCCTTCTCCTCGCGTTTTCCTGCAAATTCATGAGGCACTGGAACATGCCTTCAGTCATTTCACTGTGTTTGCAACTTGGTGCAAGATGGATTGTGTCTATAGAAGGCAAAAAGTGATCAATCTCTCACTCAACAAGCCCAATTCAAAAATCTTCCTGCTTGTGGTTGTAGTGGAAAAAGCTAAGGAATGCATATAATATTCATCATAATATCTAAGCTACATCACATCACTCAGTACCTTATCCTAATATACTATTAAACAAGAAGAAAAAGATATAGACTGTCTTACTGACCTGGAAGCTATCTGTAGGTGTGCTGTGCTGGTGATGAGTACCCTGTGCTGGGGATGAACCTGTGCTGCTGGTCAGGACGCTGATGGTGCAGAGTAGAGAGATAGAGAGGCAAGAGAGCTGAGAGGGGGGGGCCTAGATAGGAGAGATTAAACAAGAGGGAAAAGATTAGTGCAAAATACAAAAAAAGTAGCTAATAAATACCACACGTGTGGAATGTAGTTTTTTCACACGTGTGGATGGGACCCAAATCTTTTGGAGTTTGAAACTTGGCAGGTGTGAATGGCACTTTTTGCCTTGGAACTTGTGCCAATCATGATTTCATAATCAGATCCATTAACACTCTTCCCTCCCTATCTTTCATCCCTGCCAGCACCCTCCCATCATCCTTTTCCTTCCCCCTCTGATCACTTCCTACCCAACACACTCCATCCACACTGCAACCTGCCTGAAAACTACTACCACTACCAAGGTTACCTAGGCTGCAGCTCAAGTCTGGAAGAGAGCAGAAGAATCACCAGTGTAACTCCAACAGCATGGAAAAGGAAAAGAAAGGTCAGAGATCTATATTCTTTTCAATGTTTTTTGATATATATTTCTTCCATCCATAGAATTCTTGAATCTTACTGCCCAGCAATCTGGTACATCACCCTAGGATTTGATTGGAGATGGATATCAGTAGGACCTAGAAGTTTGCAACAAAATGCGAGGAGAGTGCTTAACATTTTCCAAATGGCCCTATATCGCGTTTTCCTACAAATTCTTGTATTAGTTTTGGTTTTCATTTCTTCCTCATTGTTTTGCTCTCTTTGGCCCTGGGGAATTCTTCCTAGTATCATCTACTGTCCAGGACACTGTAAGATGATCCTAGCATTTGATTGGAGATGGATATCAATAGAAATGGAGAATTTGCAACAAAATGCAAGGAGAGCACTTAACATTTTCCAAATAGCCCTGCATCGCGTTTTCTTGCAAATTCCTGTGTCCCTTTTGGTTTTCACTTCTTCCTCATTGTTTTGCTTTCTTTGGCCCTGGGCATTTCTTCCTTGATGATGAGAAAAGTTTTTGCTTTGGAATAGTTGATTCTCAGGCCCCCCCTTTCAAGAGGAAGCTGGACTTTTCTGCTGCTATACTTAGACCACAGCAATCACCAGGTGATTCATGTGTGCTCATGAAGAGAGTTGTTTGGTGATATCCTATACATTCCCTGATTACATATGTCAGCATATAGAATTCATTATATAAAAATTTTTGTTCAGGCAAAAGCAAGAGACTGGAGCAGAAAGGTGAGTCTTCCCTTTCAAAACAAAAGGAACCAGAAGAGGACAAATCTCTATATTTGCTCCTATTTGACTTTCTTCACAAGTGCAAGGCTTAGAGGAACTTCCACATATACCATAGTATTTTCAACAGGGAGTTCACTATGAGCTCTGTACTGGAGCATCACAGAGATTTTCTTTTAGACCATTGGGATACCTTCAAACGACTGACAGAGGCAAGAAGAATTGTGGAAGGTGAAAAGGTTTTTGTGCATATAAATCATATTGTCTCCATTGACAGGCTGAGGTACCATGTGAATAGAAGATTTGATAGCCTGCCTGAGGAATATAAATTCAGCTGTAACTTGCACACCAGAAAGTGTAGAGTGCTTGAGGAAACCATGGCATTCCTTATGTACATTGTCTTCCATCAGCACTCTCTAGAAGAGCAAGGGCAGGAGGCTGAAGAAGAAGACACATCTGTAGTAGAGGAAAAAGAGGATGTTCCTGTGGCAACAGAAATGGCAGAGCAGGAAGAAGATATCAACCTCCAGGATGAGGGGCTGCAAGTGGCTGCTCTTGACCTTGTTCAACTGAGGACTGAAACTCTTAGGGCAGCATAGCCAGTTGAAGATTTTGATATTCAGAGCAGCAACTATGCAGTGCCCGTGCTTCCAGGTGTCTTGATTGGTGGTAAAGATTATGTTTTCCTCCATGATATAGAGTGTATGTTCAATTTGAGGGAGGACTATGCCATTTCCCTTATTGCCCAGGCTTCAAGGCTTGACACGGAGGTTGGCATAGAGGATGACCATTCACTCTACTGGCTTTGGAAACAACTTTTGATCCTGCAGAGGCCCTTACTATTTGTTTCAAAGAGGCTGAAAAGTTCCAAGAGCCAGATGAAGCTACCTTCCAGCTCACACAACAGGAAGCTATGAATCTCTCAGCACTATACAAGGGAAAGCTTAAAGAAGAGGCTGGACTAGAGGGGAGAGGAATAAATCTTTGGAAAGATGAACTTCTTGTTGCTGAAAATGAGAAGGTATGATCTTGTTACTTCAAATCAAATACTTTATCTTGTGTTTAAATGTTTTGTAGTTGTGTATTATTGTCTCACTCCAATCTTTTGATATGTGGCAGCTACAAGTTGAGGATGACACATTTCTCTAGAGAACAAGTGGAAGCAGGCTGGCTGGGTTTGGCAAAATGTCAAGCCTAGCTCATTATATTCATGATCTAGGTAGTGCTAAGATCTTGATTTACCATAGGCAGTTGAGCAACAATGGAGAAGCCATTGTTTACTTCTTTAAATGTTTGTCTAGGGTTTTAGGTGGACATGATCTTCCATGGCAAAAGAAAAAGATCATTTTAATAGAGAGGTTGTTTGCTGTAGATATATTTGGGGATTATGTGAATAAGCAGGCCTCTAGGGCCTCTTAATTTTTGTCTTACACTTCTTATGCATTAGCATGTGGTGTTAAGGAGCCCAAATGTCTGGAGAGCTATGGAAAACACAAGCTCATAAGATTTCGAGAGCCACCCATGATTGCATCAGGCCACAAAATCCAAGAAGAAGAACACGTGGAGATAGCTGAAGACAAGGATACCCCTCCCAGACAAGCAACAGAGGCAAGCATTGATAACAGACAGTCGACATCAAGCCAACAAGGAAGAAAAAGAGTCCAATCAAGTTCAAAAAAAAAGTTTCGATTGGCAGGCCCTGGGAGTAATAGGATTTAGTCATCAAATATAGCACAAACATTATGTTGAAGTTGAACTTATTTGTACAAAGTCTTTGATCCTCATCAGTTCCTTGTCCGTACGGACGATTAGTACCCTTTTGTATTTGTCCCATCACTATACGACACTTCAGTACGCTTCCCACGCTCAGTAGCTTCTAAAAGCGTTTGACACTCAGTACCTTATTGGTAAGGATCAATAGTGTGTCTAGCATAATTAAGTAGTATTGATTGAATTTTTTGTGTGTAACTCATGGATGTATTGATGCTTGTTAATATAGATCACATGTTTCACAAAAGAAATACTTTTGATGGAGTCTCAAAACATATAGGCATAACACCAAGAGTCACTTGTTCCACAGAATAAAAATCTATTGATTGAGTTTGAAAACATGTGGACATAACACCAATAAGTTACAAACTACTATTCATGTTTACTTGTCCATTTATGGTTTCTAAATATCTTCGAATCCCTCCATTGTCTATGTCTCTCTACTGCCATTGAATTGTCCAAAGTTTGTCTTCGTCTTTGCTTTTGGGCTAGAATAAAAGCAAGCTTGACTTTGGAACTAGCACCTTTTCTTTTAGCATTGCAACCTCTATAGAATGCCTCGGTAAAACCATTGGAAGACTTCCTTCAGACTATTTGCCTTTTGACTCCCTCCGTAGTGTTGTGTGTGTCTGAAAAATGCATTACGTGCCATGTAGTGAGACTTCTCCATGCCTTGGGTAAACCAAATTGTTGGGCATCCATACTTTTTCATAAAATAGGGAAGGTGGTTGTAGATGATATGCTGTTTTCACAGAGACATAAGAATGCATAGTAAGTTATAAAAAAAAAGAGGATCACACTTAAGTAAAAGAAGAAGACAGAACTTTACCATGTAGTGAGTTATATTGCAGGCTGTCCACGCGTCTTTCATTGACTTCCCAAAATGTTTAATTGCCTCTTCAAAGTTCTTGTAATCACTCTTTGTCCATGTTACATTGTCACAGAACATGAAGAGTTGATCAAGAGACCTCCACACCTCTGCCTTCACATTTCGTGCTTCCCCATCTGCCTCATGATCTTTCACGGCATTATGGACTTGCTTCCACAATCCATAATTAATCCTTGAAACTATTCTACCTTGCCTTACTTGCTTACTACTGTGTTTGGGTCGAGACAAGAATCTTCTTGCCTTAACACCACCAATAGAGGGCTTGATTGGTACCTCCTTGCCATTGGTAGACTTTTTAAAATCCTTTGTGATATGAACATCACCTCCATGCAGACCTATATCGGATAACACTTTTTCCAATGCTTGAAGAGCATGCTTTCTATTTTTTTCGGGACGGAGTTTCCAAGCAAATCCAATGTACAAAAATACCAATTTCTCAATAATTCGACATAGAGTATGCAATGTGCATATGTGAACATTACATAGTGGAATGTCAAGAATGGCCTTGAAGTCAGGGTCAACTTTATCTCTATTAGGTGCTCTCTTCCACCATTTGGAATCCATTACTTGAGCTGATTCTTTGTAGTAAAGACAAGGAGACTTTGAGTTGCCTCCTTTACTAACGTTATACATGCACTTAAGTGTTTTAAGATCCCCCGCCATGTGCCACTCTACTTGAAAATCACCTTTTCCTGCAACATGGAGATTCTCTCCTTGCACTTGTCTTTTAATTATTCTTCGTATTTCCGTGTGGTGAAACACCCAATCTAGTGTTTCATGGTCTTCTGTCTTCACCTGTGATTATAGAAAACAAAAGTCTTACTATAAAAGATTTGAAAACAATGACTAAAATCAAGTACGAAACAAAAAATGATCATACCTGGAACGAGCCTAACCACCATATGTGTTTCTCTGACTGCACACTAAAATACTTCGAACTCGCTTCAGTCAATGATGTATCAAGTGCTCCATTTATCAATGTAATAGTAATCCTTTCCATTTTCTTTTCCTTTACAACCTCACACTCATCTAGTTTGATAACAAATTTCAAAATGCCTTTGCACTCCTCAAATGTTATTCCATAAAACTCGACCATTCTTCTTTGAAGTTGTTGTAGATCTACAAATATATTGTTCCAAGGGTCATACACAGTGGTTCCTTTACCACCATGAAATATTTCTTCAATATGGATATATTGCCCAATAAACTCATCTATACTTTCATTCAAATGACCTCTTATCCTCCACAATAAACTCATCTATACTTTCTTCAATATGGATATATTGCCCAATAAACTCATCTATACTTTCATTCAAATGACCTCTTATCCTCCACACGATTGCTGGATTTGGCAGTAAAACTCGTTTAATCCTTTGATCTCTCAAAGTTGAGGATATCGTATGGAAAATCGAACTATATCCCTTCCTGCTAACTCCACTAACATCAAGAGCCTCTTGGATTGTAGTACCATCAACTTGATTATTGGATATGAAGTCCTCTACAACATTGTGTTTGATTGTTTTGTATTTTTTTTCTTCAATCAAACCTTTTGCTACACCACAAGAAAGCAATCCTTTCATTTGTTTAACAGGAAGAAGGTTGGGATCCACATTTTCTTTTGCAGACTCCAATAGTTTCCTATAGTAACAACACAATATGCCTATATTATTCAACACCTCCAATCTTGTTTTGCGTTAATAGACAAAATAGTTATAGTCATTTGAGAGCCTTTTTGAGTATAAAAAATGAAAAATTTCAAACTAGCCTTGCTTTCTGAATTCTTCGCTTGCATCCACCAGTCCCAGCCTTCAAATTTGCAATGTTTTTAATCTTTCTGCTTCGTTGTCTGTCTCCAAGCACGGTTCTCTTCCTTCTTGCTCTTGTCAACTCTTTTTTACTCTTTGAATGCTCCTCAATTTCATTCTGCAACTGCTGCTCCAATTTTGCACGAATGGCTATCTCTTGCATCTTGGCCCCCTTTTCTTGTAGGTACATCGTTTTATATGTTTTTGCAAATGCAGACTGTGCTGAAATATAACCAAGAAGTCCATTTTGTCCATCGCCCGCAAACCTCAGTAGTGTGGTTGGATTGACAAATGGAGGTGTAGAGTTTTTTACTAGACATTTTGGATATATGCTTCCATCGCACCATAAGACTTGTCTCTAGTTCTCTTCTTGGTCACTATCATTGGAACTCACTTCTTAAGAGATTTTCATCCCTGTTAACCAAAATGGTTAACATTACTCTTACTATTTTTCATCAAATTGTGGTTACACTTCATGTAATTCATTTTATGTAAAACTACGCGCTAAGAAATTCATGTAAAAAGATAAGGGATGACTAATTTACAACATGTGTAATGCCAGCCATGTGTTAGAAAGCCTAGGTGTACATAGAGCTAAAGAATTAGTTTGATCCCCAAATTGTTAATGCGTGGCCGGCCATTGTAAAAAAAGGGGCTCTTGTATATAAGTGACTTAAGGAAATAAAAAAGAATACAATCCCATTATCACATGGGAGTCTTATTCTTCTTTCCTCTTGTTCTCTTGCGTGGTTATGGTGGTGAGCTTATGTATTGATGCTTGCTTGCATCAACACATAAGTAAGTGATGAGCTTATGTGTTGATGCGTGCTTGCTTGATTGATTGTGAGTGTGTGCTTGTAGGTGATTCTCTCTATCTTCTCTCCATTATCTTCTTCTCTCTCTCTCTCTCTCTCTCTCTCTCTCTCTCTCTCTCTCTCTCTCTCCCTCCTTACACACATGAAGGCATTGAGATAGGAGTTAAACTTTCTATAGCTCCTTCTCTCACATTTCTCTCTACTTAGCAAGTGGAAGCTCCACTTGGGTGACACAAATGGTGGTGGAGTGGGCCTAGTAGCTTCACATTGAGGAGTTAACTCTCATAGGGTTGGCTAAGTGTATGTTCTTGAACCCACCCTTGCATCTTCTCTTCTATCTCTCTTGCCCCTTATGTAAGGTGAACGTTCATTTAGGTGAATATCTTTGGCACCGCTGCTACCGAGAATAGCACTTAGCTTAGGGTCCTTCACAATCTCTTCCTAAGCTAGAGAGTTGAGACTTATCTTGCCCGTATGGAATGTAAATCCACTAGTTGTATGAGATTGGTATGAATTACTTTTTTGATTTGTATTCTTTTTTCTTTTCTTTGAACAAAGGAGTTGCAATGGAGAATTGGGAGAAATAGGAGTTTCAAAGGGTAGATTAAACGTAGCAGAAACAAGTAAGTGCTCTTATTTTGCCATTGAGTATTTTTTCTTTAAGTAAGATAGAAAAAATGCATGTTAGCTTAATCGCACCATTAATCCTAGGATATTAGGTTAAACTAGGAATTCCTTGCATCATTAGGTAGCTTAGGACTAGCCTTATCTATGCATAAAAAGAAAACCTTTAAAAAATCATCACTAAGGGAAACAAAATTAGGGAAAAACTAGGAGAAAACCAGGTGCAACTCACTCTCAGGTTTCATTTTTGAGAAGTGAATGCCCATTCCTTTTCAAAAACAAGAACAACCATACCTTCCTTTACCATGCACGTTCACTTCCAGTTTGAGAATATCTCCAAATCTAATCCATAAATGAGAGTAATAGGCATTAAAAGAGCACAATTGTTGTGCAACTCTATTAGGATAATATTTAGAGGCGACTATCAGAGATACATCATGCAACTATTAGAGATATGCTATTTTGATGCTATTAAGACACCTCTCTAGCAGTCTATGAGTGAATGTCCATACCTTCACAGATAAATGTCATTTCCTCCCTGAATAAATGGCCATACTAGAGCCCACAACTTTTTCCCCACTAACGAACATCTCTTTCCCATGCCACCACCCACCACCATGGCTGCACTTTCTCTGAAATCAATTATATGTTCCTCTATGAAAGAATGCACATTCCTCTATCTACTATCAATAGACACTATTCCAGTTAAGCCACTTTCATACCCAATCACTTACGAACATTTGTTCCTCCACTAAAGAAAATTCATTCCAGAACCCAATCCACAATCATACCTATATGTTTGCAAAGACAAACGACTGTTGCTCTAGTTAAGCCATGCCCGTATCCACATAGATGAACATTTATTCCTCTAAGACCGAACGGCTATCCCCTAACTTCTAGAAGATAAAAATCTCCATGTTCTAGCGTGTGATTCTGCACCTTTACATCATACATTCATTACCTATGCTCACAGAGATTGGTGCAAAACAACCCATTATTTGATGATACCGAACCCTTTTGTGTGCAATCTCTTATTATATTTGACCCATCGGTCAACACCATATGGAGCCAGATGATGGTATTGGTCTTCGATAGCACCAGTGAAAGTGAAGAGAACCCGAGCATGGGACAAACTATCCCTGACTTGGAGGCAGGTGGATTGATTACCCAATGTATGGATAGACCATTATCTCGAGAGCAAGCAGCACCAAGATCCCCTGCACATTCACAAAGGATTCTTGCTTCGAGACTAAGGAGATTTATCCTAAGAAATGCAAGATTTATCAAAAGAGCCACATCCTCGAGAAACAAGCATGGATTGCCAACTTGAGAAAACGGTCAGACCCTATGGATCTAAGATTAGAGGTTGGACAGGGCTCAGATAACCTAATCCAAACCAATCCAATGTTCTGGGGAGATATAACGATTACCATGTCAGTGGATTCATTTCAAGAACCTAGACCAGTGCTAAGCGTAGGTAGAGAACCAGCTAACCAAGGCCCTGAAACCTCCTACCAAGGAACATTAGGGAAAATTTGGACTCAAATTGGGCTCTTTAAGGATTGCTACACATTCTCTCTCTATAAAAATGGGTGCATGGTGAAATTTTTGCAAATCAACTTAGAAGTGAGTGGAGTTTTGAGATTTGGAATCTACTGTTTGAGACTTTTCTAATGATATATAGCATGATGGGAAACTTTACATATTCAAGAAGTCCTAAATTACCTTTCTAATGATTTATAGCATGATGAGAAATTTTGCATATGTCCCAAATTTGGGACTTCTTGAATATGCAAAACTGCCCACATCATGCTATATATCATTGGAAAGGTCTCAAAGAGTAGATTCCAAATGTCAAAATTCCACTCACTTCTAAGTTGATTTGCAAAAGTTTCACCATGCACCCATTTTTGTAGAGAGAGAATGTGTAGAATTTCTTAAAGGGCCAAATTTGAGTCCAAATTTCCTCTTATGAGATATTCCACCTGGAGCACCGCATCCAAAACATTGCACCTATGTATAGTAACTACCCACCTCAAGGGGTATACCCTAGATACCATATGGATCGAAGCACACACTAGTCCACTGAGACACGATCCACAGATGTGATATTACCCTCAAGGCTTTGCTTTCCCACCTACCATACCTCCACCTACACCAACTCTGGCCATTGCAGGGTTAACACCTTAAATGTTGAGTTAGCCATGGAGATAGGGAGGAGGGTAGCTCCAGGGATTGTACCACCAGTACCCATGCAGCCACCGATGCCATTGCCAAGACCAAAAAGGAAAAAACCAATCCATATCTCCAAGCTTATTACTAGATTTGATGGGTCAAGGGATCTCATACCTTATCTGGAGATGTTTAATCATATTTGTGTGAAGCATTTGGCCTTCTAGAAGACAAGATTAAGGTGAGTGTCTTTAGCCTTACACTTTGATGAAAAAGCAAGATAGTGATTTTGGTCACTAAAAATAGAAGACAAGGCTACCTTTGATGCCTTGAAAGGGGCCTTCAAAAAGTAGGGTATTCAATGCTAGGAGCTCAATGGAATCTGGTTGAACAATTGCATAATGTGAGATAGAAGGAGGGAGAATCTATTCCGGACTATATTAACAAGGTGAGATATCTTCACTCTTGCTATAATGATCGAGAAAAGTTCTATGAAGAAAGATTGATTGATCGATGTTTGGAGGGACTTTAAGATGCAGCCTTGCATAATTTCCTATATTCTCTTGGACACACATCCTTTGAGCAGTGCTATAGGAGCGCCATGAATTTTGAAGAAAATTTCAAGGGAACTCATTTTCAAGAATTGCATGAAGGCACTTCTGAAGCTTCCTTTAAAACCACACAAGCATGAAATCTGAAGGGAAGGGGAAGGAACCCTCTTCAAGACAATAGGTGGAGTAGTTAGCAGTTGCATTGATGGAACAAATGACCCATCAATGGAAAATAGGTCAAGGCCACAACCAGCCGATAAACCTTACCTTTATCCAAAGAGAGAACTAGTGTGGTGCCCAATTTACCAAACAAACTAGTACAGAGTGTCCACATTTGAGACCTATACAAACTCTCTAATGCTCTTATTGCCAAATATGGGAAAATCATAAAACATCAAACTACTACCACTAAAGAGATACTTAAGCTAGAACCTTACTGGCCTTACTACCTTATGGAGTGTCCACATTTGAGACCTAGACCTAGACCAACTCTCTACTGCGCTTACTGCCAAAGATGGGGAAATCATAAAACATCAAAGTACTACCACTAAAGCGGCTACTTAAGCTAGATCTCTTACCGGCGGCAAGCCTTACAACCTAATTCGAGGTAACCACCATTGGCTTTTCCAACATCTGCACGTCAAAATGTACCTCAATCTGGCCACCACAAAGTGGCACAGCAAGGTATTCTTAGGTTATCCAACCTACCCTTTCCACCTTCAGTCCTTCCACCACAACCTCCTTTACTTCGAGTGACCCCAGTTCACTAGTAGCCCACCCCGAAAAATCCTGAGTCATTATGTGATGGAGGGAGAGCACATGTACTTTGTATACCTAGCAATAGACACCATGAGGTAAAGACTCAAACAGTATGTCCAAAAGACCATCTATGCAATGCTATCACTATGCTAGACCTCACCAAATAGCTGAGTGTTCGGTCAAGAAAGTGATGGCAAGTACTCTTGTGAGTACCCCCGCCTTAACTCCCTTATGCATAGGTTGTGGGATAGACCACATGTATAAGGATTTCCCATTGAGAATGGGTGTACTTGGAAAAGAAAGTGAAGCTAAACAAAGCACCAACATTAACTTCTTGAGTGTGTGGGATGGCTTCCTCCACACAGTGTCTCTTAATGCAGTCACACGAATGCAAAGAAGGAGGAAAGCTGCTCCTCATACTGCTACCATTGAAGCATCTACTTTGCAGAAGCAAGGGACCCCAGGACAATCAAGGGTCTTGTCTTCTAAAGAGGTTCCTGAGCAAGCACGGATGCCTAGACACACTTAGAAGAAAAGGGCCACAAAGATCGTTAAAGGGGATAGCCATGTTACATATAAAAAGTGGATCTGACAAGGGAACAACTACAAATATGTCATCTTACTCATCTCATGAAGAGAAGATACTACCATCTTCCCCTAAAACAAGGGAGAAGATAGACCCCAATCTTCTAGGAAGTTGGTTGAACACTTGAACCCACTTGAGGAGAAAGGTAGTAGGCTAAAGGCTTCTCAAGAGCTAGTCAAGGAATGTCAATCTCAATTGCAAGAGGAACCTCAAGTAGTTCAGGTTATATGAAATTCCTTGATGCCTAACATAAAACCAATTGATGAAATCCATGAGAGAAACATAGGACTTAACTACCAGGTACTCTTCAAAGATCTCCCTTAAGAGGTTAAACTAGAACTAGTAATAGTTCCACATCAGGTGGATCCTATTGCTGCTTATCTTAAGAACCTGAGGGATGACCGCCCAAGGAAATTGGACACTGATGTCCATATCCCTATACCATACACTTGGAGAATCCTAATCATGAATAGGGATCATCAAATTCACGAGCCCACCATTATTCTAAGAGGAATTGGTGGTCTTTCTTCCTTTCTGTCTTCACAAGTCTAGATTCCCACTGGCACCTTGCTTTGAGGTAGCCCGAGTCTATGGAAGGATTTGAAAGATTGGATGGAAGAAAGGCTTGGATCATCCTTGGATCTAGAATGGAGGAGCAAGTGGAACCAAGGAGTCCCAATGAGGTAGATGACGAAGGATCCATAGAACCAGACAAAAACTGCATGACGAAGGATCCATAAAACCAGACAAAACTGCATGTGTACCTATGATACATGTAAATAAGTTAGGGGGAAGTATTTGAAGGAGATGAACTTAATGCAGCATTGCCTCTAGCTTTTGATGAGCTTCAACTCACCGCCATCCTAGATGCGGGCACAAGAGTAAGAATTTTCACCAAGAAATGCTGGGAAAAATGGGAAAAACCTCGAGATGACACTGCATTGATTGTGAAACTAGTTTGATAAAGCCATGCAAAGATGTTAACCCATAATGGTACGATGGAATACTTAAGGCAATTCCTGCTTCAAGAGCATGTGGTAGTTAGTTAGGATGAAGTCCCAAGTGATGTACTTCATGGATATATTATGAGAGTAGTCATTGTAATAGCATTAGGCCTCTTATGAGCCTAAAGTTCCCGACAACCATAATTTAAGTGAGTGTGAACACTTTTGGCCATGTATCTAAGTGAATATCTCTCATAATACAAGGATACTCTCCCATTATGCAATAGAGTCTTGATCTTGCTAATCTCTCTCTCTAATGAATTCTAGTAAGTGTGTGTGAGTGATGTGAGGTGAGAGGAGGGACGAGTACACATAGTGCAACACGGCGGTCTGACAATGCTCACAAGAGATGCGGTGGAATTGCTTCTCAAGGAGTAGTAGAGCTTGGAGACCTCGAGGGTTACAAGCTCAGCCATTGGAAAGATCGTCCACGACACTTGCGGTTCACTAGGTAATCTCTTGTTGGATGTGTTTCAAGGATGTGTTAGGGTGAGCCATAATATTTTTGGCGCTGCCGTGCCGGGGAGCCATCCCTCGGATTTTTTCATCGATTTTCTCTAATTTACGCATTATCCATTACCCATTGTCTTGATTAGTGGTTGTCCATAAAAAATATGTAGATTTGATGGTGATTTGTGTGTGATTTGGTGTAGAATAGTTCTCTTTTTTGTTTTGTAAAGAATGCTTTTTGTTTAATTTTTAGTTTAAATTGTTATTTTTTATTGTTGTTAATGTGGTTTTTAATGTTCCTAAGGTTTTCACATAAAGTGTGTTAGGCTTAGTTTGCATTCATTGCATCAAACAATGCAATAGAATGTAATTTTTAGTGATTTTTAGCTTACTTTAGAGTTAAACATAGAGCTAGAATCATTAATTTTTGCTTAAATTGTGTTTTTTTTGTTTGAATTGTATACATTAGAGTGTTAGCAAGCAATAGGAGTATCTTAATCATTGAAAAATTTCTCAAAACCATAAAAAAATCCTTGAAATCAACTAATCTTTCTTAATTGCCTAGTTTTCTTCATTATGGGTGATTAATCCAATTGAAGAGGCAAAAGATTTAGAAAATGTGTTTTTTGGAGTCCAAATTGATCATGTAAGAGGTCAAAATTAGTATTTTTAAGTGTTTTGAGAGCATCTAGTTGCATCAAAACACCTAATTTTTCCCTCTCTTGTACTTAATTTTTCTTAAAGAGAAGAGATATTAATTAAGAGTTTAATTAATCTCTAATTATACATTAATTTACACATTTGTTGATGCGCATAGCTTAGCAATTTCATGCTCTATCCAATGATGTGCTCAATGGTGTGAATTAATTAGTGATTAGTAGTTAATTAGAGCTCTTGATTAGTTTAAAAGAGGGAAGGATTAATCTTTGATTAATTCCTAAACACTTTTCTACATAACTCATGAAGGCTAATGAGCATTGAATGAGAAGATGCCAATGAGTTGTCAAATTGTCCATTTTAAGGGTCATTTATGAAGGGTGTAAGGGGGTGTCATAAAAAGGTAGACTTTTTTTATTTCCACTTGCCTTTTGGGAAAATGCCCAATCTCCCCAATTTAAAATTCAAAAAATATCCCTCCCAAATAGGAAACTCGAATTTCCCTCTAGATGCCAAAAAATAAAATTCAAATTTGATAAAATCCGTGAAGTCCGTTTCACGCCTTAAGGGTTCACAGCGTGAAATCCTTAAACGTCTCACAGCGTGAAACAGTCCTCACACAAATTTATTTATTTTTTTAGTAAAATCCGTGAAGTTCGTTTCACGCATTAAGGGTTCATGGTGTGAAATATATGAAAAAAAAATCAAATTTGATAAAATCCGTGAAGTCCGTTTCATGCCTTAAGGGTTCACGGTGTGAAACCCTTAAGGGTCTCACGATGTGAAACAATCCTCGCGCAAAAAAAAACAAATTTGATAAACTCCGTAAAGTCTATCACACCTTAAGGGTTCACAATGTGAAACCCTTAAGCATCCCACGGCGGTGTGACATAATCCTCGTGAAAAAAAAATTCAAATTTAATTCTTTTCGTGAAGTCCATTTCATGATATGAACTGCGCCCTGCTGTTTCACGACGTGAAAGGGGGTCTGTCGGTAAATTAAAAAAAAAACAACCCCGTTTGGAGGCTCATATCTCCTAAACTGTGAATCCATTGAAGGCTCTCTAGTGCTCATTGGAAAGCCGGCATCGAGCTCTTCGAAATTGGTCTTCAAGGTCTAAGGGCAAAATCCATCGTTTTGGCCTCCGACCAGCAACCTCAAAATTTGACCCAAAATTTGAGGCAAAAAATGGCCATAAGCATAAAAAATCGCCCAAAACAAGCGAAAATGATTGCAGACCATATTCGGGCTACTTTTTGAGGATCTAAATGACAAAATCACAAAAAACTCAGAGAGACAAAGTTATAGTACTCCAAAAATACTACAACTCTCTCATGCAGAGTTTTTCCAAATTCCTTTTGGAATATCTTCAAAAATGGGTTGCGAAATAGGAAAAATCTTCCTTGATTTTTTTATTTTTTTTGTCTTCAAACAGTGATGGAAAATAGGTTTTGAGACCTCCTCTTCCATCTAGGATGCTATCATCATGCACTTTTTTCAGAATAATATCTCTAAGAGGTCGTTCACATGCGTGTAGCATCTAAGTTAATTTGGGCAAACAGACACTCGTTTGACCCAACGAAGGGTACACCAGGCCTCTTGAGTGTAAAATGAGTTGTCATAAATCCTAAAAAGCAAAAAAAAGAAGTGTTTTCTTATTAAGGAAAATTGGCAACGTCAACATGGCAATGATAAAGGGACTATGGGGGCCGACACCCTCACTGAACCTAATGGCTGACATCTTCGAGCCATTGAGATCAAGGCCCCAAATGCACCTTCCAATACCTTTGGCCATGCCGACAACAAGCGTGTCATGAGGTTTTACGCCCCCTGTCACTTCAATCCCATTAGGCTTTGGTCCTTTACCTAACATTCCCACAAATCCTATAGGTACCGACTCTTTGCAACCCCTAGTTGCCCACACGCTGGATATATTGACTAATATAGGAAGGGGGGTTGCCCAAGGACTAAGTGAGTCCCTACTCACAAGAGCACTCACACACAGTCTCAGTGACTCATACAAAAACACGATCGTATAGATTTCAAAAATTATGGAATATGATGGAACAACTGGTCCTATTCAATTAATTCAAATGTTTGAACAGAGATGTGAAGCCTTTGGAAATCCAAACTGCCCCACCAAGCTAAATGTGTTGAACCTATACTTAGTGGGAAAGGCTAGTCGATGGTTCATCACATTGATGCCCGCGATCAAGACAAACTTCTGGATAAAGCCTTTATCCCACGGCTTTTCAAGACAAGGTAATCAGTGTGGAGTGCAACGACAGGACTCTATTCAATTGAGCAGAAATAGAACGGAACCATTTGGGATTTTATCCTTTGGATAAAACTCTTGGACTCATGATGTGAGCCATGGGAGAAACTAAATGATGCTCAATTGAAGAGATGTTTCATTATGGGCTTAAAGAATAATAGCTTACATAACTTAATCATTGTATCCAACCCGAAAACATTCGATCGATGTTGTAAAGAAGTAATATGCACTACAACACATCGGGGGCATATCAGCATTTTCTAGCAGCGCTTCTTTTGTCGGGATGTCGGGGATTACGTTCGCTACTGCGTAGCGAAATCTCGTTGCTCATCACCAGCGCTTCTAGAAGCGAAATTTCGCTGCTATACTATGATTTCGCTATTAAACAGAGAGGATAATAGCGAGATTACGCCACTATTTTCGTGCAAGAAATTCCAGAGAGTTGTTGGATGATGAATTCTAAAAATACATGTCACATGCACACAGAAAATGATATATAGTTTTAAAAAATCATGCATAAAACCCCTTGGAGCTATGTTTCGAGCAAAAAAATAAGATAGTTAAAAACTTTTGAGAAGCGAAACAATGTCAAGATCATGAATGTATCCTATCTAAATAAATCCATATGTGTTGCTTCATCAATGACTATATCTAATGGAAGCTCAATGAAAAGACAATGTTCTATATGAATATCAATATCAATATCACTATCATGATCCAATGAAGCATTATCACGATTGATAGGTGACTCATCATCTTCTTCCGATTGATATTCCTCATGCTCTTCATCAGTCCCGTCCAAAATGTTTTCTTCATCGTCTTCTTCTAATGAGCTGATTGGAGGAGGTAGTACTTGCACCTCATCCAGAGATTCGGCCTCCACATCTTGATCTTGAAAGATATGTTTTGAACAAGGGAAAACTTGTATAACATACCACCACTTTGGATCAATTTGATCGGCATGAAACACAACCTAATATCACAAAGCAAAGGGGTTACACTTTTATTATACTATATCAAGATTTAATTTGGGATTCATTGGGTTACTAACCTGTTAAGAGTGTTGAGGTAGTACGAAGGTATCTTTCTCATCATTCCAAAACTTGGTGGAATCAATTTAGAAGAACCCATTTGGATGTTTCTTCACGATTGCTTGAGCACCTCTATATATCACCTTAAACCATTTGACATCAAAGATGAATAGACTAAATGCTCTAAATCCAACCTCACGAATATCCTGAATAGTTCCACAAAACTTAAGATTGTCCTCTATGACATTGGTATCATGTCTATTGGCTCACCTTTCTTGCTCAAAAGTTACCATCACACCACAATCAAATGTGTTTCTTTTAGAATCCACACACTCCAATCCACACACTCCGTGTGAAAGTGCCTTCCATCTGACCATATTGCATTATATAGATTGTACTAACATTAAACAAAAGCATGCCATTTAGTATATATAGTGCATTAAACAAGGTATATACGTGAGATAGAGATGAAGAATGTACTTACTTGAGGGTCACATCCTCTTGCATACTCATGCTCTTCTCTTGTGATCATCTCTCCATTTTGCGAGATGACATTTATATTGCCATATGAAGCCATTCTATATGAATCCATTTATATTGCCATACGAAGCCATTCTATATTGATCACATTTGGTAGAGGTTCCAAGCTAGGCGGGAATGGCAAGTGTCTATTTGCTCTTCTAAAAGCTCTTCTCTCATCCTTTCGTCTATTGATTGCATCCTTGTATCTCTCAATCCACTTCTCCATGATGGGACTATTTAGAATGCAGAATGTATTCACCTTGTGACATGATGCTTCATCCAGTCTTTGTTGCTTTCCTTTTCCCTGAGGCACATTAGTGATTAGTCGATCATCCTCGTCATTGCTCAATAATCGTGGCATGGAAGGATATATGCGAGATAGATGTTTTGAGATATACACAAGAGACTCTTGTATCAACCATCCCTCTGCCATGCTTGCTTCTGGCCTTGCTCTTTGTCTCACATTAGGAAAATTTTGGACTCAAAAGAGGGCTGTTTCAACAATAATATAATAATAGACACATAGATTGAGTGACATGTAATCTACGAATGAGATTCACTGGTGGTGGGACCTCTGTACAAACCCACCCAAAACGTGGAGAAACTCTTATCTTCATGAAATATTAAAAAAAACCATCACCTTGTCTTAAAATATTTAAAACCGTTTTTTTGTCAGAAACTAACACAATAAAAGAATGTTTTTCACATTCCTGTGTTAGACGTGGAGCACTAAAAAATTCTTTCCACCACCCCTAGAACTAATGAAGCTTGAATGCTTGGAATAGATAGATACACATTCTCCCGGTTATTCCCTCAACTTGGTTCCACTTTTGAATCTCGAAACATCTTTGGCGCCCAAAAGAACACACCGTCCCTCATTTCATCCTCCCTCCTTGATCCACAAAAGCGGTTAGCCCAGTCATCCACTTTCTGCTACTTCTTCTTTCTCATACGTCTGTTAATCTCTCATGGCACCCGAAAGTGGACTGAAACGAGCAAGGAGCAGTATCTCATCTGTTGTGTTGTATAACATAAAAGACGAGAACGAAGAATGGATTCCCCAAGTATACAGGAAGTACTCTTGGGTCACTATGCAGCCAGGAAAACAAGGCCACTACCGAGTGAAGGGAAAGGCATCTGAAGACTTGGCCAAACATTGGAAAGGAAGGATCCTTGACTTTAAGATGGCTCTAGGAGGGAAAACTGTCAAAGAAGTGTTGATCCAGCATGTATTCATGCAAAAAGAGATCAACGTGGGACCATTGGAAGGACTTCCAAGACACAGACCACATTGTAAGTGCTTGTGTTTTGTATTTCAATGTTGCAAATAAGGTGATTGATATACATTTTTCTGCCTTGCACAGATTTGTACCCATCCAATCTTCAGGAGTGGGAGCCTGCACAATGCTTGACGGGGTTCTTGAATGTCGTACATGGTGAGGTGGGGGAACTTCAATATGAAGGTCGTGCACCAAGTGATCTCGCAAGAAGTAGAACATATTTCTATGACTCATTTTATACCTTGCCCACTCAATCGAGTCGACATGGAAAGTTGGAACGTATTCCGTTGCCCGCACTTGATAGTCCTGAGTGGCCATTGCTTGACACAGAAGTGATAGAGTCATACAGGACCAAAATGTTTAATGATATTAAATGTGCTATGAAGCCTAGCATTGGTGCAAGAAATGTGCACTTAAGTTTGTTTGTTCCAATTGCATGCTTTGTTCATTTATTTTCTGATTGTAAACAATTGAGAAAAACTAGAACAACTTTTGTGTGCAAAGATGTAGATGAAGCCTAGCTTGATCATTTGTTTGACAAAGGTTGGAGAGTGAAATCATCAAAGGGAGATGATTTGATCGAATGTCGATTGAACACCTCCGACATTGCATTTCGGTGAGTGTTAAAACATTATAATGTATTTTTGTGAAACAATTACAATGCTTATTTGATTATACTCGAAAAATTATCCTAATGATATTTTGGAATCAGATACTATGTTGCCAGGCAACATCTGTGCATGTCATTTACTTATAGAAGGCGGCGATGGATCAACAACAACTGGGAAAGCATGGACCAAGATACAAGAGATGGCAGCCACTCTTGCTTGATAGATATAGTTATGATTCGACAGGGTCACCCATCTTTGACATTGGAAGTGGAAGAGAATTGGACTCTCGAATATGTTAGGAAGGAATTAGAAGTAGCTATTCAGAATCCTCCAGATCAATTTTGCTTCAAGCTCGATGGTCAGAAGCTAAGTAAAAGAAGAGAGCATCAGATCATTTGTAAAGATGTTGCAGCCCCACATGAATTGGAGGCACTAGAAGATATATGATGTGACCATGTATACGGTGACAATGTATTTTCCATATGCAATAAACTTATCTATTCAGAACATTGCTTTTGTAATGCTTTATTGTTTAAAACAATGTAATGAAGGCAAGAATTCCCCAATTGAATTTTTATGTACACAAAAAAGGCTTAAAGTAAGAAAGCAAGCAGCGAAGGAACACAGTAGCAAATTTGATCCTCTGATTTTCAAATGAAAAGTGTATTTACAATTGATGTTCTCTCTCCAATACATGTATAGCTGCATATTTACAAACGTACATTTGTTGGAAGAAGGAAAAAACTATTTATTACTGGAACCCATAGGTATCGGCTTCAGGATGGAGCCATGGCTCCTCTCCCAAGTATGGAGCCCATGTAAGAGGCTCAGGGGGGCCTATCCCCCCTCGTGGATTGGGCGGGATGAAGTCCACTGGCCCGTCTGGAGGCATAACTTCAGCGACCTCGATCAATTTCGCAATCGTTTCCTCCCTAAACGTTTGGACGTCTAGGTCCACGTAGCGAGACATTGATGGAAACTGCCATCACAATTCATCAAGGCATAAATAAGATCAACATGACAATATATAAGAAGATAAACAAGAGCACAAATGCGTATGGGAGCTGAAAATGCTTACATCCTCTGAAGGGAGCTGAAAAATGCTTCGTAGCAGCAACAAGTGCAACCCTCCACTCACAGCTGTAGCCATCTTCTTGTTTGGGGACACTAACCCTTCGGATGGTCGATCGATCCAGGGTGTCGATGTCCATGCTGAGGCTCTCGTAAGCTGCCATTAGTTTCCTGACTCCACTGTAAACAGAGACCAATCATTATCCTGATCAATCCGGACTTCTAACTCAAACAATAATATGTATCTTAATGATTTTTACTTACAGCAAAACATTTCCATGGACACCAGATGTCGAATTTGCAAGGTAAATGACATTTTCTTGCACGTCGACTAGTAGAAGGCTCCAATGGGAACTGCACAATAGATTTCTATTAGTTTCAATCCAAAGGAAGCACTATATAACTCGTGTACGGTGATTCCTATAAACATCATGCAAGAGAGAGAGAGAGAGAGAGAGAGAGAGAGAGAGAGAGAGAGAGAGAGAGAGAGAGAGAGAGAGAGACAAACTCACTTTTCATGATATGCCAAAAAAAATACTCAGGCATCGTCCAGCTGGACCTCCCGAAACCAGTTCAGCACATCGAGGTACGGAACTGACTCTACTAGCAACAGTGTTGAGACCAGTGAATCAATCTGGAACACTCGTTGCTGTACATCCTCGGGCAATAGCGAAATAACAAAACTTCACAAGGAAACATATCAAGAGTGAGGCATCAACTTTAAGAGCCAAGAATGAAAAATTGTGGGAGGACAGAGAAAAGAGTATACCTTAAAACACATCTGAGCACTTTGTCGTTGACTTCAGTTTTGGGATCAAACAAAATGTTGATTTCTTCAGCATGAATCGGGAAATAACATCTATGTCCTCTAATATTAAAGGGTACATAGAACTCCGGCAACAAAAATTGCAGCGCCTCCCGATTCATGGCGTGGAGTGCGCGAACATTTTCCCTTTTTATTTGCAATGCAAGCATTGCAGCTTGATGTTCCCTTTGAGCGCTTGTCATTAAATTTGCCCGAGTCTGATGCTCATGATCTGGACCTCCCTCGGGGTGGTTGCAAGATCAGGTTGCCCAGTTTTGTCCACTCAAGCATCCTGTAAACAGTAAAAAAACAGGCATTTGTTTACCTTTAGTGGCTAATCTCTCCTAGTAAATGAAGGAATTTTGTTTCAAGTTCTTTTGTTGAAACATCATATTCAAAGTTGAGAATATAGTTGCATAATTTGATTAAGCATTAGATAGTCAAAAGTCCTCATTTTTTTAGGTACAAAGTCAATGTATACACCCTGTCCCAAATTTAAACTCATTCCATAAAATGCTAATATGTTTTACATATAAACTCATATGAGATTCCCACTTTGTGCCTTAGATCTTCACATAATATGGAGCTTAACTTGATTTTTTGAGAAAATTTTAAGATATTTTTCTATTTTCTTTCAATATTTCAAGGTCTTTTTGTACCCACAATAGCTACCACTTAAAATCATCAATCTTGTAGATCAAAAGAGTGGGTAGATACTGAGACATTAGTAGAATGTGGTGGTTAGTAAAAATTGCAAATCCAATGGTTGGATTTTTATTGATCTCTTTTTCAAAATTCCTCCAGACTATCAGAAGGCCTGCAAATATTAATAATCTAATTAGTAAAATTATATTTTTGATGTAAATCATCTAAAACCTATAGGGACTAATGTACTTGTAATGGTGCATCTATGGAAAAATAAATTGGATCACTCTAGGTATGGAAAGATCATTTGTTTATCATTTCATCATATTTTTGATTAATTTTGATTAATTAGACTAATTTATATTAATTTAAGTTATATTGGGTTAATTTAAGGGCAA
The DNA here is from genome assembly GCF_041138505.1 of Cibotium barometz. NCBI lineage: Eukaryota > Viridiplantae > Streptophyta > Polypodiopsida > Cyatheales > Cibotiaceae > Cibotium > Cibotium barometz. The sequence continues at coordinate 1,441,510 of NC_141078.1, read as the reverse complement.
GCGTATTTTCTATTATTTGATTGATCTCATTTTAAGTACCTTGCCTCCCAAAATTTTCTCTCCAAGCATTGTCCCAGTCCAACATAAACTGGACAAAACTGGACACCCTGATCTTGCAACAACCCCTCGGTCACCTCTTCAATTCTCACTTTTTGTACAGGACGGACATCCAAAATTTGTAACATTCGTTCATCAGTAAACGTAACTGGTCTAAGTAACTTATCGTATCTGAAACGAAGGGCTACTAAGCTGAAAAAATCTTTGTTCATTACTGTCACCCTGTGTGCGTGGGCAGCAAGAACGTAACTATCCAAAAAAAATTTCGATCATCCAATCTTCTGTGGCCTCTTGCAAGCAAAGCAAGGCCGATGCCTTCCACCTAAACAAAATTCCATTCTGCTCACAAATTCTCCTGGCAAGCCTCTGGAAAGGCAATCTGGGAATAGCAGCTGTCGGGTGCTTCATAAACTTTTTGATTTCTCGCAGGGCTGCCGAATGCTCTACGAAACGCCTTAGTCTAGGCTGCGTTTTGGACAATCGGGAAGGACTGCTTGATTTCCTTGATCTTGAGGCTTTCAGAACGCCCATCTTCTTCCCAGTAGATGAGGGAGCTGCATTGTCAATGGGTCTAGCTGTATGCCTTACACGAGCCATCTGAAAACGCAAGAAAAAGCAGAAAACTTTGCTATTCAGTAGTACACGATTAACAATTCACCATAAAGCGAGAGAGGGTGGCCAAGAAAGCAATATGCACTTCCTCGCGTTATGGTGAATCCATTCACCATAACGCGAGATGAAGGCCCACAGAAACACAATAATCCTTCTCGCATTATGGTGAATTCATTGAAACTAATAAGAGGCGGATTATCGTGCATTCTTTGAGCTTCGATCTTGCGTTATAGTGATTTGATTCACTATAACGCGAGACTAAGAGCCAGTCAAAGCAAAACAATCCTCCTCGCGTTATAGTGAATCGATCTACTACAACGGGAGGAGGGTTCTCCCGAATCTCTTACCATTCCGTCTTGCAGTTTGGTGATTCGATTCACCATAACACATAGAGCAGTATTGAGATTCTAATGACTCGTCGTCTGCTTTACGGTGAATTGAATCACCATGACAGAGGGCAAACAGTCGAAGAGAAAACAATGGCAGAGGATAAAGAGTCGAAGGAAAAACAAAACAATCAAGTATTATACAAGAAACTCACAAAACAATCAAGTAATACACTTTCATCACATTCTATGAGTGGGAATGGATGGAGACTGTCGTGTAGGAGGTGAATTAATTGACACCAATAAGAGGTGGATTATCGTGAATCCTTTGCCCCTTGGTCATGCGTTATGGTCAATCGATTCACCATAACGCGAGTCTAAGGGCCAGTCAAAGCAAAACAATCCTCCTCACGTTATAGTGAATCGATTTTCTACAACGGGAGGAGGATTATCGCGAATCTCTTACGTTTGCCTTCTGCCATGGTGATTCGATTCACCATAAGACATGGAGCTTATTGAGATTCTAATGGCCCGTCGTGTGCTTTAAGGTGAATCGAATCACCACGGCAGAAGGCAAACAGTCGAAGAAAAAACAATGGCACAGGGCAAACAGTCGAAGAAAAAACAAAACAAACAAGCAATATACAAGAAACTTACAAAACAATCAAGTAGTATACAAAAACTTACATTTCTTGCGTGCAAATGGATGGAGACTGTCGTGCAGGAGGTGGAAAATCGGTTCAGTACTGTGGCGGTAGTCGGAAGTCACCTGGAGGCAAGCAAGAGGACGGACAAGGCAAAATCGATAAGAGGACGAAAAGGTGGCGTGATTAACGGCTTTGATTAGTCTTTAGAGCGAACACACGTGCTGGCGGGCTGCCAGGGTGACTAGGCGACGCTGACGTGTCGCATAGCATTAAAAAGGGCTTTGATTAAACTTTATAGCTTGTACACGTGCTAGGTACACGACAGGCTACCACGTGGCATTCATGGAATGGCGGGTGAAAACGCGGCACTGACGTGTCGCGTAGCATTAAAAACGAATTTTCTAGGATACTCATCTCATTTATTGCCTCTCTTGGAGTTTGTATTCTCATTTATCTCCCCACCAACGGCCTTCATCTCCATCAACGACTGACTATCTCCTCCAACCCTCCTTCATCAATCATCCTCCTGTATCCAACGTCAAAGACAAACCTCCAACCTCCTTCATCTCCATCTTCTGCGACGATTGTATACAATTCGTTTTCCTGGTATTTTTATCTCTTTTGTGCTTCCTTCTTCTTTTGTTATTTCGTTGTTTTGGTTTCAGTCGTGGAGAACTTCTTGCTTTGTCTTTTCATCGCGTTAAGGTGAATTGAAAACCTATGACTCCTCGCCTTATGGTGAATTGACTGCGAAGAAGAGTATTTTTATTCGTTTGACACCTCCTCTCTCAGTATGGGTACTGGAGAACTATCTTTATTTGTAATTCACCATAACGTTAGAGGCGTTGCCAAAGGATGATAAAGTCGTCATGTTGCGGTGAATCAATTCACCATAACGCGAACGAAGGTCCCATAGGAAGCACAATATTCCTCCTCGCATTATGGTGAATCGATTCACCATAACGCGAGAAGAGGTCCTTGACTTAGCTGCAATTTTATTTGCGTTAGGGAAAATAGATTCACTACAACGCGAGGAGGAATACCTGGATTCCTCTGGCATCTCCTCTCGCGTTATGTTGAATCCATTCACACCACACAGAGATTTGTTGTTTAAGATCGACTGTCTCTTGATTCATTGCTTGAACTAATATTTTCCATGTCTTATCTACACCCTTGAATTCAGCCATGGCGCAAGTTCAAGTCGAATTTGATGTGGACGAAGAGATTAAAGAAACACCTGCAACTCTATTATATGACTTCCTCTACAAATGTCGACATCATGATTTGCACCCTGTAATTTCGTTGATGTTCAATTGCGATTTTTCTCTGGAGGATACATTTTCTAGCCATCATGGATACTTCGAAGAGGCAAAGCAAGAGTTTGACGAGCTCACAAATGAAGAACCAATGATGATTGATGGGAAAAGTCACATTCATTTTAATCTCAAGGTGTCGCCGGAGAAGAAGCAGAGGTTAAACAGGGATTGGCACAAGGTGCCATGTGATAAGAAGAGATCTTTGCTATGCCCTTTTCACAAAAGAAAATGCCGCTTGATGGAATACTCTTATGCCTTCTTATGCTTCTTGCACATGAACGTGCAATTAACAGATGAAGAATGTACAGAGCCGCATGCAACAAATGAAAGTGAAGACACGATTTCTCGTCAGGCTAGTCCCACCATTGAGGATGTTGCTGAAGAGGAGGACACTCCTCATGTGATTGAGGAGTTCAATGTTGAAGAAGAGAGGAAGCTCAGTTCGGTGGTTGATATTGAGGCAGTTAGAGAACAAAACAGTGATGTAGGTCAGCTTGTGATTGAATCAGATGACTCCTCCCCCATTCCAACGCCATTACTCCCCTCCTACCAAGTAGGAGATTCAGAGTATATATTGCTGACAGACATACAACATGTATTTAACTTAAGGGAGGACCATTGCATAGCTTTCATAGCCCAAAATCTGGAGGTCGATGACAATTTTGTAGATGATGATGGGATAGACAAGTACTTACTAGTGGATAGCCATGTGAAAGACACCGAGTTCCTATCTGCTGCACTAAAGATGATCTATGCTGATGCCCTTAGATATGAAGGAAAAGATGCCACAGAGGAAGAGCTACAAGAAGCAAGGGACAGACTGAATATCACCAACATGGGAGGGTTTAGGGATGTGCCAAATAAGTCAACGGAAACCGTTCCTAGTTCGAGCACTAATTTATGGCAAGACGCCTTGCTTGAAGCAGATGAGAACCAAGAGGTTAGTTTTTTTTTTGTTGTGGATTTGGCTTTATCAACTTTGTCCTGAAATGTTTGGTGATGTTGTTTCTGGCTTATGCTCCTTTATTTTTTCAGTTGGAAATATATGAAGACACATTCCTCAAACGTGCTTCAGGCAAGCGTATGGCGGGATTGGGCCACGATTCGACACTAGGAACATATATACGTCGCCTAAAATTCCCTCAAATTGTGATATTTCACGCTAGCTTCTCCAAGGACAATGCCAGTTTTCCTCTGATGGCGATAAAGACTCTATCCAGGTATTTAGGTGGCTATCACTTAAGGCTGAATGCAAACAAGGCAATACTTCTGGAGCGGCAAGCAGCTGTTTGAATTTTTGGAGAGGGACCTGGAGTATATTCGTTAAGATGTAAATATTATTTAACATATGCTGCTTACGGGTTGGCATGTGGAATCACAGATCCTAATCTGTTGAGTGATTGCGGGAAGAAGCATCTTCTTAGAACAGCAAGGCCAAAGGTCCCTGTTGTGCCATTGATAGAGGATTAAGAAGATGATGCAGAAACGTCATCAAAAAAGGCTCGGCTGGGGGAAGTCTCTACTCCAGATTAACAAATTTAGATTGTTCCAGTTGCTAAGAAGTTTCGTCATATTTCTCAATACTCTTCTTGTTTACCATTACAAACTATGAAATGTATATATATTGGAAACATTTATATGGGACATAGATGAAAGCTCTTGTTCTTTTAAAATCTTTCACAGTTACATCATTGTTTTACAATATATATTTCAATGATCAATTTTCTTCCACACTCTGCCCTGTCTTTGTCGTTGTCTTAGCCATTCAGCATGATTCTGCTTTCCCTGTGAGGAGACATATATTGAACGTCTCCGTTCAGCCTGAACCTTTCTTATTGCACATGACACAGCTGATTCAGCATGTTTGATCTTCACACGAGCCCTCACTTGAATCCGCCTATACCACCACTGACATAGTTGCTTCATGGGATTACTTTTCTTCATTCCTCCTCCATGTTGAGTGGCCCTTTGATAGGCACAACGTGCAGCCTCGATCAGGTACAGTTGCATGAAGCTTCCTCCACACCTCAAAATCTGTACCCAGATGACCTCTCTGGGTATGATTAGATAAGAACTTTCTGGCTTTTGCACCTCCAAAACATGGTTTGCTAGGAACATTTTCGGTCTTCCCTGATCTTCTCAAGTCCTTCTCAATCTTCACTTGACCACAATGTAAACCTGCATTTGAAAGCACTTGCTCTATTTTTTTAATAGTTCTTTCACTCTCTACTGCTGGTTTCATATTCCATGAAAATTCGATGTACATGTAGACTAGTTTCTCAATTATTCTAACCAGCGCATGCAAAACACAAATATGAACTCTGATCAAAGGGATAGGAAGAATTGGATCCCAATTAGGATCCACTCCTGGAGCATCACGATTTGGGGGTTCACGCCTATTACTGATTGCATTTAGGCATTTCCATTCTCTCTCTTTTCCTCCTTTGGAGACACCTCGTTCGGTCATACAATACAGGCAAGGATACTTGGCCATTGCTCCTTGGGAAATACCAAACATGCATTTCAAGGTTTTAAGATCTGCAGCCAGGTGCCATTCAACCTCATATTCACCATATCCTTCTACATAAAGCTTTTCGCCATTTGGATAGTGGAAGGAAGCTCAGTCTGGTTGAAGTACCACTTCAGAATTTCATGGGTATCTGTTGGAACCTGTTAACAACAACTGTTAGATTGTCTACAACATCATAACAAGAGGATAGCAACATAATATTCTTTTTTTAAAAATGGATAGCACGTCACCTCAAATGCAGCCAGCCACCAAATCTCATTTTTGGATTGTACACTAAAGTGCTTCTCATCAGCATTACTGATACTTGCATCCAAAGCTCTATTCATTAAAGTAATGCTAATCCTTTCCAGCTTCTGTCCTTTGATCACCTCACTCTCATCAAGTTTCAAAACAAATTTCAGCCTTCCATTGCACTCATGTACACTGATGTCATAAAATTTCACCAAAGCCATTTGTAATTTCCGAACATCCATGATGAAATTGTTGAACTCTGTAAGCTCTATAATTTTGTGTTCCCCGCTCTTTTTAGTCACTGTCAATGTGCTAGACACGTGACAAGGCTCTCCAACAAGTTCGACCATTCCCAAGTTGAGAATATTTCGAGCCTTGTTTACGTGAAATGGTTTTGGAATGGGAATTACTGTTTTTTTTCCAAGCTTACAATTGAAACCCTCTTTAACTTTATTAAACAACATCCTGTAAGACTTTGTGCTTATACCAGCCATGTCACATATACCTTGTGCATCTGCAGGCGTGAATGCTTCACTCACCTCCTGCAAGGATTGCTTTGCTATGTCTGATCGAAGTCTTGCAAACTTAGGATGCTGTATTGCTGACTCCACGATGTCTTTTGTCAGAACTTTGCCAAATATATCAGAACCTTGCTCTTTTGGACCCACAACATCTGTGACCATCCTGAAGCAACAACGATAGCTATTTCAGTCCACCATTCATCTAACTATACCACCCCCACACCCAATCCCCCATCTCCAAAAAAGGAACTAAAGATGAAAATGAAAGTGAGTGCTCAAAGAAATTTAAGCTCAAAGAAATTATAGATCCCAATACCTGCAAGCTTTTACACGACGCTTCCATTGGCCACCTCCAACATTGAGTTCTTCCAATGGTTTGATCTGTCTCTTGCGTAATCGAGCACCCAATGGCGTGTCTTTCAAATATTACAATTTTCTGTTGAACTTTTCAAGTTGTTTTCGAAGGTGTGCATTCTCACTCTCCAATGTGAAATTGTTGATTTCTCGAACTGCCAAAATTTCATTCTTCTCCTTAATAGTGTCCTGCATCTTACAAATAGTCTGCTGCAAATGATCAAACTCTTTTTGTAACCCAGCACAAACTTTTGCTTTATCCTCGTTTGAAGCTTGCAAAGCTGTTGTGATCGATGCCAAGTAAAAATTCGCACTTTCAAGCATTTTTATCCTGGCATCTCTATCACTCAAATGTCTTTCAAAGATACTTTGACATTGGCCAAACAGTCTTTTGCAATACCCAAGCAATCCATTTTCACCCTCACACACAAACTTGAAGAAACTTGTCAACCCAAAGAATGATGGAGATTGAGAGGAGGTTGGATCTGGTGGGTAAATACTACCATCCAACCAAAGGTCCATGTTTTTCTTTCCTTCATTTCGAAGCTCAGTAATGCGGGCTTCGCATGCTGGCCTAGACCAATTTCTCTTACAGCAGGGAGCATAATCGGGTTTTACTTGGAAGTGGATGTCCACCTTTTTCCTCTTTTGCTGCACAGGTTCCATTGCATTGTTCTGTGCTTTAACAACACCAAAAAGCATCATGAACTCACACTTTAACAAAAAAAAACCAAAGATATTACACTTATCTCCCGTGAAGAAGATTGCTTCATTAAAACCAAAAGACAACATCACTAAATAATACCTCCTTGTCCATCAAACAAACTTGTTGGTATCCTGGATGAACCAAAATGTTCAGAGTACTTGTAAGCACAACCCTCACTTGAAAAAGGTAAGAAATGGGATTGTTATTCATGCACAAGCAGGTATGGCGCATGAAGAACAAATACTTTTCCATCCTTTTTCAAAACTTGCCGCCTTGAGAAGAAGAGAAAATCAAAAACCTCCCGCTCAAAAAAATTCAGATTTGGAGTGGTTGTGGTTGTGCAATCGGGAAGACAATGAGGGAGACAATGCAAGATGATGGGTTGCAGGGACGAAGTTCGGTTCAAGTTTGGTTGGCTTCGTTACATTCAAAAGTGTAATGAAGAAAGAGAGTGGTGTCTTTTTTCAATAAAATAAGGCACCATAGTGGGAATAAAAAACTATACTCAAGATGCATTGTTTTGAATTAAAAAACACCCTACATGTCAGTTAATGGAATAAAGAACTCAAAAATGACGCACGTACCCTCCAATATTATATGTGGATTTATTGGCTTGCTTTGTCCACATCACCATCCCAAGGGATCTCTTACAAGGCCCCTTTTTGAGTCCAAATTTTCCCTAATGCAAAGTCCTTCAAGGTTTTCATGAATCTTCCAAGGAAAAACATCCATCGAACATGAACAACGCCACTTCATCAACCAAATGCACCACAAGATGCAATTGGCTAGTGATAAATATTCTAGGAAAGTATACACACTGCCTCAATAGCATTGAGATGAGACATCTCAATGGATGTAGAATCTATCTCCTTTAAGGATATGTACGTAGGCACCCTTTAATGAATGCATTACTCCTATTGGTGTACGAAAAGAGGAGATCACACTTTTCACCTTATTGTGCTCCCTCTTGGTTAATATCCATGGTGCCTTTGGTAGGACTATTTTACTACTCTCACTTTCGATTGGCCATGCACTTTGAAGGCATCCAATGTTTTGTAAGTTATCACTTACACCCTTTTTATCTCTTTTACTACCAATTAAATGGTCCCAAATATTTGTTGCCACATTCTTGAAGATATGCATGGGATCTAAGAGATGATTGATCTTTATGTCACACCAATATGGAAGTCGAAAGAAGATTAAGTGTCTAGACATCCCATTTGGTGGTGGATTGGGAGTGCTTCTCCATGCCTTAAACTAATCTCTACCTCTCATCACAAGTGGTGAGACATCATGTGGCACATACTTGGGATGTGAAGGAGGGATAAATAGATGATGTTTGTTATACACCACCTTCTTAAGTTTAGAGGATCTTTTCAAAATAAGTGATGGTCCACAAATCGGACATGCATGATGTCTAGAGGTTGCCAAACCTATTTTAATTGAGATGATTGAGATAGAGATATAAACTTAAAGTTTAAAGATTAAAACTTATGCATATAAGGTTCAAGTAGGTACTTGAGCACTCCGAGAACTCGGGATAGTCATGCATCATCCAAAGCAAAACTTCTTTCACCTCTGCCTCACACCTATTTATTGGCCTTGAAACGTCATGTACTTTGATACCTCATCATAGTATCTGAAGCTCCTCAATAATCAAGGGATTGATGTACACATCCATGTTTGCCACCTTATATTTTCTTGGTACAAGGAGATCAAGCATGATATGACCTTTCTTGATTTACGACCCATGGAAGGAGGTTGTAATTCACTAATACAATAGGCCAAGTAGACCATGATGTGGACTTGAAGCCAAATGGGTTAACACCATCCATGCCCAAGCCAAGATGTAAGTGACGAGGCTCATCTTTAAACTCTGGCCGTTGATGCTCCACATGTTGCCATGCCAGTGAAATAGCTACGATCCTCATGATGCCATCGGTTGAGCAATTGAGTAGCATGACATGTCATGAGTTCTGCAATCCCCTTACATTTAAACATGTTGGATGTGAGGAATGATAGGGAAGTGTCTCAAAACCTTTCAAGGAACTTTATCACCTTGCAAATCATCCCTATAGTGGCTCTCCCCACAATTTAGATTGTGTTGCATCTTTATTAACCCCTCTAAATAGCATGCAATCATTGGGACATGCACATTGTATTTTTGTGTAATCCATACCTAACATAGAGAGCATTTTACGACACCCATCTCGTGAGTTCAGTAATAGATTTTTTAGGGGGAAGAATCTTCTTGAGAAGCCTACAACATAGGGTAAGAAATCATATGTCAAAATATTAGCAATGAGAAGAAAAAGAAAAAAAAAGACAAACACCAGGGAGTCACACATATTGCCTACCTAAAAAAGGTAAAAAATCAGAAGCAACTCCCAACGATCTTCAATAGCCAAAACAATTTTGTTAAGATTATAGCTTACTATTCTTTTGGCTAAGTTGATGTAGGAGCAGCTGCTCCATGAGTACATATCCATACTCATGCACTGGAGGACATTTGCACTAAAGCCTCACCATCGACAACTTCTAGGTACTTCTTTAGTGGATGAGGGGGGCCATGGTGGACGAAAGCCTAGAACTTTCCTTTAAATTGCAAACCTCTCCAAACACAAGTCTTCACAACGCATGGATCTCAAATCTTTAGTGAAGAAATCTTAAGTGAAGAAATATTAGCCTCGCAAGTCGACATAATTCTTTCATGCCTCACCACAACAAGTGGCCACAACAACAAGCAACAGCTCCATAAGAGTCTATATGACTCAATTCTTGTACTTCATATATATATGTTTTATTAGAGCACTTACAGATACATAAAAGAAAAAAATGCACATGGGAAGAAGCATGTAGGAATAGGTCCTACTCAACAACATTTGACAATAATCCTACCTCAAAAAGGGACTTCATTGAAGGCATATTCAAATGATCAATGTCGCTTCAATGAATCAAATGAGGAACTGAGAAACACAATCTCGTTCTGATGATTATGTCTACGTTTCTTTGGATCCTTCCTTCTCTTCTCCCCTATTATTAACATAACTTATCTTCCCCACTAACACAAATCACATGTAACCTTGCTTATGATTGCCAAAAACAAAGTGAGCCAAAAAAAAAACATGCTCACTAAAATATAAAAATGCAATCATTTGCAAAAAACCCCACTCCCACACCTCGTTAGGAATTCCCAATAAATTACTAACCTTTTCATTTACTAACTCACCTTCTTATTCCTTCTGGAGGAACACCAACCATTGAACATCACTCAAAATCAAAGCCATCTACAAGCTTGTCAATTCTCCCCACACAAAGGTCTTCAACGCGATCATGAGGAGACGATCGGCATCAAGAAGGGGAGAATGTTAACCCATTCCTAGGATTAACAAGAGCTACCGCCATTATCTTACATCAAGGAGTCAAGGTAGATACACCAAAAGGTCATACATTCAAGGTATGAAGCAATGGTGTCCAAATCTACAACTTGGACGGGTGCCCGTAATGGGTTGATGGAATACTTAAGGCGATTTGTGCTTCAAGAGAATGTGGTAGCAAGTTAGGATGAAGTCCCAAGTGATTTACTTCATGGATATATTATGAGAGTGGTCATTGTAATAGCATTAGGCCTCTTATGAGCCTAAAGTGCCCGACAGCCACAGTTTAATTGAGTGTGAACACTTATGGCCATGTATATAAGTGAATATCTCTCATAATACAATGATACTCTCCCATTCTGTAATAGAGTCTTGCTCTTGCTAATCCTCTTGCTAATATCTCTCTAATCCATACTAGTGAGTGTGTGTGTGAGTGATGTGAGGTGAGAGGAGGGACGAGTACATGTAGTGCAATGCGGTGGTGTGATAATGCTCGCGAGAGGCGCGGTGTTATTTCTTTTCAAGGAGTTGTAGAGCTTGGATATCTCAAGGATTATGAGCTTGACCATTGGAAAGATCCTCACACGACAGTTGCGGTTCACTAGGTAATCTCTTGTTGAATGTGTTTCAAGGAGGGTTAGGGTGAGCCATAATAAAAGGCCATAGGTCTCTTATGGGATTTTAAAATTAAGATTCTTGGAGCCAACTTTCGACACACCTTTGTGGTGTCAAACTTTAGCCAGCAAGCCAATTTCCTACGATTTTATCCTAGGACGACCCTTTATGAGAGAAACCAAGATGATCCATGATTGGGACATGGATCACATTTACATTAAAAAAAGACCAAATGCTAAAGGTGAACCTACACACTTGGAAGATCCACCCAATGAGTGGGGGAACCTTGGCAAAAGATTCAATAACTACTGCTAGGTCTACATCAGTACACTTGTCCAAATATGTAACAAAACTTTGGAAGATGAAAGGGATATTATGGAATTTGCACCTCTCCTAGAATCAGAAGACTCTAAGAACTAGATGCACATTATTACATCATGGATATACTTCCAAAATGAACCGGTACAAGATTTGCCATAGCAGATGGGCAAGAAGTTACATCTCTATTCATATTGAGCATCGTATACATGCTAACACTACGACCGTGAACCCGTGAGCATAGAAGAAGTAAGGCTATTACAAGGAAGATCTAGATGTAAGGCCCTTTAGAACAAGCGATTTTAAGGGAAAAGAGGCTTATGTCTTCTTGATAGAATCCGAAGAACATTGGTTGATGTATCTAGAGGCTATTAATGTACATTCCAACTTCTGCCAAGTTTGGTAAAAGGAGCTTGTGATGAGCTCCCCATCTCAGTTTTACAAGGTAACCATTCAAGGGGAACAGTCACATGACTCACAGTTAGAACCATAAAAACTATCTCGATACACTCATAGAACATGAAACAAAAAATTGGTGCAAGCTGTGAAGCCAAAAAAAGAATGGATAAGGAAAGCGCTAAAGTGGAGGAGACCAAATAGGCTCTCGAACACTTCAAAACCTATAAGGTGGGTGACCGCTTTGTACAGTATGAAAAGGCTCAAAGAATCCATGATCCAACCAAGTTTAATGAGATCAACCTAGAAGGTCTAGGTGAAGATCCAAATCCTATATATTGGGAAAGATCAACCTAGAAGGTCTAGGTGAAGATCCAAAGCCTCTATATATTGGGAAAGACCTCTCCATAGAAGACGAGAGAGACCTTACTGACCTTCTCACTGAATTCCAAGAGTGCTTCTCTTGGAAATACACTGATATGAAAGGTGTACCTCCTGAAGTGGTCAAACATATCATCACCATGGTGGAAGGGGCAAGGCCAGTAAAGAACAGAGTGTATCCTATGAATCCTAAATACTCCAAGATGGTCCTTGAAGAGATTAATCAACTCATAGATGCACGATGCATCTACGAAATAGAGCACACTGTCGGTCGTGATAGTAACCAAGAAAAATGAAAAAGTGAGAGTGTGTATGAATCTCAAAAAGGTAAATGAAACCACGATATGAGACAACTATCCGTTACCCTTCACTGAGCATGTACTAGTAAGTGTCACAGGAAAGGTGGCCTACTACTTCCTAATGGGTTTTTTGGCTACTAGGTGCTAATAGACCCAAAGGATCAGCATAAAATCACTTTTTCCATTGAATGGGGCACATATGAATACCATGTTATGCCATTTGGTTTGATTGATTCCCCAAGGATCTTCCAACGCCTGATGTGCACAACCTACAAAAGGAGTATCTATGAAAATTTCTTGAAGTCTTTATGGATGACCCATGTGTCAATTCTACATGGAAGGAACATCTATGGTGTTTAAAAAAAGTACTAGAGAGATTTAGGCTCTATAGAATCTCTCTTAACCCTTTGAAATGCAAATTTTGGGTCCGACATAGAGTGATTTTGGGACAAATTTTGGGTTTGACATAGAGTGATTTTGGGACAAATTGTCTCATTTCCACATATGACGGCAAGGTGTGACTCATTCTTGAGTTGGCCCCCCCTACCAAGTTTAAGCTATTCTAGTGATTTATGTGGAATATTGGTTCTTAAGAACATTTCATCTTCATGTATGCCAACATAGCTCGCCCCCTTTATGGGCTCTTGGTGGTTTTAAAATGGATAGAGGAATGCCAATAAGCTTATGATACCCTCAAGAAAGCATTAGCAAGTGCTCCTATTTTGAGATCCCCTAATTGGGAAATAATATTTCATGTTCGTATAGATGCTTTGGCTTTTGCAATCAGTTGTGTACTAGCTCAACGTGGAAAACACAATAGGGACTTCCTTGTTAGCTTTGCTAGTCTCGCCAATTAAACAAAGCAGAAAGAAATTAGCCCCTTGCACCACGGGCAAAATCACGAGGTGGCTCTTAATTTTGTTGGAGTTTGATTTTACCATCACGGTATGCATTTAGGTTCCCAACATGTACTGGTTGACCACATGTTACACATTCCTAATGGAGAACCACTGGTGGGAGTCAATGATGGCTTGACATATGCTCCCCTATTCCAATTATGCTTGATTCCTAAATGGGAAGAGGAGTTTACACATTTCCTAGCTAATGGCCTACTTGTTAAAATGCCGATCAACAAGGATCGAGCAAGACACCTTATTAAGAAGGTAGCCCCCTATCAATTGATCATGGGGAAATTGTACAAATAAGGAAAAGATGGAGTAATGAGACGAGTCATCCATTGAGGGTGAATACATCACTATTTTGGAACAAGCCCACTCTAGGGCAATAGGTGAACACTTCGTAGAGTAGATACCACTACTTGAAAGATTTTCTTGGCAAGCCTATGGTGGTGAAACTTTTTGGAGATGTAGCTGCATATGTCAAATAATGTGATGAATGCCAAGAGACCGTATTCTACACAATAAGGACATGGCTCCCCTCTATTTCGTAATGTCCTCGAAACCAAGAAATGGGGCGTTGATTTCATTGGTCCTATCATCCCTAACACCTAAGCATGATATATTATGCAGCAACAAACTATTACACAAAATTTAGGTATCTTCTTGATCTTGTCAATGAAAATGGCACCCAAGATACAAGAAAGGCCAACGTAAGGTCCACAACCAAATTCCTTTACGAGTGTGTAATCACTCAATTTAGGTATCTTCTTGATCTTGTCAGTGAAAATGGCACCCATTTCATAAATGAGGTAGTATGATTCTTGCTTCTATAAGAATTCTCGGTCATGCACTATAAATCTTCACCCTATTACCCCCAAACTAATGGACAAGAAGAAAGCACTAACAAAATGATACGTGCCATCTTAACCAAGACTGTAGAGGCAAGTCGTAAAATGAATGGGAACAAAAGTTGCTAGGTGTACTCAGAATTATCGGATGGCATACAATGTGGCCATTTACGCAACACCCTTTAACTTAACTTATGGAACTGAAGCAGTCATGCCCATGGAATTCTTGATACTAAGCTTAACGGTTGCAGTACAGGAAAGTCTCACTAGAAATGTTTTGAGCAATCGACTCTTTGAGCTCAAGAAACTCGACAAAATGCATCTAAGAGCTATGTATGGCATGCTTGTAGAAAAACTAAGGTGCAAGAAATGTTTTGATGTGACTAGCTCAAAGACGAAGAGATGCATGAGGGGGATATGGTCCTTCTTTATAGCACAAAAACCACAAAAAGAAGCTTAAATACAAAGGACTAGGACCCTTCCTAGTGTGACTTAAATAACCCCAAGGGAGCTATACGCATTGAAACACTCTCGACGGCATAGAGATGGTGGGTTATTTCATTGGTAGAAAATTGTGACGCTAGTATGGACTAAGTCCATAAGGTGCCTGAAGAGGGCTCATTGAAGGGGGGGTAGCGTGAGGATGCGTTGACGAATGAGGGGGGGCACGAGGATGCGTTGAGGGAGGAGAGGGGGTATGTTGACGAAGGAGGGGGCGTGCAATGAGGGAGGGCTCACAAAGGGCTTTGTGAGCGCTCGTGTGGCTGTCCAACAATTTTAAAAACCATTAGAGGGGGACAAAGTCCAGGATCTATGTGAGATATTAAAAAAGAGAGAGAGCCAACAGAGGTGGGGTAGTTCTTTCTTACTAAGGAGAGAGAGAGAGGAGGGACAGAGAGAGGAGGGACAGAGAGAAAGGAGTGTTGATTTATATATATATATCTAGAATTGACTATGCCATAAGAATTAAGAGCATGGAATTATGTAGGGAGAGAGAGAGAATGTAGGGATGCTAATTTTTGAGATATATATATATATATATATAATATCACAAAATTTGTTTTTTTGGGAATTAATATTTTTTCAAAAATAATAATTGCTTTAAAACGGTCAAATTAAAAACAACCAACTTATTTAAGGGTGTTAACCACCATTCATTTCTTGTGTACTTGTTGGTAGGTGTTGTATCGTTCTTGCATGTTCTTGTGTACTTTTTTGTTCTTCTTTACAATGAGTTATACAATCACATTCCCATCCTCTAAGAAGAATCTAAGTTTCAGCAATGGATGAGTTCTCGTGGGTGTAAAGTTTTTACAAGAACAAGGAGCTCCCCACTCATTCTATGGATTGCAAGCCATAGTAAATATTGGGTCCCAAGAGTTGCATGTCTCTCTAGAGGCAACCTCTAATCATGAGGGGGAGGAGTTCTATATACTTGAGGACTCTCTTTCAGTCCGCAATAGTTGATGCTTCGTTGAACTCAAACCCATAACCAATAGCCATCTTAGACAGCCCATCCAAAGGACTTCCAACTCAGACTAATGTGATAGATTTATGTAGCCCCTTTCAAGATAACAACAAAATTGATGCATCAGGCTCATCTTCCACTGTTGTGGTAAGAGCATTTTGGAATACCTTTGGAGCATGAAAAAGGGAAACACATTAACAAAGATTTTCTTGAATGTTAAAGAGGTTATCAAGGCCGTGGAGATTCCTAGGCAATATAATGGTAATATTGCATTTGAGTTCCCACCAACCATGGGAACACGTTCAAGAATGGACTCCATGGAGCATAAGTATGATCCCCACTGGGTGGTCAAAGGCACAAACCTCTAACATTGTCTTCCCTGGAGTATGTTGGCGGCGAAGCCATTGCCTATGTATTTTGAAGTGTGTGAATGAAGTTTACCCACATTTAAAGAACCACAAGGTGTCAAACGCATCACATTTTACTGGAAGCATGCTAAAGGCACTGACCCCACTGGTGGAGAGGAGTGTAGCAATGCATCTGGAAAGCTCCTTTGCCATTATGGCTCAGTGCCGGTGATGTGCATTGCTACATGCAATTGCTACTGAAATTTGAACAATTTGATTTTTAGGTTTCAGAGGTTAGTCACTACAACCCGGAAAGGTCTTTCAAAGGAGAGCTTTGGCTGGATGCACTTCTGAAGCCGAAGCAAGAGTGCACTTGCGACTTCTTCCACAGAAGAAGGTTCCCGGGTCAAGGGTCCTAGTGCTATGTTTTTAAGATGTCTACCATTGGACCCACTTTAGGGTTGGATTTGGTTAATTGAAAGCTACGGACCGGCTCTAGTGACCTACGACATGCACGGATACAGTTCGACCACCCAAGGAGAACATCAGATTAGGTGACCATGGCTTGTCATGTGTATGATCCAAGGTAGCAGCATATTACCAATCTAGAGTATTAAGGTAGTTAGAGCTGGTCAATTGTGTTACCTCATAAATGACTAGAGTTTTCACGCTGCATGTAGGATCTTCTAAACGATTGCGACATGTGAAATGAAAGAGGAGGATATGGAGGCCCAATGTTTATTATGGGAATGCATTAATGAAGTGATGAAAAACCATGGTTGTGAAAGGGCATATTTCTTTGGTTTCATGGCAAACGAGGCCTAGGCTAACTGGAATGTAGTTCGGCATGTGTTCATTGGTGGGAATAATAACGTCCTAACAAATACAAAGAGGTCTTCCCTATTTCATTGGGAGTAGAGAATGGTTGGCCACACAACAAAGTATGTGTGCGTTACGTCTCAAGGAGAGCACAAAGCAATGTTCGAGAAGTGGCGCATGGATCCTACCAATGAAGATGCATTAGTGGAGGCTCGATTGATACATCAATGGTGGTGCAATGGTCATGTGATCGATAGGAATATGTTAGCAATGGATTCTTGGTTGAGCTGGTGGGAGGTGCGCATAGCACATTGGGGTTCAATCATGACAACAATAGATAGAAGTAATGATAGTCTAAATACCCCAAGAACAAATCTAGCAGAACGCAAGCATGGAAGTTAGCTGACAAGGGAAGGATATAGATGCAATATTTCTCTTTACGATGCATGTACTACCGATATGGCAAATGCAATTTTGCAAAACACAAATATAGTCTCATACTCTCAAATCAAGAACATAGGGAGAGGACCTAGCTTGGAGAAACTAAAAGAATGGTACTCTGCAAGCCCAGCCCAAGTGGTCCGAGCCGTTAATCAGGCAACTAAAGAAACACCCATGTATAAGGCGCCTACCCCTCTCACCGATGACAAAGAAAGTGCACGTCACAAGAGATCGTCCACGCCGCTATGGTCATTGATATTGATGATGAGATGTAACATCTTGCCAAAGCTTAAAGTATTATATTACATGATAAAAATCTTTATAGTATGATAAGAAAACTTTCAAAAGTATTAAATCCCAATCCTTAGACATTTATTAGCATCTAACGATGTAGATATAACATAGTAATAAGTGGTCAAAAAAGGAGTTAGAAATTAAGATAGATGTGCGTTTCCCATGTAAATAAGTAATTGTTAGACCTCCATAAAGAAAAGTAACAAAAAGCCAAGAAAGCACATGCGTAATTCCATTTTCAAAATCTTTCAATGTTTGATAGAGAACTATACATGGATAAAACTAGATGCTTATATATTGTTGTTCATGAAACAAAGCTATTGCGTTTAGAAGCTCTATGGACAGTCCATTGGAGAAGTAGATGTTTATATATTCTTGTTCATGAAATAAGTCTATGTTGTTTAGATGCTCTATGGAGAGTCCATTTTATTTTGGAGTTTTGCCTGAAAATTATGCTAGTGTTTTGGCAAGCTCTAAGAAGCCTCAAATTTACATTGGCATTCTTAGGGGGTTTACACACTCATGCCACGAATCCCAGAAGTCCTCCATAAAAATAGGGTGGGGTCAGAGGAGATGGACGGGACAGACTCCTCGTCCACAAACATGGGGGAATCTCATCTCATTTTGTCGATTATATGCACTTTTTTTTTTCCCTAAAAATGTATTTCCACCACAGATGTGTAAAGGCCCTCAGTGTCATAAAGTAAGATTAGAAGGAAGGGAGCCATTCAAGGAAGAGGGTTTCAATTCACTTGAAAGGAAGAGAATCATGTAGCATTGAGGACTATGTTGCACCTCTACTATTGATGCGCTTGAGGGCACCTTAGTCTAGGAAGCCTCAACTCCATTGAGCAACTGCATCACAAGTGGGGTGTGGACTAGGATTTTTTTCTTTTTTTCTTTTTGGCAAGGAGAGAGTACTGAAATTACATGCTTCTCCCCACCAGCTAGCTACTAGGGCTGTTGTAAGACAAGTTTGTTGAGGGTCCATGTAGGCTAACATAACCATAAGGGCCTCGTCACAAGAGTCACCAAACATCTCCACCTTGCCACACCATGAGCATTAATATATACAAGAATCTGAACAATTTTGAATCATTGCAGCTCGCGAGCAGTTGCGTTAAGGGCTGTCACGGCTGCGAGGAAAGCAAGCGTGATGGTGGGGTGATGCTTGGGAGAATTGAGGTGGAGGTAGCATTGGAAGAGATCCTCCAAGTCGTGGCTGTCTGTGAGGCCGTGGGTAACGATCATCTCGGTGATGGAGGAAACAAAGTCGGAGCAAGGGTCGCAAGAATACTTGGCCATGGCTTCACTTTGTTGGAAGGCCTGTGTAGATTTGCGTGATGCTGCGTCCCGGTTGGCGTGAACCCACGGAGATGGCTGGTTAACCTCACCAATGTTGGTCGCCGCCGCCGCCGCCTCCTCTTCCGATCCATCGTCCTGCAGGAGCAACCTGCACTCGAAGAAGTCTCTAGGAGACCCCTCGCACTCACTCTGATCCGTGATTATGGTGGAGGGCGCAGTGTTGTATTCGGTGCCGTCATCGCTGCGACAGCGAGCGCCTTCCGACGGAACTAGGCCAACCCTAAAAGAGTCCGTCATGTCAGGCCTTGCGCCGCATGAGCTCATGAGCTTCAACATTGGCCTCGCGCTCTTCTCACACGATGGTGGAGGCCAGCGAAAGGAGTCTGTTCGAACTGATCCGCCGCATCGGATAGCCTCGAACAAGAGATTAGGGCTTCCCATGTGATCAGTCACCCTGAGCTGTTTGATGGAGGGGAGGCTCTTGGGGGCCTTCTTCAAGAGCTTAAGCATGGAAATCCAAAGGGGAAACTTGCTGTGGAGGATGTGAGAAACAGGCCTTTTCATGGTTTTTCCTTTGTGCAAATGGCAAGAGATCAGGGGCACAAGCTCTCACAATATTATTGACACACAACAAGTAGGAGGCACAGAGGAAGCTTCAAAGGCCCTTCTCTTTTAAAGGTTAAAGCATAGCTAAGTGTGTTTAGCTAGGAGAAAACCCACATCGTGTCTCTGCTTTTGCTTCATTGGCTTGCCTTCTTCTCATCACATGTGGTTGTTGGGTGACCGACCGGCGGAACATACGCCCCATGTTGCCCACACTTTGTTACTACTCTACTACTGTTTGATTCTTTCTATATTTAAAAAAAAACACATGTTATTTACTATAATAGTACACATTAAAGAAGCCATATGCTATTTAATATAGTGCACATTATAAAAGCCTTATGTTATTTAGTATAGTAGTACACAGAAGCCATATGCTATTTAATATAGTACACATTATAAAAGCCTTATATGCTATCTAGTCAATTGCTTGTTAGCATCAAATGCCTCCTTCTGGTCCATTTTTTCCCCACAATTTTCTAATGAAAGTAGGCAATACTTTGCCATCATGCCTGTCCATAGCCAAATTTGAGATAGAGAGCTAGTGCACTTTTTCTTTAGTAAATTGCAAATCCCTAACCCCACTACTTGGCATGCCCGTGAATCCACCACCACCTTGTCTAGTACTTTGTTCATCATTGCAAGCCTCCCTCACATCAAAGCCAACACCCACTATGCCCACCATCTTATCTCTTATCTTGGAACGGCCATTGGAATCCATGATCTCTTGAAAATCAATTAGTAGTAGGCACTTATTTGAGCTATCCACATCAAATGTGGGTTTTAACTCCATATCATTTGAACATGGTTTTATCAATCACCCTTATATTAATAACAAAGCTTTCTTTCTACAAAATAAGATAATTTGTTAAATAAATTATCATCGAGGAGAGCACTTTAAGCCTCGTGTTGTGCTAACTAGGTTCCCCTCTTAATGTCAAATAAAAATTTCAAATTACTTTTCCATGTATCCTTTTTAAATGATAGAGGTTGCAGAGAAGAAAAGTCAAGTCTTCATTCACAATGTCACATAAGAGTGCTTTATACTTCAACACCTCTTCATTCACAATTTCACACAAGAGTGCTTCATACTTCAACACGTTTTCATTCATAATTTCACACAAGAGTGCTTCATACTCCATCATGTCTTTATTTACAATTTCACACGAGTGCTTCATACTTCAACACGTATTCCCAACCTTGTGATAGGTTCCTTTCTAGTTCACTTATTGAAACATGTGAGGGTTTTGATTGTGCCTCTCAGGATTAATAATATTATTTTTCCATTCAAGGTACAATAGATATGGAGTATCTTTTTTTTTGTGTAAAGCCTTCATGAAGAAAAGAATCTACAAACATTTTGGAAAAATGAGACCTAACATTTAAAAAAATTTACACTCACCTACATTTAACATGTAGGTGAGTGTAAAAAAGAATCTTTGATCATTTTTATATGATGTCAATGCTATGCAAAATAAATAACACATTTTTTAAATACACTCCAAGGATCACTTTGAAATAGAAAAGAAAAATATAACCTCTTGTTTTTCATGATGTCATGCATGCCCTAGCTTGTGGAAAAGATGTCAAAGCTTGGTTAATGTTTGATGTAAGACCACCTTCATTTACTAAATTTGAAATTTTCACATTATTCATATGTTGGAATTAGACTTCTCTAGCCTCTCCCCTAGATGAAGAGCTTTCGCTATTCTATCAAAGTTGTGAGAGTTGTAATCATGTCAAGAATTCCTAATTCATAATTTTTCCCAAGGACTTTTAAAAGAATATATTGGTCAAGTTTAAATGTAGCACACATTTAAAAGGTTCGATTCAAATAAAATTTAGTTCTATTTTCTATAAGTAGGTGCATAACATTCAACTATATGCACTCATGGTACTTAAAATCTTTTTTTGAGAGGGATAAGTTCTATTACAAATATTGTGTGCAAGTGAGTCCAATTAATGTCATAAAAGCATAATCTTGAGAAATTTCAATCTACAAAATGCTATAGAAATCATTGATCCTCCTTAATGCGGGCTATGTGCCCATGGAAACGAATGAATGATTATGCATGTGTGTGCATGCATATGCATGGAAGTGTGTACATATGCGAGTGAAAAGGTGTGTGCAAGGGTATGCATAACTAGGGTGGATGCACGTTCATATACAAGTGCACGAGCGCGTGCATGTGTGTATCTGCACGTGCAATGTAGAAAATGTGTGTGGGATGTAAATGTGCAAGTGAGTGTGCACCCACTGCACAGGTGGATGGCTGAATGTGTAAGAGTGTAGGTGCATGTGTGTGGACATTAATGTGTGTCATGAAAATACGTCTGCACGTGCATCTGGATGGCTGGGTGGTGTGTATCTATGTGCACAAATGTGGGTGCATGTGCAAGTAAATGTGTGTACACATGTGCGGGCATATACATGTGCAATATAAATTTTTATGCACGTGCGGTGTAAATGTGAATGCAAATGTGGGTACACATGCGGGGTGTGGGAAAAATGTGTGCACGAACAAGCAGGTGTATGTGAGAATGTGTGAACGTAAGTGTGTGTGTGCACGTGTGTGTGTGTGCACGTGTGTGTGTGCAATGCATATGCGAGGTGCTAAGATGCATGAAAATGCGATTTGTGTGCACATATATGTGCACAAGTGTGTGCAAGGGCATGAGGGAATGTGTATACATGTGCACATGCGAGTGTGTGGGGGGTATGTGTACTAATGTGCATAATTATGGGTGCACTTGCATGTTTTTAGATGTTTTTTGACATTTCTTGTTATGTTTTAGGGTTTTTGTGTGCAAGGGCATGAGGGAATGTGTATACATGTGCGCGCACGAGTGTGTGGGTATGTGTACTAATGTGCATAATTGTGGGTGCACTTGCATGTTTTTAGATATTTTTTGACATTTCTTGTTATGTTTTACGGCTTTTGTGTTTTTTACCATTCTTAAAGATGAAGGTAATAACTATACACTTGGGGGGGGGCCTATGTTACATATGTACACATGGACTTAGGGTTTTAGGCTTACCGTGCATGCGATCAGCAGGGCGACGGAGGGAAAGGGAGGAGAATCGCTTGTCCACAATGAAAGCTTGGATGTCACCATGGTTGACTTTGGTGGTGTGCTTTGTTGGAAATTTTTGGCCTTCTAGCTAGTAGCGATTTTATGTTGTTGATGGGGTGCATGGTAGTGTCATCATGGGGACACATTCGGGACTCGAGTGAAAGTCTGGGGCACAATGGAACACTTGGAGCCTTGGGTGCATCATCAGAATTTGTAAATATCTCGGATGTGACCACACACATGTCAGGGGTACTGAAGCCATGCCCAAAAAAACATCAAGGAGTAGCATGGTTTTATTGTTTCTCTCTCCTATTCTATATATTAGTGTGGCAGTTTGTCCCTGTGCCAGATTTGACCCCATCTAATTTGGCAATGATGAGATGTGCACCTGGTAGTCTTCACTTACGAGATACGGGATCCTGTGCACTCGAAAATGGAATTGTGGAAACTTTGATTGCAAAAGATGGCGATGAAGATAATTACATTCCGGAAACAAACGAGAAGCCGACGGCTAATAAGGAAACTTCTAGTGCTACATAAGAAGAATAGGCTAAAAGTATTTCTAATGTCCTCTTGATTCTTTCTATGGGATGAATATGGAATTATTGGACAATTCATGTGAGGACTGAAGGATAGTTTATGGGGACTAGCATGATGCGAGGTATAGCAAGCTACACCCTCCTTGTCACTACTCTCCATTCCTGATTAAACTCTAGGGGCAGCATTTGAGGGTAGGACCTTGGGTCTCCACACTTTCTTGGATTCGACATTCACAAGTGCATTTACGAGGCTCAAAGGCACAACTTTCTTTAATTCTACCACCTAGATATGAGGATTTCCTTCATATAAATCCTTGTTCTTCTAGAAATTTTATCGTGATCCAATGAATCATAGACTTATGGGGTGGTGTTGGGGTACTCACACTGTCGGCTTGGATCTTATTGGCTTTGGGAATTGTGTAGATATGACGATGTTTTTGGAACCCAAATAGATGGGTTTCCTTCATAGAAACCTTGGGCTTCTAGCAACTTAACGGGAAAACAGGGCTCAGGGTTTGGGTAAAACTGTATTGCTTGGGATTCATTCTTAGAAGATCTCCACTCATGGGGGCTTTGGGAAAAATGGTGAGGTTTCCATGTCCTTGCATGGGTATCGTACTTTCCCTAGCTAGCTAGGGTATTCTTTGTTACCCATTCTTTCTTGGTGACTTTCCTTAAGGGTTGATGAGGGAGGTTGAGGTTTTTACCTTCACCAATGAGGTTTAGGATATCCACAATGGTTTAAGGGGTGATCCATATGCAAGGGGAGAGTGTTGTGTAGTGTTAGAGATTGCGTGAGGTGGTGGATCATAAGTGGAGGGATGAGATTTGGAATGTTGATAAGTTTGGGGGTGACCTCATCCACATCAATGGTAAACGATACGATAACCATTCCAAAGGGGAGCTTGAGTGTTATGGTCCTTCTTCACCATCTCACAATGCGATCTGTGGGGTCGTTCATGGTCCATCTCCTCTCCTGAGGATGATGCTCTCTTTCAACATACCTTCAGGGGTCACATAAAACTTGCACGATGTAGGTTTATATCCAATTAGAAACTCTGCTTTTTCACGATCATATATTGGGAATTATTACCCACAGTAATGGTTGTTGTTGCAGATGGTGAGAGGGGTGGGTGCCCTCTAATGAGCTCCATGTCTCCCAAGAGAACACATGGTGGTTAGCCTAATGTCAAAACCAAGGCGAAACACCACAACACCATATTGGGGAATATGGGAATTTCCCACAAGTTTGGGACACGTGGTCAAAAGTTTGGATTAACCATAACTTGAACACCACTAATCCAAAATGAGCGCTTTATAGCTCTTTAGATTCCATTTTTCAAGCGCTTTCCAACGATAGGTCATATGATAGGGTTTTGAGAAACTTACAAACATGTTATCCATGTTCCCTTTTTTAAGTATTCAAAAATGGGAATTGGGAAATTCCCAAATTCACTAATATGGTGTTCCACGCAACTAGATTGTCTTTTTGGGAGAACACTAACTCAAGACAAGCTAGTTCGATCGTGTTGGTTGTTGTATTTCAGTCACATCATAAAGATCAGTTGTATAGAAATCTGTATATACAATAACATCTCTAGGTATGCTTTTGTCAAGCTATCACCTGAAGGCAAGCCCTGCGTTTTTTGTTTGTGAGCCTCCCATTTCTCCTCTTTTTTCTTATGGATTTGGAAGAGCATGTTTTGGGTGAGTGGTCCATAGTAGTGTTACCATTAAAGTATCCTTCCATCTGAATCCGATCCACCTATCTTGTGGAGTAATTTTCATCACTCATGAGGGACCTTAGCCTCTATAGTGTGCCTTGAGGAGTAATTTTCATCACTCATGAGGGACCTTGGCCTCTATAGTGTGCCTTGAGGGACCTTGGCCTCTATAGTGTGCCTTGAGGAGTAATTTCCATCACTCGCTAGGGACCTTGGCCTTTGTACTTAAGTTTACATTTGGTGTACATAAACACCATGTCTCCCACCTCCATACATTTGTCCTTGAGTTGGTTGCCAAACCATTGCTTGCGCTGTAGTTTTTCAACCATCAATCCATAAATAATTTGTAGTCTTTGCTCACTAAGTTATTCTAAGGAAACTTGCCACTTTGTGAGAGGCTTTCCCTTGAGGTTGTTAGCAACAATTTGAAAGTGGCAATTTGGAGGCTTGGAACAAAGTGTTCCATTAGCATGACCACATCAAGCCCAAATGGAAGCTAAAAAGGCATGATTTTGATAGTCACCTTGTATGTGCCATGTGGTAGACCCATACAACAAAGTGTAGCTCTTGTGCTCCTCCTAATCGCTCGTGCATTCTTTTATCATCTTGTTGAGAATAGTGAACAAGGTCTTGTTTGTGCTTTCAGCCTGGCCATTCGCTTATGGGTAGTAAGATGTCAACTTTTTGTGCATCACAAGGAACTCTTTGAGTAATAAATCTACCACTTCATTCACAAAATGTGTGCCATGAGTGACGATAACTAACTAATTCTAGTGGGAAACTAAAATATGTAGTAATCACATTCTTGTAGTAGAGGAACTTGGCGGTAGGTCTCGGATCCTCAGCTCACTTGGTGGTAGCTTTCTCACATCATCTTTCTTTGTAGCTTTAGCCTCGGCCCACCTATGTATGATGATAAAACATGCCTAGGTTCCTTTAGTAGCAGATGGTCTAAGGGGATCCATAAAATCTAAACTCCATTTTTCAAATGGTTGTTTCGAAAATACTGGGGTCAAGGGAATTCGGTCCTTCTCCTAGACTATGGCAAACCTTTGGCATTTGTCGTAGTGCAGTTGCATCTTCAAAGAGAGTGTAAGCCACCAAATTCCGACATGCAAAACTTTACAGGTAGTCATGTCCCTAGAAAAGTGTCCTCCACCTATGCCAAAATGGGCTTGCTCAAGAAGGGTGTGAAAAAGTCATCTTCATGAATGCATTTCCTCTCATGATATCATCTTGACTCTTTTTGTAAAGCATTCGCAGGCAAGGTCAAGGTTCTCAACCACCGCTTTGTTCAACCAGCAATCAAGACTGACAATCTGGTTGACCGGTGTATGGCGCCCGGAGAGGTTTACTGCACAAGGCTCCTGCCCATAGAGAGGGCCTTATCCCAGCAAATATCAGAAGCTCAGCTAAGCCTAACAAAGAATAGAAAGAGGTACTGAAAGGGCAGGATGAGGTGGTTGGCTCCATCCTTTTTGATGGCCTGACCAATGGAAAATGTATTGGCCAAGAAGTGAGTAATGTTTTTACTCCATTCTGGTATTTGGTTAATGTGGAATAATGGAGTGTCGATGGGAAGATCATGTTCCACCCCTATAGGATTCTCCATTGGGAATTTTGAACATTTTGTCAGCATGAACATGCATAAACACCTTCATAGGGTGATGGTAAAATTAAACTCCCAATAAGCAACCATCTAGTGACGCGCCCCATGGTGCAAGGCTTATTCACCAATAAAAAAATGCTTACTGTATTTGACAAAGAATGCAAACTTGTTAGCTATAGAAGGTATTGCATGTACAATGGTGGCTAACCCATCTCTCTCAATGGTTGTGTAGTTGTGCTCAGTGTTATTTTGATTTGGTGCAAACTCTTTATGAGAGGAAACTTCACAATATCATGTGCACCTTTACATCAAAAGCATTGCATCGGTGGCCTGTGTACCATATTATTGAGGTCTCTTCTTGGGGGTTCACCTAAAAATATGTAAGTATACCACATGAGTTCAAATGAAGGGGTTTTTTATTTCAAAACTTTAAGGTAAATTTGTAGAAATACATTTACAAAAGGGGGTTTTTTATCTCTTTTTTTTAAAAAACCCATAAGTCTATAAAGAAAAAGGGGTCGTTTTATTCATGAAAAATTCACAGGTGAGGGGTTTCAAATAACCCTTGAACGCACGTGATACATAGGTTTTAATAGTAGTGCACCTTCCTCTTTATTACACCATAGCTTAGAACAAAGAGGTGTAGTGTAGTCTAGGAGTGAAGCCTACTCAGGATACCCATAGGAATGATATTGCGGTTGCTCATATGGGTCTTGTTGGTCATAAGACTCAGAGCTCTCTTTTTCATGGCTTCAAACAAAGACGTGTTGTCTATGGGTGAAGCCTATTCAGGATACCCATGGGGGGATGACATTGTGATTACTCATATGGGTCTTGTTGGTCATAAGACTCATAACTCTTTTGTTCATGGGCTTATGTTTTGGTAGGAAGGTTCACCAAGTATTATTGGTATTGGTGTGGTTCTTGGAGGAACTGGATGGGGTGGTAGTACCAGAGGTGGATATGGCAATAGGAGCAATCTATACATACCTCATGGTAAAGGATTTTGCTATACTGAGGAGTGACTAGTGGGGATCATAAGGCCAATGGATGCCTTGGTGTGGGGAGCATTTATCATGGTGTCAAAGTCCACCCTTTCCTCAGTACTAACAATGAGTTATGTCATGTTTCCCCCATGGGACTAGAAATGAGCAAAAAATTATTAATATCTAGGCCTCAGAAATGGAGACTATGTACTTGTATAACTTTTGCAATAAATTACGCACCAAACCATATCTCTTTGTAGGAATAGATATGGGTGTCCTGCTTTTGCAACAAATTACACACCAAACCATATCTCTTTGTAGGAATAGATATGGGTGTCCTGCTTTTGCAACAAATTACACACCAAACCATATCTCTTTGTAGGAATAGATAGGGGTGTCCTGCTTGAGGTGATGTGGGTACACCCTACTTGAGGTGTTGTGGCTAGGTAACGCCTTGAGGCCCTTGGGGATCTCCCTTCCCCAAGGGCCCATGTTGCAAGATCAATGCAAGGATGCAACAAAAAAGACACTTAGGGCTCTTGTAAAGAGTTCCAAGTTGAAGATGAATGTGGGAGAGGGCTTGACAATAATCCCACATGGGAACTTTTGGGAGTTTTAGAGTTTTTGTATAAAAAGTGGCCCATTTGAGAGCTATAGGGGACTCTTTGGTCATTTAGTTGAGAGGCTCATAGAGAGAGCTTGCTCCATAGCTCCTTCTCATGTGCTCTCCCAAGGCTCTCCATCTCCATTCTCTATTCTCTACATTTTCAATGATATGAGGTTATGGTCTACACACTTGCTAATCTAGATTTCTTAATGATGTTTTGATGCTAAAATCTGATTTGTGAATTGTAGAGTGCATGTGATGAAGCTTGTGCATGAAATGATGTGTAGTTGAGGCTTGTGTGATAGCTCTTTGCATGTTAGATTCTTTGCATAAGTTGCATTTTTGTGCTTAAGTGTAGCCTAATCTTGATGCTTTGATTATGTTAGATTGATTGCTTGAGTGTTGAAGAAGGATTGAGTAGGACTAGAAGTCATTAGTGTGTGGTTAACTAATCTTCTCCCATTCGGGATAGCCTCTATGCGCTAACCGGGTTGCATTCACGGATTGACAAAGTGTGTGGGTTGGAGTGTAGCCTCCGCTATGCTATGATGTCCCAAACAATGGCGCCGCTGTCAGGGAACGAACACCTAAGTTAGTGAAGGGTGTTAATTGATTGCAAAATCGTGGATTAGGATAGATTAGAGTAGAGTTTGCAAGGGCATTAGTGTGTGATCTCAAGGGCGCCTTGTGTGTTTTCTGTTTTTTGATTAGAAGCAAAAAAATAAAAACCCCATTGCGGTAGAGAAATCCCGCCATTAATCAGATTTAAGTACTTTCTGTTTTTGTATTTTTGATGGGGTTGGCGAGAGGTAGGTAGGAGGTGTTGGAGGTGGTTTTTTTTTTTAAAAAAACATATACACAGAAAGAGGCTACAGTGAAGTTGTGTGGGGAGGCGTCTTCATAGGGCGCAGTGAAGAAAAAGAAATATATATATATATATATATATATATATATATATATATATATATATATATATATATATATATATATATATATATTTCTATATATATTTATTCGTTGAAAGGAGGGCGAAGGACTGTTGGAAGGGCGGCTGAAAGGAGGGCGAAGGCGGCTTTAAATATATATATATATATATATATATATTTTATACATTGAGGTTGAAGAGCCTGCATCGAGCGCTGCATCGAGGGGGGCACTGCATCGAGCGCTGCAGTGGGGGGCGTCTGCAAACTGATGCGACAGTGTGGAGTGGAAGGCACTGGAGGCGCAGCCTGCAGAGCGTAGCAGGGAGTGAAGAAGACGGAGTGTTAGGCGCCGGCAGAAAGCGTAGTGGAGGCGGCTGGTAGAAGGTGTGGGCAGCCAGCTGGAAGTGGAGGCGAAGGCATTGCAGGAAGTGGAAGCGAAGGTATTGCTGAAAGTGGAGGCAAAGGTGTAGGCGGCCGGTTGAAAGCTAAGGCAAAAGCGTGTGTAGCTGTGTGAGGCGGAAGACGAAAAGCTGAAGAAGGTGGGAAGCGTCTGCAAGAGAAGCAGCGCATAAGCTGAGCTTTGCATGGAGGAAGCGTGCAAGCAAAGGTGTGGAAAGCGTCGGCAGAGAGCGTAGCGTGGAGCAAATCTGCAGGCAGAAAGCGTAGTGGAGGCGGCCGGTTAGAAGGAGCAGATGGCAGAAAGAGAAGTGGGGGTAGCTGCAAGAGAAGCAGAAGCAGCCGGCAGCTAAGCAAAGGAGAGCGAGGCACATTGAAGACGACTGGGTGCGTCGGCAAAGAATCTGAGAGGCAGCGAGGGATAAAGTTGGTGTATTTTTATTTTTTTTTATTTTTTTTATTTTTTTATTAATTTTTCATATTTTTGTATTTTTTTAAATAAAAATAATAATAATAATAAATAAATAAACAACAAAACAATTAAAAAAAGAAAAAAAAAGAGAGAGAAAAGCGAAAAAAGGGAGAAAAAGAAAGGAATTTAAAAAAAATATTAACAAAAAAAAGAAATAATTTTTATTTTCGTATTTTGAGTCCATTTTCATTTCTTAATTTTTTGTAAAATTTTGCATAATTAAAGTAGCTTGCATTTTTTTAGAATTTTTGTAATTGCGTGCATAATTAGTAGATTCATATTTTGTGTAATTAGTACAAAATTTATTAGAATTAAAAAAACAAAACAAAAAAAACAAAAAAAAACAACAAAAGGAGAAGAAAACAAAAGAAAACAAAAGAAAAGAAATAGAAATTAAAAAAAATAAAAAAAATAAATAAATAATTCTATAAATTAAGTGTTTTTTAGGAGTCGACTTTCTTGCATATTTTGTAATTCTTCATTTTTTTTAATTTTTTGCATAATTAGTGTAACTTACATTTTTTAAATTTTTGTAACTTTGAGCATAATTAGTATTTTTTTTAGCGTGATTCATATTTTTTGTAATTAGAAAAAAAAAGTAAAAAATAAAATCATTTAAAAAAAATAATAATAAAATCAAAATAAAAAAAATAGGATAGGTATTTATACACATACTCATTTTAGTTGCATTTAGTGGTTAGGTTGGATAAAATATATATATATATATACATATATATATATATATATATAAAACAAAAAAAAACAAAGACAAAACAAAAAAAACAACAAAAACACATAAAAAACCAAAAAAAAAATTTTGACCTTATGCACTTGCGGTCGGGACGTCGCCATAGGGCCTAGGGCACCTTCTAGAGTACCTACGCAGGAAAGTGGGACCCAATCGGTAGGCAATTTGGCAGATATTGCTGAAACCCTTTTCGAATCCCAATCCGATACCCTTTCCTCCAGAACAACTAGTTCATTGTCCATGGACAATCTAGGGCCGACAAATCGTCATTCCTTAATCCCAAATAGAACACCCGCAAGATCTTTTAATCCATTTGAAGCCGACACCATGGGGTTAACACTCAATGTGAGACTCCAATATGTCTACACGAATGCTCAAGGAGCTGAGATCTTTAGGGATCCACAACAACGGTATCTTGTTAAGATCGCAGACATTTTCTCAGAACTTGATAGAGCACCTCTAGTCAATGACCAAGGTAACATGTACATGGGTGGAGATGGTGTTCGCTACGAAGTCACCTACCATCCAGAAAATGTAGACAAATTAGGGGAGCTCTCTAAAACTGAGTTCTTTGACTTATCAAAACTTTCCAGAGCAAGGGAGTCTAGAGATGACTGGCTCATTGAGCCGGACATGCCTGGACCCTCCAATGCCCAGTCCTCAAAGCCATCCATTGATGATTTACTTCTTGTAGATCTAAATTTGGAAAGGGATAGGAAAGGCAAGAGCAAAATGGATCAGGGGACTGAGAACCAATGGGAGTTTGTACGACAAATTCCAATGACAAAGGTCTTACAGGATGACCCACTTCAAGAGGTCTATAAGGACTCGTTAGAGGGATATTATGCCACAACTAAATTGCCGGAGCTAGATCTTCCTCTAGCTCTTGTGGTGGTAGTTGAGAAGCTTGCAGGACACATGAACCGAATAATTGATAAATGGGCCAATGAATACCGAACCTTAGATTGGAAGGAGATTCGGGAGCTCACGTGGAAAGGACATCCATTATTCATGGAAGTGTTCTCAACAAATACAGCCAAACCAGGAGAGACAGCCTTTCTTGGAGAAACTCTTGCTCCTCCCCTACAAAAGTTCACTAGAGAGGGACCCTCAACATCTAAGTGGACCACTGCTAGTAGCCCAACTCTAGCACCAAGATATAGTCCTACACCAAATGTGCGACCACCGGTCACACCACAACAACATCTTTCTCACTATGACAATCGGAGGAGAGGGGAGCCAACTCGGCCTCCCATAAATGCACCTCCTGAAATGCGGGTGACAAGATCTTTGGAGGGGTTTGGTGAGGCTGGTAATAGGGTACCCACACCAATTTTGGATGCATGTGGACCATCTTTCCAAAGAGAGGAACAATTCCCACTAAGAGTAAGAGGCCGTAGGCCCTATGATGAGTATTCACGACAAGTAAGGCCATCAACTCTTCAGAAACTGGTAAAGAAGTATGAAGGGTCAGGAGATCCATACGACCATGTAGCAGCATTTAGGCAAGCAGTTCGAGCTGAGCAAGTGGCTGACAGGCATACTCAAATTGATGAAGGATTTGGACTCACTCTTGAGGGAAAAGCCCTTGCTTGGTTTCAGGCACTAGAGGCTTCAGACAAATCTTCTTTACGAGTTTTGGAAGAGAGATTCATTGCTGCTTTTTCCTTGATGGGAATTCAACATGACACGGTAGCACACATCTACTCTTTCAAGCAAGGCGAGAATGAGAGTGTTAGAGACTGTGTAAATAGAATGAAGCAGTACATTAATCGTTGCCCAGAAGATGAGAAGCCTGCCCAAAGTCGATTAATTTCTCTCTTCTTAAAAGGACTAAAAAATTCAACACTGCATACACATCTCTATGCGAAGAAGCATACAAATTTCAATGAGTGTTGCCATGATGCTATGGATTTCACCGATAACTTCAAATTCCAAGATGGTTCTGGCCTTGAGGTGAAAACTAGAGATCAGTGGGGTGATGACCAAAGTTTAGGGTCTAGCGCTCTAGTAAATCCAGACCAGATAGCTAACCTACTACTAAGGAGATTGGGACAGACCTATCGTCCACCCATGCAGCCACAACAACAGCAGCAGAGAATGAGGAGTGTACTTCCTACAGGTCCTCATCTTTGTGGAGCATGTGGCGGTAACCATAAAACAGAGGAATGTAATACCTTTTCTCCTCTAGTCACAAACCAACCCACAAAAAAGTGGTGCCAAGCCTGTGCTTGGAACTTTACCCAACCACACAAGAATGTACTCGCATTGCAAGAATGAGACAGGAGCGTGATCAGCCAAGGGGTGGAGTGGCTCCACAAATGTATCAACAGTATACTAATTTTGAACGTAAGCCACCAATGGCTCAAGAGCAAGCACGACTTGTTCTTGGTGCTCAACCTCCTGCTCCTAGGACTGCTCCTGTGAGGGTTATCAACTACGACAATTCAAATATGTGTAGAGACTTGGTAAACCCAGGCTATGTGGAGGAGGAATATGCATCATATTCGTCCAAGGAAAATCTCTTTGAAAGTCCCGCATACCCAAGCCAAGCACTGGAGACTCAACCAGGGGAACAAAACTCTTTAATGTTACTAGGCGGCTACCAACCTAGGACTCCAGGCCCCTCAGGTCAATGGCATCAAAGGAAAGTAGAAGCCAAACCAATGGGTCCCTGTTATGAGTGCGGAGAACCCCATTGGGCTCGTGATTGTCGACATCGCTCAAGGCAAGCATCTCGATCCAATACAACAGTACAACAGTTTCCACCAATTGAAAGATATTGTCTAGGGTGTTGTGTAGAACACTTCCCAAAGGATTGTCTACTGAAACCACATGAGGAAGGCACCTCTCAACCAAAGGTCTCACTCAACCTTGTAGGCGCAGTTCCATCACCACCTTCATCTGAGAATGAGGATGTCGTGCCACTTAGAGTCATGACTAGATCACAGACACGAAATGCCGAAATACAGACTGATGAGACACCTCGAACTAGGGATGCAAAGACAAATCTAGTGGACAAGACCCTACAGTCCAATAGAAAAAAGACCACTAGGAGGAAGAAGAACCGAAACAAGCAAACTACTAGTTCTCAAGAAGCCTCTAAACAAAACATGAGGGATAAAACTTTTACATCCCAAGAAGTGCATGAGGAACATCAACCTCAACCTGGGCCTAGTGCTAAACAAGATGAGACTAGTACGACCGAGGATAGTTCTGGGGGTTCTGTTTTTGTGGATAAAGTGAATGAGACTCTAGATGCCATCATTGATGCTCATAGAAGTCGCATTGCAGCTTTATCTGAGCTACCCAAGAAGCTTCAAGAATACCCAAACCCTCGTGAGGAGAAGATCAATCTAGCTGTACATCAGCAACTCATTAGGGAAGCTCAGTCAATACTTGAGGGACCACCACCACCTATTCCTCGGGGCCCAACCTCTCTTAAGCCAACATTAGAAACCATACCAGAAGTGTAATCAAGTCGGGAAATGAAAAGTGAGCTCATTTCACAAGCTCATAGCGAAAGGTCTGCACCAATTGACACCCAATTGAAGGGAGGTAATCTGCCACCACCTAGCCTTGTCTTCCCATGCAATGATGAAGTTATTGATGCTAATGAGGACATGGCAAATGAGATGTGGGCCGTAGTTCATGAGAAAGTTAATGAGAACATGTCCTCTATTAGTTCGCCTCCATTCTCTGAGGTGGATTTTACCAGGGGCACGGAAAACAACTTTGGATGCCCAAGCATCCAGGAGGAAGTTCAAACAATTGTTTCTCCTAGAAGTAAGCATACAATGAAAACCTTACCATCATATCTGGGAGAATATGAGAACTGGTCTCAAACCTTGATGAGGATACCCTCCATGCATAAAGGGTTTACAAAGGAGAAGGATATGCATACCGTGCAAGCTATTTTGTCAGCACCAGTGGCTTGTACCTTACCTTTGCTTGATTTGATAAAAATTCGTCCTGAGTTGTGGAACGATATTGCCACATGTTTGTCAGAGTAGGTATTGCTACAAAAGGGTCACCATGAGTGTACTATACACCCCGAGACAAAGCATGTTATGCCAATTCCTATCAACAAAGTAGGAAAATTTTGTGAGGACGATCAGGGAAATGCTACCCTCCCATTAGAAGTGCGAAAAGTAGTTTCAACTGCAATACTTGATAGTGGTGCAGGAGTGGGCATTGTGACAAGGTCCATTTGGAAAAAGTGGGGCAAACCAGCTATTAGGAGTACCAGGATGCGCTTGCAGCTAGCAGATGGAAGCTTAGAACATCCCCTTGGGCTGCTTGAGAACATATTGGTCACCACATGTGGGATTGAATATGAGCACACCTTTGCAATAGTGGATTTTGGAAAACATCCAAACTATGAAGTGATATTGGGTAGACCATTCATGCGACAATTTCAAATGATTCAAGATTGGGGATACAATTATTTGTACCTCCGACATGATTCTGTCATCACAAGGGTCAACCTAAGGAATCACTCATATCGTGATGTAACAAGGTCTCCAATAGATGAGTTTGATTCTGCTTCATCTGAGGGCTCAAGAGTTACATTGTCAGACGGGCGAGAAGATCTGTGGATCTGTGGAGCCTCATGTAGGGGTTTCAACACTGAGAGACTTAAGGGTAATCGAAGTGTATCAGATGAGGCATACATTCCACAACCCTTCCCTGAGCATTTAATTGATCCACTAGAATGGAGTCATGTCCTTGCAACATTATCAACATGTGCTTTACCGAAGCCAATTCAATTTTGTGACTCAGATGGATATGATATTATTCCTATACGAATGGTACAACCACGTGCCCTTCTAGATGATTTGTACTATAGGGATACATCCACAATAGCTCTGCATGTCGAGGAAGTCTCAGTGGAGGATTTAACACTCGAATCTGCTAATGATGCTGATAAGGAAGATGGCTGGGACTCTAATTTTGATAATAATGTGATAATCCCTGAGGATGAGTTAGGAAAGGCACGCCTACTCTTGAGAGGAAGGGAGGTTCAAGTAGAGATCCCTCGAAGCTGACCTAAACGTAAATGCTGTAAGAGCCATAAAAGAATCCATAGACAAGATGAGCGGGAACAACATGAGAGACTACAAAAAGAAAAGGAGGAGTCTAAGAGTGAAAACTCTCGACCACCACCTCACTTCTCAGGAAAGAACGGATATCTATACTATGTCCAAGCACAAGATAGTATCAAAGACCAAGTAAAACGATCAGATGGATTCCAAGCAGGAGAAAAGCTAAATAATGTTAGCAAAAATCGTAAAAAAACGAAGAAACAAAAACCAAAACTCAAGTCTAAAACCGATTCAAAAGAGAGTGTCGGTAGTGCAAAGACAACGGTTGAACAAACAAATCAGATGCAAGATGGCAAAGAAGAGCTCAAAACCGCATGGTCTTCAATGAGTGAAGACTCAAGTGGACAAGAACAAGGTCTCAATGTTCCTCCCAATTTCACACAGTACACTCTTCAAGATCGGAAGATTGTTCTTCAACAGCCCATGCGACAAAAACCAAGCATGCCAGGGGTTTCATATGATGGTCCAAAAGATGCAAAAAAGATTGATATTGCTAAGCCAGGAGAAGAGCCTCGCTATGTGTGGATTGCCACAGACTTGTCCTTAGATGAGGAGAAGTTATTAATTCAAACAATAAAGGAGTATCGCGATGTTTTTGCTTGGAGTTATAAAGACCTCAAAGGAGTTGATCCAAGCATATGTCAGCATACAATTCCATTGCGAGAGGATGCAAAGCCTTCCAAGCAACGTCCTTATACTTACAATGAGAATTTTGCACGGAAGATAAAGGAAGAAATAGACAAGCTCTTAGAGGCAGAATTTATCTATGAGATTGAACACACTGAATGGGTCTCCCCTATTGTAGTGGTGCCCAAGAAAAATGGGAAACTTCGAGTATGTGTAAACCTCAAAAAGGTAAATGCAGCTACTGTGCGTGATCATTACCCACTTCCAATCACGGATCATGTTCTGGAACGAGTTGCAGGGAAAAAGGCATATAGTTTCTTGGATAGATTCTCTGGTTACAATCAAGTGTCAATTGATCCAAAGGATCAACACAAGACAGCCTTTGCTACTGAAGATGGCATCTTTACCTATTGTGTTATGCCATTTGGTCTAACAAATGCACCAGCAACCTTTCAGCGGTTAATGAGTCATGTATTCAAGGAGTACCTTAGGCAATTTCTTGAGATCTTCATGGATGATTTATGTGTTCACTCACAAGAGCGTGATGATCATATAGAACACCTCAGACATGTGTTTCAAAAGTGTCAACTTTATCGTATATGCTTGAATCCTGACAAGTGCAAATTCATGGTAAGACAAGGGAAAATTTTGGGCCATATTGTTTCTCGCAATGGGATTTCAACAGATATGGATAAAATTGATGTCATTGTCTCATTACCTCGGCCTATCAACCCTAAAGGGGTACAAACATTCATGGGACATTGTGGCTATTACCGTAGATTCATCTACATGTATGCTGTCCTAGCCAGACCATTATATGCTCTTCTTGTAAAGTTTAATTGGACTGATGAGTGTGAGGAATCCTTTGAAAAGTTGAAGCAAGCATTAGTGACTGCACCCATCTTACGGGCACCAGATTGGAACCAAATCTTTCATGTCCATATTGATGCTTCAAACTTTGCAATTGGATGTATTTTGGCTCAATCGGGAGAACATAATAAGGATTTCCCAATCTCATATGCTAGTCGACAGTTGAACAATGCTGAGAAGAATTACACCACAACAGAAAGAGAAGGTTTGTCCATGATATATGCAGTGAAAAAGTTTCGCCATTACCTTTTGGCAAACAAATTCATATTTTTTGTGGACCATCAAGCATTGCTATATTTGGTGAATAAACCTTGTGCAACAAGAAGGATTGTAAGGTGGTTTATCATCCTTCTTG
This sequence comes from Cibotium barometz, assembly GCF_041138505.1. Lineage (NCBI taxonomy): Eukaryota > Viridiplantae > Streptophyta > Polypodiopsida > Cyatheales > Cibotiaceae > Cibotium > Cibotium barometz. Next base: position 1,403,761 of record NC_141078.1, on the reverse strand, counting down.
AGTTTGATTTTGAAGTGGCAGTTCGAAAAGGAACAACTCATCTTAGGGCAGATCATTTGTCTCGAATCACCTCTGGCGAAGCTCCTGTGGGTGTGGATGATGATATGTTAGATTCAACACTTTTCCTTGTAGAGACAGCTCCTAGATGGTATGAATCCATTTTAGAAATTTTGACAAGTGGGAAGATACAACTAGCGGGGGTCCTAATGTGGACCTATGGCGACCATTCAAGTTAATCTCAGGGAGATTATATCGTCAGGGTAATGATGGAGTGTTGAGGCTTATACCTAACCCCGACCAATATGAGGAGATCTTGGAATGGGCACATGCGGGTATCGATGGAATCCATGCATCAGCTACTACTTGTGTGCGACGTATATCTCAGGATGGGCAATGGTGGCCTACCATGCATGCAGATGCTGAAACATTTGTTTGTAACTGTGCTTCATGTCAAATTCAACAGCCAATTCATAATGTCACATTATTCCAAATTTCAACTACACCAAGTTGGAGTAAGTATATTGTGGACTATCTTCAGCATGGTCATATGGATCAAAAAATTCCTAAACATCGAAAGCATGCTATTAAAATTGAAGCGGCAAACTATATGCTGATAGAGGGCCAACTCTACAAGAGGGGCAAGGATGGCAACTTACGCATGTGTGTATGTGAAGCTGACTACTTGAAAATCTTAACTCATGCACATGCAGGTGTTGGGGGTGGACACTTTTCGGGCAATACCACAGCTAAGTTGATTAGGTGGTCTGGGCTTTGGTGGCCAACCTTACAAATGGATGCCGAAGAATATGTAAAACGTTGTGACGATTGTCAAAGGACCAAACCTCCCATCACAAAGGACAATATGCCATTGTGGCCTATGTTAAGCACACGTGCTTTTGCAAAATGGGGTATTGATTTTGTCGGTCCCATTAAACCTCCAGCTCGTCACACGCATGCTGAATATATTATAGTCACAACTGACTATTTGACCAAATGGGTTGAGGCAAAGGCAACAGTCAAAAATGATGCCAGAACCACAGCCAAGTTCTTGTATGAGTACGTGTTTACACGCTATGGCTTACCTATTGAGATCGTTAGTGATCAAGGTGTACACTTTGTAAATGAAGTCATAGAATTTTTTCTTCAAGAATTTATGGTAATTCACAAGCGTTCTGCACCCTATCATCCCCAGACCAATGGACAAGCTGAGAGTACTAACAAGATTCTCTGCACAGCACTCACAAAGATTGTTGAGGGACATAGGACTGATTGGGAGCAAAAGTTGCACTCAGTTCTTTGGGCATATAGGACAGCCTATAAAACATCTGTGGGCACAACCCCATTTGAGCTTGCTTTTGGATTAGACGCAATTCTTCCCATTGAATTTCTTGTACCTACTCTACGAGTAGCTAAACAATTGGATTGGACTGGTCATGAGCTTTCACAACGCATTGACGAATTGGAAAAGCTTGATGAGACCCGCTTACTAGCGGTAATGGGGATGTATGCCGAGAAGAGGAGACAGAAGCAATGGTACGATAGAAATGTAACAACAGGACGATTAAAAAAAGGGGACCTTGTGCTCTTGTACACACTTAAGAAGCATAAGAGAAAGCTCAAGAAACGTGGCCTAGGACCATTTGTGATTAATGAGCTTACTCCAAGTGGTGCAGTGCGTTTGGAGACACTAGTGTTGAAATGTCAAGCTCGTATACAGCCGGAGGATAGCACATGTGTGCTGACAGAGTGACAGTATGGTAGATAGATATCGTGTGGTGTGTTTATGAACGCGTCCAGCTGGTCATGTGTGGTGTGGACATTACATTAGGTTTACTTTGTAGTGTGGACATAACACTATGTTGTGTTCTCTTTTGTGTGTGTGAGAGAGATGGTGACTATGGCTTCTCTCCTTCTCTATGATTGATAGATATCGTGTGGTGTGTTTATGAACGCGTCCAGCTGGTCATGTGTGGTGTGGACATTACATTAGGTTTACTTTGTAGTGTGGACATAACACTATGTTGTGTTCTCTTTTGTGTGTGTGAGAGAGATGGTGACTATGGATTCTCTCCTTCTCTATGATTGATGGATATGAATTAGGGTTTGCTTCTCTTGTGTGTGCTCCCTCCTGCTTCTGTTTTTTATCATGGTATCAGAGCCTAGAGCTCATTAGTTGTGTTGTGAGAGTGCGTGAATGAAGAGGGAAGAAGAAGAAGAAGCTGTGAAGATTTCCATTGAAGCTGTGGAGCAAAAGAAAGCTGTGGAGCTCACCTCGATTACAGATCTAAAGCTTGGCCTAACTGGTAAGAGTAGCAAAACTCCCTTGAGCGGATTGCAGGTGCCAAAGAGCAAGTTTAGTGAAGATTGAAGTGCATAAAGCAAGCAGAAAATTTCTGGTTTTTCTCTAAGCTTTCATGGAAAGCTTGAAGTGAATATACTCTTGGCAAATGTATACACAAAGGCACGTGTATTTGAACTAGAACATGTATTAGCAAAGTGGGCACAAGCAACATACAGAATCTTGAAGCAGATTGATGCATACAGATTTGAGCAAAATCAAGTGGAAGTGAACTTATGCAAAAGTTTCTGGTTTTTCACAAAAACAGTGAACATACCCCCCGCGATTGCAGAAGCTAGAGGAAGAATTGAGCCAAACCCTTCAAGCACAAGTTGGTTTAGGTCATTGCTAAGAATATTATCAACTCAATTGTGAATTGCCCCTCTTCTACAGCCCTCTGGAGCAGGCGGCGCATTCTGGAGCTGAAGTCTGGACAGTTTTCAATAGAATTCATACCATTCACTCATTACTAGTCCATTTGATGCCATTCAAAGCTTGGGGAGTTTAGCAAAGACATTGCTAAGGCATTGTGAAGCTTGGTTGCAGCTCATTTGATGTATTTGGAGCTCATTGAAGTCATTTATCAGAGGTGTGCAGGTTTGCAGAAAGTCTGTCCAGAAACAGAGCATTATTAATCAAGGCATTAATCCTTGTCTATATCAAATTGGCCTAATTCCTTTGGTACAAGTAGAGTCCTATGAGTTGCTAAACTTTTGATTCAAAAAGTTTTGAATTTGGATAAGATTTGAAGGAGATAGAGCATTTTTAGTGAGAGGTGGTACCTGACATATGCAGAAAAAGGCAAACCAGGGAGCTACAAAAATTGGTGGTTCTCATTAACCTTGAAGAATTTGATCAAACCCTTCTAGGATATGTTGGAGCAATGTGTTATGAAGCCAATGAATGCATAAACATCAAATTTGAACAAGTTTTGAAGGAATTAGAGCAAGATCTTTGACTGGTTCTCTGGCGAGGAAAAAAACCAGAAAATTTTTTGTGAAGAAGTATCATTTGGTTTCAACTTTGATCGAGTGTACATTGTTGATGAATCATTGTGGGATGTTAATGCACACAATTTGCAAGAATTTGATGTGATTTGGAGAGATTTGAAGCTTTACAGGTCCGGCATACAACTTGTCAAAGGGGTACATTTACTATATTTTTGCAACAATGGGAGATGGTCCGATATAGATTGTTGGAGAGAAGCTTGACAGAACTAACTTTCAAGTGTGGAAGTTTTGAATGAAGAGTTTTTGGAAAGGCAAAGGTTTATGGAGTCTCGTGTTGGATGAAGACCCGGCGGATGAAGACCCGGAGCCATTCCTACCTCCTCAACCAAATAATGCTCAGTTGTTGGCTCACAAGCAATGGGTAGAGCGGTCTTCGAAAGTGTTGCATTACTTTTCAATATGTGTAACAGATGCCTTGCTTATTCACATCCAAGATGCAGATACACCGAAAGAAGCATGGGGTATATTGTGCCGAATGTATGAGACAGACACTGGTGCAAGGAAGATACAACTAAAGCAACAGATTCACAGTGTAACACGAAGGAATAGGAGTATACATGAGTATGTTCAGGAAATCAAGGGTTATGCAGATTCCTTGTCATCAATCCATGCCCCAATGGATGATGATGATTTGGTTGCTCTCACATTGCATGGTTTAGGCAAAGAATACAAATCTTTTGACACTTCCATCTCAGTAAGGTTGGGAGGAATGCCAAACTTTAATGAGCTTGTGTCATTGCTCATTGTGGAAGAATTGAAGCTTGGACTTGGTGGTATGAATATTACAGGTGGTGCATCCTCATCCAGTAATGATGAGCATGCAAGGAATCAGGCTTTTTACTCATCTAGAGGCTTTCGAGGCAGGAGGAGATTTACTTCTCGAAGCCGTGGAGGACATGGTTGGAATGACAGGTCTACTCAACCACAATCAAATCAGAATTTTCAGAATTCACAGTCATCATTTGGATCACGTGGAGGTCATGGATTTCAATCCCATAGGGGGAGAGTTGGAACAGGTGCTCGTGGTAGAGGACGATGGCAAGGTCCTCAACAAAATTTGAATGGGATTGAATGTCACTATTGTGGCAAACTTGGACATATGGCAAAAGATTGTTACAAAAAGCAGAATGATGTGAGGAATGGAAGACCACAACATGGAAATTATGCATCTACCAGTAACAATGATGGGAGTTCAAATCATCTTTTTGCGATGAAGCACATTATGGGGACAATGGATTCTCAGAATACTGGAGATGAGTCATGGTATATGGATTCAGGTGCCTCAAACCACATGACATGTCATGGTGAGTGGTTTGAGAAGATGCAACCATTGGGTACAAATGGTTATGTGGTCACAGGAGATGATACTCAGCATCTTATAACACATGTTGGCAGTGTGCCTTTGAGGATGCATGATGGAAATGTGAAGAATATGTCAGAAGTGCTATATGTACCATCCATTACAAAGAATTTGGCATCAGTAGGCCAAATAGTTGAGCAGGGACTACAAGTAAGATTCAATGAAAATGGTTGTTTTGTGGAAGACTTTAAGCATGGCTGTAGATTGATTGCCAAGGGCAAGAAGGAAGGAAGGTTGTTCAAATTGGATGCAGGCATACCAGAATTGAGCTCAGCCATGTTTTCAAAGAGCAATGGGAGACTTTAAGCATGGCTGTAGATTGATTGCCAAGGGCAAGAAGGAAGGAAGGTTGTTCAAATTGGATGCAGGCATACCAGAATTGAGCTCAGCCATGTTTTCAAAGAGCAATGGGATTGTGCAGGACATTGACATGTGGCACAAGAGGATTGGACATGTTAATATACAGAGATTAAAGAACATGCAAACAAGAGGCATTGTCAGCAGATTGCCTAGATTCAAATATGATGGACATATGCATGTTTGTGAAGCCTGTCAGTTTGGAAAGCAGGCAAGGTTGAGGTTTCCTAGAGAAGGAAATATGAGTAACAGGCCACTTGAGATAGTACACAGTGATGTATGGGGCCCTGCACAAAATCCATCTATCAAAGGCAATCTATACTATGTGACATTTATAGATGATTTCAGCAGGATGACATGGATATACTTTCTGAGAGAGAAGAGTGAAGTGCTAGAAAAGTTCATGGATTTCAAAGCTCTTGTAGAAAAGCAATATGGCTGTTGGATTAAATGTTTGAGAACAGATGGAGGTGGTGAATACACCTCAAAAGCTTTTGAGCATTTCTTGAAGAAGCATGGGATAAGAAGACAGTTGACATGCAGGTATACACCTCAGCAGAATGGTGTGGCTGAGAGAAAGAATCGAGTCATATGTGAAGTGGCAAGGGCAATGCTCAATGAAAAGAGCATGCCAGATTACTATTGGGCAGAAGCAAGTACTACTGCAGTGTATATCCTGAACAAAACACCTACAGCAGCCATTCATGGAAGCATGCCAGAGATGCGGCTTACAGGTTACAGGCCAGACATTGGACATCTCAAAGTCTTTGGATGCGTACCTTATGTCCATGTGCTTGATGAAAGAAGACGGAAGTTGGATCCTAAGGCAGAGAAATGTGTATTTGTTGGATATGCACAGGATCGAAAGACCTACAAATGTTATAACCCTCAAACTAGACAAGTAGTCATCTCACGAGATGTGGTGTTTGATGAGCTTGCTAGTTGGTACAAAGCAAAAGATGAGGGAGTCATTGACTCACTTGAGGTAGATGTGCCTGTGAACTTGCCACACAAGCAAGTTCTAGTTCTACTAATATGTCTGGGCCAGCAGCAGAAGCTGAGAGTAGCAGTGTACGTCCATGGTCAGGACGTTTGAGGCATGAGAGTGTGAGCACTGGGAGTAGTGCTATGGATAAAGGCAAGAAGAAAGTCGAAGGAATTGGAATCACAGGTTATGAGTCATCTAGTTCTGAGCGTTTGGATGAGGAGCTCAGCATACCTGTTTTACGCACACCTGGTGCTAGGCAGGACAAATATGTGCCACCACATGCTAGAGTTACAGGTGTACAGAGTGACCCGCATGCATTGCAAAGATCCCAGAGAGTCAGATATCCAGTTGAAAGATTGACATATCAAGATTTTGCTATGCACTATGCATACATGACATCTATGGTGAAGCATGTGGAACCTACATGCTATACAGAGGCTATTGGAGAGCATGTATGGGAGAAAGCCATGGATGAAGAGATGGATGCTTTGGACAAAAATGATACATGGGAATTGGCTGAGTTACCTCAAGGAAAGAATGCAATTGGTTGCAAATGGGTGTATAAGGTAAAGTGCAAGTCAGATGGCAGCCTAGAAAGACATAAGGCAAGGCTGGTCGCTAAAGGATATGCACAAACTTATGGTCTTGATTATGATGAAACTTTCAGCCCAGTGGCTAAGATGGCTACAGTGAGGTCTATCATTGCACTAGCAGCACAAAAAGGTTGGGCTTTACATCAAATGGATGTAAAAAATGCTTTCTTGAATGGTGAACTATAAGAAGAGGTGTACATGGAATAGCCAGAAGGATATGTACATCCAAAATATCCTACTTTTGTTTGCAGGTTAAAGAAAGCAATCTATAGTTTGAAGCAAGCACCTCGTGCTTGGAGTGACAAGATCAGCAGATATCTTGTCAGTATTGGATTTGTGGTTGGAAATGCAGACTCTTCACTTTATGTGAAGAAGACACATGATGGTATCGTGATGATAGTCATTTATGTTGATGATTTGATTATCACAGGTGATTGTGGGAAAGGCATTGATGAGGTTAAGGCCTCTTTATGCAAAGAGTTTGATATGAAAGACCTTGGTGATTTAAGGTTCTTTCTTGGCATTGAGGTGATAAGAACAAGCAAGGGTATATGGCTAGTGCAAAGGCAATATGCACTTGACATGCTGGCAAAGTATGGTATGACAGCATGCAAACCAATGTTGACACCATTAGAGCAAAACATGAAGCTTAGGGCTGATTTGGGTGATGAGCTTGATGATATCACCATGTACAGGAAAATGGTTGGTAGCCTTATCTACATGACCATTACGAGGCCAGATCTCAGTTATGCAGTTGGTTTGGTGAGTCAGTTATGCAGAGTCCTCGTAAACCTCACTTGGATGCTGTGAGACGTATTCTGAGATACGTCAAAACTACCATGCATTATGGTCTTTTCTATGAGGCAGGAAAAGACATGCATGTCTATGGATATACAGATGCAGATTGGGCCGGTAGTGCATATGACAGGCGGTCTACCAGTGGCTATGTTTTCAGCCTTGGTAGTGGAGCTGTAAGTTGGAGCAGTAAAAAGCAACCTACAGTTGCTTTATCTACCACAGAGGCAGAGTATCGTGGAGCAGCCATAGCTGCATGTGAGGCTATGTGGTTGAAGAAGTTGCTAGATGATGTCAGGTTATAGAGTGATATGAGAGTTGTCATTCATTGTGACAACATGAGTAGTATTCAGCTTGCTAGCAACCCAGTTTATCATGCCAGGACCAAACATATTGAGGTCCACTATCACTTCATCAGAGAGAAAGTGCTAGATGGGCATGTTGATTTGACATATGTGCAAACAGATGAGCAGGTTGCAGATATCTTTACCAAAGCACTTGGTAAGGATAAGTTCAAGTATTTCCGTACTAGATTGGGAGTCCTAGAGATGGACATGTCGAGCTTGAGGGGGAGTGTTGAAATGTCAAGCTCGTATACAGCTGGAGGATAGCACATGGGTGCTGACAGAGTGACAGTATGGTAGATAGATATCGTGTGGTGTGTTTATGACCGCGTCCAGCTGGTCATGTGTGGTGTGGACATTACATTAGGTTTACTTTGTAGTGTGGACATAACACTATGTTGTGTTCTCTTTTGTGTGTGTGAGAGAGATGGTGACTATGGCTTCTCTCCTTCTCTATGATTGATGGATATGGATTACGGTTTGCTTCTCTTGTGTGTGCTCCCTCCTGCTTCTGTTTTTTATCAACTAGAAGGTGAGCAAATGCCTAACTTCATTAATGGAAGTCGTCTCAAGAAATACAATGAACCATTAACTGAAGCCATGCTTCAACAGATGCATGCTGCACAAACACGGAAAGAAGCACTTGACCTACTTAAACGTCAGGCTCAAGAGGAGGCTAAAGCTAGAGTTGCAAAAGCCAAGGAGCGTCGCAAAGCTTCTATGTTGGCCATACAGTTGGCTACTGATGAACCATATGTCGATCCATTCAATATTCAAGTGTGCCTCCATCTTCATGAGACTACCTACTTTGTCTCTGCCTTAATTGACTCTGGTGCAGATTATAATGTTCTCTCGTTTGACACATGGATAGCCTTGGGTCAACCAACACTTGTGCAAATTCTTGTTGACTTACGAAGCTTCTCAGGTGAAGATAACCCTATAGAGGGAAAATGTGTCATTATGATGTCCATTCAGGATCACCAGATGTCAGTGCCCTTTTATGTGGCACGTAAGTCCAAGGTAGTAGTAGAGGCTGTTCTCGGTAGATCGTGGTTAAGTGCTACCAATTGCTCATTAGATTGGAAGAATAGACAATACAAGTTGCAAATTGATTCTGATTGCATCTTGGGATCTGCTACTCCACGAGCTTTATCGTGTCAAAAGGGTAATGTTTCTACCTTACACAACCCACTCTCAAAATCTGCTCTTGAAGCTCCAAAACAAATGATGTGGATAATTGATGAGTACTCAAGTGAGGGCCATGGCTGGCATGTTCCAACTACTCTAGTTGCTGCTCAAAGGAGGCCAGGCAAGAAGGAATTATCAATTTGGCTACCCAAAGATGCGTACAAAATTGTACCATCTAGTCCAGTTGCCAAGTCTCCTACAAAGCACATCATTTCCAAGCCTAAACCTCGGATTGTTACTCGATGGGTCCCAAAACATGTTCTTAAAGCACAAGGCTATTATGAGGGCGCAATAGCAATTTGGCTTCCAAAATGCCATGCTTTGCTAGGGGTAAAAGAGTGTTTCAAAAAGATTCCAAAAGCCACCCTTGATTTTCCATATCAGTGGTGGGTGCAAAAGAAATCAACACAAACTCTTCAAGATAGGATAGGTGGCTGTGATAGCACCTACAAATCTACTTGTGTTGATCTTCCTAAAACATGTATTGAAACACCGGTTGTCCCAATTTCTCCTTATTACCCAATTCCACCATCAACTTGTGTACCAAATGAGTATCATTTGGTCGTTTCAGGCTCCGTTTTTGCATTTCAAGTTCTGCACATGTGTTTTCGTCATTTTCTGCAAAAATTTTGACAGTGCAGTTTTTTGCAAAACAAGCATACGTATTCTATTATGGACCGTGCTACATAGCACGAGTTGTTCTCTGTTCAGTCTTTGCTTCATTACAGGTAGCTTTTGCATCAGTTTCAGTCAGTGGCCATGGCCTGATAACAGCAATGATGTATTTCGCATGTTGTCTGCTGAAGACAAACTGGATGGAGATAAGAGATCTCAAAGAACAGTTTACTTCTGCAGGTGAGATTATTCCAGATCATTCTCTTGTGCAGACTGTTCTTGATGCTTTACCTGAGACATATCAGACTTTTGCTTCCACGTGGAGACTTCTTACTGAGGACAGACCTGATGCTGTCAAGTATGATACTTTAGTCAACAAGCTCTTGCAAGAAGCGCAGTCTAGGCAAAACAGGGCCAGGCAGCGTGCAGTTGATCAAGCATTTATTGCTGCCAGCAGTAGAGAAGAAGTGGTAAGGCAGCCCCTTCCACTTTTTCTTCTCCTATTAGTAGGTCTGCAACTTCTTCTCCTTCCACAGGTAGCAACAATAAGTCTGAGAAGACTCTTGATAAAGGCAAGAAAAAGACCAGGTGCAACTATTGTAAGGCAAATGATCATGTCATTAAGAATTGTCCTAAAGGCTAAAGAGGCAAAGAAGAAAGAGTCAAATGCAGCCACAATAGCGGATGCTTCTACAAATGCAGACTCTACAAATGTTGTGCAGGATACAGAATGGGCGTTTAGCGTGTATTGCCAGTATGACCCATTTGTACATGATGCATGTTTGGCAGTTTCTGTTGACTCTAATGTATGGTATTTTGACAGTGGTGCTACAAAGCACATTACCTCACATCGTGATATGTTCACTTGTCTTGAGGCTGTCTCTAATGGGAATACTGTCACATGTGCCAATAATGCTTCTTACCCAGTGAAGGGCATTGGCAAAATTATGCTTGCTGCAAATGGCAGCGCTTTCATACTTTCAGATGCTTTGTATGTGCCAGGGATAAAGAAGAATCTATTGTCTGTCTCTGCACTTGCTAGACTTGGATTTGTAGTCAAATTTATGGATGACAGATGTACTGTTCATGATTTGACTTCTGGTGATACGATTATTACATCTGGAACCTTGTTTCGTGGGCTGTATAGGCTCAATTCTTATGACAAGTGTGTGGAAGATTCAGCAAATGCAGTTTCTAATGAAAAGGTAGTTTTAGATGCAAAACTATGGCATGCTCGTTTTGGTCATCTGAACTTTGCTAGTTTGATGCGTTTGCAGAAATTTGATATGGTTGCTTCATTGCCCCCTCTTGAGGCACCATTGAAACATGTTTGTGAAGGCTGTATTTTGGGCAAAATGCAGCGTTCTGCGTTTCCGAAGGATGGTTCTGTGTGGGCCACTCGCAAATTGCAACTTGTACATAGTGATGTATGTGGGCCTATGCAAACACTTGTACTTCGTGACTTTCATTGATGATTTCTCAAGGCATGCATGGGTATATCCACTGAAGGCAAAGTCCGAAGTGTTTTTGTGCTTCAAACAATTTTTTCTTATGGTTGAAAATGTATCCAATTGTACTGTGAGCACCCTCTGTTCTGATCGAGGGGGGGAGTACTTGTCTAAAGAGTTTGATGCATTTATGGCTAGTCATGGGATAAAACACCAATGTACAGTGCCGTATACCCCTCAGCGAAATGGTGTTGCTGAGAGGAAAAACGGGTCACTTATGGAGATGGCACGATGTATGGTCAAGAGCCAAGCTTTGCCACATGCGTTTTAGCTTGAGGCTATCATGTGTGCTGTATATGTACTCATCAATAGGTGTCCCACTAAGGCCTTGCAGTCTATTACTCCATACGAAGCTTGGCATGGCAGGAAGCCTTCTATTGGTCACTTGCGTGTCTTTGGTTGCTTGGCTTATGCTTTAGTGCCTGTGCAACAACACAGGAAATTGGATGATAAGGCTGTCAAATGCATTTTTGTTGGTTACAGTGCTAAGAGCAAAGGTTACAGATTGTATCATCCACAATCAAAGCGTATCTTGATTAGTCGAGATGTTGTTTTTGTGGAAGATGCTGTGCAGCCTTTGTTATCATGTACCAAAGAGACAGGTTTGAGCTCACGAGATGTATTTGATACATTGTTGCCTCTATTTTTTAGGTGGGAATTCAAATGTAAGTCCTAATGAGGTAAATATTCAACCTATGCAGATTTCAAACGACATCATAGATCAGCCTATTTCTGATGCAGATATACAGGATATAATTCATGAGGATAGGGCTGAAAATGAGCAGGCTAGAGGTATGCCTAAATGGCTGGTACAAACCTTGCGTGATAGTAAAATTGATGCACCTATGTCTAGTCGTACTCGTTCAGGTTTTCAGCATGCCTCTTATGCATCAGATTGTTATGCTTTGGCTGTGTCTAGTATGTGTGAAGAGGAAGAACCTCTTTCATTTGATGAGGCACAAAAATCAAAAAATTGGTTGGCTGCAATGCAAAGTGAATATGATGCTATAATGAAGAATGGTACATGGTCTTTGTGTGATTTGCCTATTGGGGTAAAAAGGCCATTGGATGTAAGTGGGTTTTTAAGTTGAAACGAAAGCCAGATGGCAGTGTTGATCGCTATAAGGCTAGACTTGTTGCAAAGGGTTATGCTCAAGAAAAGGGCATTGATTTTGATGAGACCTTTGCTCCCACTTGTCGTATGACTACCATTCGTAGCATTTGTGCATTGGAAGCTTATAATGGTTGGAATGTACATCAGCTGGACATAAAGACTGCGTTCTTGAATGGAGATTTGCATGAGGAGGTGTATGTATCGCAGCCTCGTGGTTTTGTTCAAAGAGGGCAGGAAAACAAAGTGTGCAGGTTGAAAAAGGCTTTATATGGTTTAAAGCAAGCTCCACGAGCTTGGTATGAAAAGATACATGCATATTTGACTGCACATGGGTTTCAGAATAGTCCAACAGAAAGCACTTTGTATGTTAAACGTGTGGATGGTGTACATCTAATCATTGCTCTCTATGTCGATGACATGCTGCTCACAGGACCAAATGAGAGTCATATTGCTGATTTTAAGGTTGATTTGAATGCCTCTTTTGAAATGTCAGATTTGGGGCATTTGCATCATTATTTGGGGATACAATTTAAGCAGTGTGATGGAGGTATTGCTTTGTGTCAGACAAAGTATATTGAGACATTGTTGCGGAGATTTGGCCTTGAAGACTGCAAGCCTATTGCTACTCCAATGGAGACAGGTTTGAAGTTGAGTCTTCATGATGCTGGAGATCACTTTGTTGTCACACTCTATCACTGGTTGCCTCATTTATGTATGCATTACGAGGCCGGACATTCAGTTTACAGTCTCACAGCAGGTGAGCAGGTTTATGCATAGCCCAGGGTCTCAGCATTGGAAGGCAAACGCATCTTTCGCTACTTGAGTGGCACCATACATCTTGGGTTGTTTTATCCCAAGGGGGGATCGTTGCCGCCAGATTTACATGCTTTTTCGGACTCAGATTGGGCTGGTTGCTATGACACAAGAGTGTCCACAGCAAGTGGTTTTTGTTTCATGCTCGGTAGCTCATGCATATCTTGGTTAAGCAAGAAGCAACCTACTGTGGCCACTTCTAGTTGTGAAGCTGAGTACAGGGCAGCTTTCACAGCTACGGTTGAGTGTGTGTGGCTCAGACGACTTATGGCTGACTTGGGTGTTGGACAGGAGTCTGCCACCTCTATCTTCACTGACAGTCAGAGCGCATTGGCAGTTGCGAGAAACCCAGTTTTTCATGCTCGCACTAAGCACATTGAGATGCATTATCACTATGTCAGGGAGAGACTCTCAGCAGGAGAGATGAGCTTGGCCTATGTGCCAACACAGGACAACCTCGCCGATCTTTTCACAAAGGTGCTTCCTCGTGAGAAGTTCGAAGCTTTCCGCAAAGCTTTGGGCTTGCTCCCCTTTGTGGATTGATCTACTTCGGGCATGGCTCCCCTTTGTGGATTGATCTACTTCGGGCATGGCACTCCCCTATACATGAGTGCCAGCTCTCGTTCACACCATCACTCCCCTTTGTGGATTGATCTACTTTGTGGATTGATCTACTTCGGGCATGGCACTCCCCTATACATGAGTGCCAGCTCTCGTTCACACCATCACTCCTAGGGGGGATTTGTTGCCATATATATATAGGCAGTGATGTGTGTGAACACACTTAGGACCGCCGAGGCACTTTTTCCCTCTTTAGGAGGTTTTTTCCCCCGGCTTGTATATACTCCCATCATTCTAGGACTAACTGATCTTTTGTACATTGACACAATCTAATACACTTTGTGTTGTGTGCATTCTTTCTGCTTCTTCTCCAAGCTTTGTGTGCTTTCCTGCAACCCTAATTCCAACAGTACACATCGACAATTTGCAAGATGTACACATCGACAATTGCAAGATATATTACACATTGAAAATTCATTAATATAAAAAAGATACATCGAAAATTTAGATACATCATTGAACATTCCTTATTTTTTGATCCCCTTTTCTCTGCAAATATGGTGGGCAAATTACATATCCTTTACCGTTATTGTGACCCGCTTTGCATGGATGGCACACAAATTGGTGTCCTCAAATAGATTTACAAGGTACACTTCAGCAGCGGCTTCTCGCAAGGCCTCAAGGTCAACCGACTACATCCGACATTCCATCTTATACTCCCATTAAATTTCTTTGCACAACCGTACAAAAGGCGCCTTCCAGATGAGAAGCTCTACAGACTTCTGGTAATGGAGTATCTCCTGGAAAGCTTTGTACCCTAAGCGTTTCCTACGAGCGGGGCCACAAGCAAGATGTTCAACAAGACGTGCTTGTCGCGGGTGAGGCTTATAATAATTCGACTTTCTTCTGTGTCTTTTTAGGGTTTGTGCTTACTCCCCTTGCTGCTCTTGTTGTTTCTCTTGCTCTTGTTGCGTGCTGTTATGTGGCAGGCCTTTGCTCCTACGGGGTGTTTGGGAATCTCCATGCGTGTCCATGTAGGCTCCCCCAAGTCCTAGGCATTGTCAGTGTCTGTTGCGCTACTATCTTCCGTGTTGTAATCCACCAACTTTACATGTTTCCTCCACTAGGATGAGCTGGCTTCTTGCTCTGTCAATTTTTTCTTCAGACTGCAATTGTATTGCTCCAAATTCTTCTTTGCGCTATCACTCAATCACACGTGTTGTTCTTTGGTGATCTTCCTCACTGTTTTCTTTGTATGCACTATGGTGAGCAAAGTTGAGAGCAAGGATGGGAAGGCTCTAGTGTGTTTTTCTCACTGGCAACAAGGAATGGGCAAAAGTAGAGGTCAACCTCTATTTATACAAGAAAATTCCATCATTGCAATAACCCTTTAAAAAACCCTAATTTTAAGAGGTGACTCACGCATGCCAACAAATCATGTAACACATGATAAATGCATGTCGAGCTGCATGGGGCATCATTGGAAAAAGCATTCACTCGAGACAATATTGAAAAAATAACCAATTTTTTATTGGTCCCCAGAAGGGTGTGAAAATAGCCTGTCCAGCCACCCCGCATAATGTATTTTTGCACCCTTCTAGACACTGATCACAAAGCATCAAAACACACAAACATGAGGAATACAAAGTATGTCATTGACTTCAAACGAAGACTCTTTGATCACACCAGACTTGAATCAATCATGAGATTTTTTTTATGTGACTAAATTTTTTTGGGCTTGAAAGGGTGCAAAAATTGACTGTCTGGCCACCCCGCACACAGTGCATTTTTGCACCCTTCTAGACCATCATAACATGGGAATATTTCAAAAATCAACATCTTTCGACTTCTTCAAGTATTACAAAGCATCATAAATCTTGCGGGATACAACTCAAGTCATCAAAAAAACTATACTTAAAGGTATCAAAAATGAGTTGGGCTTGATGTTCACTACCAATCAAACCTAGCAAGGGAAGTATATCAATCTAACGAAATTGGTAATAACACATGACTTCACGGCGGTGAGGAAACCAAGGGGGACTCCAAAAACCGCAATAGATTTTGCACCATATACTATCGGTGCTTTGCAATGTTCCTAGCAAACCACAATGCGCTCATGTGGTCCACTTGTGGTATGGAGGGGTCATTACGTGCCCTCCCGCCCGTCAGCATGGAAAACTAAGCCCTACTAATGCTGCATGCAAAAACAAAATTGTCAATACGGGCGGCAAGGTTGTGCAAATCCCTAACTTGAGCATGCACCAATTGAACTCGGTCTAGCTCCTAGGCTGCGAGGAAATCCTCATCAGGTTGAATGGGGACCTCGATATAGAGAATAAGTATCGTGTGAGTTCAAAAGCAGTGATCGTGCCCATGAGGAGTTGAGTGCTTGTGCTCTCAAAGTGTTTGTACAAAATGGACAAAAAGAGAGAGGGTGCTCATTTATAGTGACCAATGTAATCATTACACCAAACCCTAGTTTTTAGAGGAATGTCTTGTACCAGCAAAACTGGTTTTTAAAAACGAAAGACAACATGGATCCATATTTGGAAAAAAATAGCATTTTCTCATATTTACACCTGATTACATTTAATAGATAATATTGCTATAGATCAGCTACACATAAACCCTAGGCCTCATTCAAGTCTATAGGGACCCATACTTTACCAACTCTCCTACATGTAACCCTCCATGACACCACATGACATGCAGGTCCTATCCTCCCTGCCCTCCACCTTGCTTTTTTCTGACCCTTACTTTTTATTTTGGCAATTTAGGCCAATTTGGACATTTGAGCCCTCTCCCTTGAAAGGTTTCTTCCAAAGATATAATGGAAGAACCAATCAAACCTTTCCTTGAGATAGTTTGATCGAGTCCTACCACCTCCATGTCTTGTGTTCAAAAAAAAAATAAACTCCCCTTGCATGGTAATGACTTTTCTCCATTCCTTGGGTGCTCCACATGTCAAGCGAGCCGTAGGCATTCATGAACCATGCACCATGAGCATATAAGACATGCTGTAGATACCAAACAAAACCACCATTTAGGAAAAGTGCATTTGAAGAAGAAATCTATTTTGCAAAACCTTTAAAAGCATTATATTAATGCACAATATTCAATTCACCCCATGTGCGGACTATGGCTTTAATGAAGCTTAACAACTCTGCTTGAAATTGTTTGCGGTTTTCCTCTGTTGTGCTGCTTTGACTCATCAACCACACTACCTTATTGAAATTTTCCCACACTTGCTCACGCAAAACATCAATGTTTGCATCCAAGCAGTCAGAAGTAGTACAAGCATCCAAGCAGTCCGAAGTAGTACAAGAACAAAGGTCTTTCCATAGCTCCCATCTCTTTGCAGGAATATTTTCACCTTCCTCGACATGTTGCCTGTCCACATTTCTCTGAAGCTTGTCCCGTTTGTTGACATGCTTCTAGACAAACCTTGTCGCCTTGCCTCCACTCATTGAAACCTTTTGAGAAACCATATGTGTGTTGAAATATGCATGTGAATGGGTATGTGCGGGAACAAGACCTTAGCAAAAGACTGTAAAATGAAGTCTATAATTAAGTGGGTAGCACTGAAAAGGTGAGAGGAATCTACTAATGAGAGAATCAAGGGTAGCATGAGTGAATATAGGGGTGTGGAAAGATTCTAGGAAAAGGTGACCCCAAATTTAGGGGAGGTGGCACAAATCAAGGAGATATCAGTGGGATTAGATGCTTGGCATCTTGTGGATGTACAATCTATAAATTGAGGCATTGGCGTAATGAATTTGCTGGTATTTTTGAGTATCCATGCCTACATTAAGCTATTAGATTAATTGCTCACTAATCTCATCGTCGTCATAATCATCATCTAATCACTTGCTAATTATGTTGATTCTTGCATTTAATCCACCATAGCTCATCACATTGCTACAAATTTAACATGGTATCAGAGCCAAGCTTAGGATTCATCTAATTTTTGAGCCTAATTACCTTGCTAACTACTTTACTAATCATGATTAGGATTTAAACCTATTTTTCCTCTCTTTTCATCCATTCTCTGCACCCCCAGTTGGTGGAGGAGCTCCCTCTCCTTCCAACCCTAAAATTAGGCAAAGACCTCTTAGCTACACATAACTATACTCCCCATGATTCAACGCATCACTTCAATTTGTCAAATCACTGCATAGAACTCCCGAAATCTGCAATTTTACAGGCACCACTTTTTTGAAGCAATTTGGAGATCGACTTACACAAGGTGAATTAGTCTAATTCCTCTTAGCCCCTAGGGTTTTCAAGGGTGCTCTACATGCTGGTGATCTCAGATTTGAGAAATTCCTCAAGGACAAGTGGCATCAAGCTCTGCATCAAATCTGCAAGTGACTTTGGTAAAACAGAGATTAAGCATTCAATGTTTAGTCAAATCTTTTGTTTCTTGGCTTAATCCCCTACTAGACTTGCTGCTATTGATGCCTTTGAAAGAATTTGAGCTCATTTGAACTCTAAGACACCAGATCTAGCCTCCTCGTATACTCTATTTTTGTAAACAAAACAAGGGATTATTTCACTCATCAATGATTAATTAGCACTAATCACTGCATTTTGGTGCAATTTACCAATGGGTATCTGATACACATCCCTATCACTTCAGATTGCAATTCGGAGATGGTTTGATATTCCAACCATTCGGTACATATCAGTTACCCTTTGCTTTACGTAATTTTTGTTGATGAATTCATGCTGATAAACTTGTTGTAATAATCATCATTAAACATCAGATTAGAGTTGTAAAAGGATAGACACTGTCCTTGAATCTTGAATTGGATCAAGAGGTAAGACCCCCTTCACAAGAAATAGCTAAATTTAATGGGGAGCAAAACAAAGACCATGTATCTGCTCATGAGGAAGAATCTGTGTGGTGGGAGCTAGTTGAGGGAAGAGATGAATGTCTAGAGGAGCATGGGGAGAAGAGCAGGAATGAGAAAGCATTAGGACTCATTGCACTCAACTTAAATGATGAAATCATTCTCACCATATTGCAAGGATACAACAAGCTAAGGATACATGGGATGAACTTAATAAATTATTTGTCACTCAAGCATTGTCACTCAAGCAAAAAATTCTAAGATAAATATGCTATGCAATTCTACAAACTTGACATGAAGGAAATTGAACCTCTAACCACACACTTGAACAAATATAAAAGCAATAACTGGCAGCCACCATTGGTAAGATGGTAGAGGATGATAGTTCTTTTGAGAAGAGTGTGGACAAAGGAGAGTATGAGAACATTGTGGCAACCTTAAATAATGTACCAGATTTGAAGTTGCATGAGATAGAAGGAGCTCTACTAGAGAAAGAGAACAAAGTCAAAGAGAAGAAAGGGTTGGACCCAACAACTGGAGAGGAGAAAGCATTCTACACCCGAGGAGGACGAGGATGAGAACTAGGAAGAGGCAAGGGAGGAGGAAGGACCTTCACTTGCCACAACTGTGGGAAGCCAGGACACATGGCTAGAGACTGCTACAGCAAACCAAATGAAGAAGAATCGACATCGGCAAACTTCATGGAGACTACTAAGGTAGAGGAGTCAGGACATCTTTTCTGAGAGAGAATGTAAGATTCCTCCCCAGCCCCTCAAGATGTCCAATTTCTCCCCCTGTAATCAATTCCCTTTTCAGAATAATAACAGATCTTGTTTCTATCTATTTTGGCCTAGAGAGAGAAAATGTCTAGAGGGAGGTAATTCAAAATTGAGATATTTTTGGATATAAAAATCCTCCTAGTGTCTAAAATGATTTCCCCTGAAACAAAAATTCAAAAAGAACTTTCCAATGTGCAATTGGAATTAATTAAAAATAGGTATAAAGGACCTTAGCCTAAGGGTCCAGATTTTCAGAAATTTTTGAATTATACTCCAATTAAGGTTTCTATAGACCAATAAGATTAATCCAAATGTAGGGAGGAGATAAATTGAAGAATAAAAGAAAAACCCCCAAAAATGAGTAAATGCTCGCATAAGATCAAGAGTTGACTGAGTACAAGGTTTATTAGTTAAAAATTAAGAGATATTTAAAGGAAATGATACATTTTTGACACCTCAGTGTGGGGATCTCCCCTCATGAAGGAGGTGCCTATTTCACATGTGTGGAGGAGGAGTTTTAAACTCAAAAATAATGAGATATTTTTATCTCTCCTCTCTCCTGTTTCAACTAGATCCAAAAAGTAAGCTAAACTGACCTAAAAATGGTCAAAAATTGACCAAACTGATCTCGAAAATTCTAGAATCAGTGTTCTTGGTTAGAGGCTCACTTTCTCCTATAAATAGAAGCCTCCCCCTTTGTAAAAGCTTAATGGTGTTTATGCACTGTTACTCTGCTCCTGTCCTCAGCCATTTAACATTGAATTTCTTAATAATTCAATTGTTTTTGGCCTAATCCTCTCCAAAGAAATTGGTGGCCACTCTTGCTTCAAACAAGAGTAGAACCCTCACTATGGTTTTCTTGTTTTAAAATTGATTGAAGTAAATTCTAATGCTATGCCTTGATGAAAAGGCCACCCCCTTCTCTTCTTTACAATTCAGCCTTTCTTTATCCTAGAATGATTAACAAAAATATTAATTAAAATTTTCTTATTGTTTACTCTCTTGATTTCTAAAAATTGAGTAGATTAGAGTCCTATACATCTAGATTGGGTTAAGTTGAAATTAGAATGATAAAAATGAGAAATGGTCAGCCATACAAAGGAGGTTATGGTAAAATTTTCTAGAATTTTGTGGAAAAGAAAGTTTATTTTTATGTTATTCCAAAAGAGTAATTCCCACCGTTTGTGCATTCTAAAAGAAATATTCTAATTTACTCCATGTACATATTCACCTATGAACATGCATGGATATCATTGATATTAATTATTAAAAATAATTTCTATGCATAGAAAGATGCATAATGGAAATTGTTTTATTTTAAAAGTGTTATTTTCATTGAATTTAATTTTTATGCATAGAAAGATGCATAATGGAAAAAAAATTTACTATAAAAGTGTTATTTTCATAAAATTTAATTTCTATGCATAGAAAGATGCAAAATGAAATTTTTTTTATTATAAAAGTGTTATTTTCATTGAATTTAATTTTTATGCATAGAAAGATGCATTATGGAAATTGTTTTATTTTAAAAGTGTTATTTTCATTGAATTTAATTTCTATGCATAGAAAGATGCATAATGAAAATTTTTTATTATAAAAGTGTTATTTTCTTTAAATTTGAATTTATGCATAGAAAGATGCATAAAGGATTTCTTTTTAATTCAAAAGTGTTATTTTTCTTAAATTTAAATTTATGCATAGAAAGATGCATAAAGGATTTATTTTTATTTCAAAAGTGTTATTCTCATTAAAATTGATTTTATGCATTGAAAGATGCATAAAGGATTTATTTTTATTTCAAAAGTGTTATATTCATTAAAATTAATTTTATTCATAGAAAGATGCATAAATGATTTATTTTTATTTCAAAAGTGTTATTTTCATTAAATTTGATTTTATGCATAGAAAGATGCATAAAGGATTTATTTTTATTTCAAAAGTGTTATTTTCATTAAATTTGATTTTATGCATAGAAAGATGCATAAAGGATTTATTTTTATTTCAAAAGTGTTATTCTCATTAAAGTTGAATTTTATGCATAAGTAGATGCATAAAAGGATTTTTATAAAAGTGTTATTCTCACTGAAGTTGATTTTTATGCATAAATAGATGCGTAAATAATCTTTATATCAAAATTAGAATCCTCTTAAATTCGATGTTTAAATTATATGAAATAGATGTGAATAGAGGTGATGTGATGTGAGGTGAGGTGATGTGAGGTGAATGGATGGATGGATGTGATGTGAATAGAGGTAATGTGATGTGAGGTGAATAGATGTGATGAGATGTGATGTGAATCAAATGGATGTGAGAATGAATGGATGGATGGATGTGATGTGAATAGAGGTGATGAGATGTGAGGTGAATAGATGTGATGAGATGTGATGTGAATCGGGATGTGAATAAATGAGATGTGATGTCATGTGAGTCAGGATGTAAATGAACGATATGGATGTGAATGTGTATGTGAAGAATGTATGTGAATGAGTATGTGAAAGAATGTATGTGAAGAATGTATGTGAATGAGTATGTGAAAGAATGGATGTGAATGTATGTGATGAAAATGGATGTGGATATGTATGTGAAAGAATGGATGTGGACCAGAGTTCGTTATAGAAACTGATTTATGACCTGTTTTTAAATGATTGTTTTATGTCAAGAATGCTGGGGAAGCATTTTGACCGTCTTGTGAATGAGGTCGTGGAGACCTAATCTGATAAAGTTGCAACAGCTCTGACAGAGAGTCAATGGAGGACGTCTCGCGTAGCAAGGTCGATCGAGGTCTTGAGACCAACCTCGGTTTGATTAAAATGGTGAGCTTCCAGTACGATGGATGAGGGACCAAGGAAGCGGCCTATGAGTGAAGCGCTAGGTCACCTGCGAGACGAAGGATCCTAGAGGGTGCTGACCATACGGTGCTCGGACTCTGGGTCACCAAAGATACCCACACGTGCATCGTGGAAGATATTGGAACAAGAAGTAAGAGTTGTTTTCTGAATTCGAGCATGGATCTGTTTGATTGACCTTGCTGGTCCTCAACGGATGAGTCCATGGCTCTTTTATATGGATCTATTGGTTGATCTTGCTAATCTTCAACAGAGATTCCATTTTGATATGTGAATATGTTGCCGAGTACTATGAGCTAGGAACCATTGAAAAGACCCTTGAGTGGTGAGTGTTCTGGTTGCCAATGATGCCATAGGTACACCGATGAAGGAATGATTGGAAATAAGGATTCAACCGGAGATTTTGAGGATTATGATCAGTGACACTATGATTTCATTAAATTATTATTTTAAAGATAGCTAAATCCGTGAAAAAGGTAATTTCATATTGGGTGTGTAAGTGGTGTGACTAGTGCATGAATATCCGACTAGGGGGTCTAGGAACTCTTTTTCCTGGTACCCGGGACAAAACCTAACCAAATTCCTAATTGGATCCCATCACTACAATGGTTGGGCGGTTGGCTAACCCACAAGACTGGATGGGGTTAGGCTGGACTGATGGATCCCTAAAATGAGACTCGTTATGGTACGATAGATGAAGTAAATCCCGGATAAAAATTGTTCTATGGAAAAGAATCAATGGCTGTGTCTCTCAATGAGGAAAAAACCGTTGGTCTCTATGATCCAAGTGCAATCTTTCCTTGATCTGACTATGGGACTTACAGGTTTGGTCAGATCAATTCAGTTAGTTAAGGCTTTTGACTACGTTAGAGTAAAAATATCGTGGAGGAATCGCCCGTGCTTTCTGGGTGAGGGAAGTTTTTTCGGGTTCGGTTTTGGAAGAACCGAGGGATTAGTCTCTTGTCCGGATATCCATGGTGGGCGAGGCCTCGAGTGAGGGACCTCGGCCCACACAAGAAGTGATACTTCCGCTGCTAGTACCCCTGAATTCGTTGCGGAGGGGACAAGGATCTTTCAGAGAACCCCCACAACCCAATGTAACCTTCCCCAATAGAGTAAAACCACCTCTGAGCCACTGATAATGTAGGCCATGTGGCAAATGTATGTGTGAATATGTTAGTCAAGGTCATGGGCACTTGTAGTAGCCTTGGACACATAGAGAGAGAGTTTCAAGGACTATGAGTTAGGGACTTGAGGCACTGGTCATGGGCTACCAAGTAAGAGGGAAACTTGGTATAGAGTCCAGGTGTGCTAGAGTTATCCACTTGAGGGGAGGCGTTGAAATATGCAAGTGAATGGGGTGTGTGCAGGAACAGGCCCTTAGTAGCAACAAGAGACTATAAAAGGAAGTATGTAATTAAGTGGGTAGCAGTGAAATGGTGAGAGGAATCTACTCATGAGAGAATCAAGTGTAGCATGAGTGAGTATAGGGGTGTGGAAATATTCTAGGAAAAGGTGTCCCCATATGTAAGGAAGGTGACACAAATCAAGAAGAAATCAGTGGGATTAGATGCTTGGCATCTTGTGGATGTACAACCTATAAATTGAGGTATTGGCCTAATGAGAATTTGCTGGTTTTTGAGTATCCATGCCTACATTAAGTTATTTGATTAATTGCTCACTAATCTCATCTTAATCATCATCTAATTATGTTGATTCTTGCATTTGATCCATCATAGCTCATCACATTGTTGCAAATTTAACAATGTGAAACTCCAAAGGTCTTTTGGTTAACTCATATTTCCACGTTATCCCTATGGCAACCAATGTCATTTAAAATCTTCTTCACTCTAGCAATCACCTCATCTTGTCGAGTTTTACCAGGCATAGTGAACGCATAGTTTGTGACACTTTAAGAGGTGGTCAAAGATATACATGAAAGCATCCAAAGTACAAAAGTGAACATTCCTAAGAGGGAAAGGAATTATGGAGTTCCAGCTATTATCCCTTAAGTCCCTATTTAGAGGCGCCAACATAGGAGGTGATGAAAGGACACCACCATCCCACTCTCCCTCGCAATTTCGGGTTTCCTCGCATTCCTCTTCACCATTGGTCGTCCCCTACGTTTCTTCTTAGTTTTTTATTTCAATTCATGCATGCACCAAGGGCATGGGTGAGCTGTATTTGCACCTTGAGTGCAACACAGCATACACTTAATTGTCTTCAGATCCTCATCAAGATGCCAATCAATATCAAATCTCCCTAAACCATTAACATCCAGCTTCTCACCCCCTATTTGTTGTGACTTTATCACATCACTAACCCAAGGCAACCTCTCAAAGACCCATGATAGCACCTCGTGTGTCTCCTTTGGGAACCTCAAATGCTCCTAACCACCATATATCTTTTTCTGATTGAACATTGAACGATGGTTTAGTGTGTGAAATATTATCATTCCCTTGCTCTTAAAAATCAACTATGCTCTCTCTCTCATCATCAGGCCCCTCTGCAACAGTGGTAGCAGATGGAGACTTAAAGGCTTCTGCCATAGCATGGTTTATGAGTGTGGCACTCATTCTCTCTAGCCTTCTTCCCTTCAAAATCTGGCACTCATCCAACTTCAGCACGAACTGAGACCTTGGAACCTATAAAACACGAAAATCAAACAAAATGTTAAGTCATTCCTCATAAATGAGCACAGAACTAATGCATACAATGTTACAAAACCTACTTACATCCAGAAGGCAACCCATAGAACAATATCATTGCTTTTTATAGCTTTCGCATTTTAGCAAACATTTTGTTGAGATCATTGAATTCGAATGAAACATTACCATCCATAGTCTTCTTCTTTCCCCATGCTGCAATGCAAACTGTGTTGTTGATGTGGTAGTAATCCCCAATCTTGGATTTTACATCTTCATATTGCGCACTCCCTTTGCTAGATGAACCCTCTTTGGTGGCGGGAAAAGGTTGTGCGTGATACCTTTCTTACAAAGGGTGTCCCTGAGAAGAGCTTTGTAGCCCTTCGTGCTAATGCCTACCTCATTGCATGCATTAATAACATTAACATTGTTGATACTTTGGGAAACCACTTATATAGTATCATTGGAAACAGCCCTACGTATCTTCTTGCAACAGGGATCTCTAATCATTTTAAGCACATGAACCCTCGTTTTGTGATAGAGCACAAGAGCTCATTACAATCTCCGGTTTGATCAGAACCTATGGCATCTTAAAGGAATACTGTTAAAACCAGCAAAATTACATTGACATTACACAAGTGCACACATGATTTACATTGGCATTTTTAATTGTAAGTGCTAGATAATAAGAAAGAGGAGCCATAGTGCACTGCTTAAACTCTCCGCTTATGAGCGCCCCCCCAACAGCAAGTGTTTCGATGTGGTTGAGTGGCCTCTTACGCTCCTTACACCCTCAAGCTCCTTGATTTTTGCTTGAGCCTGAAGTAGGCCTTGGTGTACACTAGCAAGGTTAACTTGGAGCGTATACAACTGTGATGACAAGTAGAAGACTGTACCAGCGTCAGTTGTTTCTAATCTCTTGCATGCCATTCTCACCATCTCCCACATACTGAATAAATGATGGTAAGTCTTTGAAAGTGGGTGGGTAATGCGCTCTCGGGTCAGCTGGGTATAAATGCCCATCAACCCATAGATCCACGTTAGTGTGACCCCCTTGTCTATGTACATTCCTCTCCTATTATGTGAGATGAACCTTGCTCAAAGTTGCATACTCTTTCAACACCCGCACATGCAATTCCACCTTACGTCGATGTAATGGAACATAAGTGTCAGTGATTTCATGCAATGCCATGCTTAGAGGGAGTCGATAGTGGAAAAGAAAAGGGAGGCACTAAGCTCACAGGAGAGGGAGAGGGAGAGAGAGAGAGAGAGAGAGAGAGAGGGAGAGGAGTTGAGATTACAGGGAGTGAGTGCATGCCATAACCTTCCAAGGAGTTGAGATTAGAGAGAGGGAGGATGCAGTCATATAGGAGAGATAGGAAGAGAGTATGTTTGCATGCCATTAGCTCACAGTAGAGAGAGAAATGGACTAAGGCTATGCAGGCCAAGCTCACAATATATATATATATATATATATATATATAGGTTTGGGATAACTTTTAAAGTAAAAAAGTTCAAAAATGAGAAAACAAATTCACTATTCCCCCCCCCCCCTAGTTTTGCGAGATTGATGATGTGGAAAGTGACAAGAGATTATCTTAATTTGGTTGATTTGGTGGGGAAGTGGAGGCATTAAATGAAGGAGAAAATAGTGGAGGCATTCAATGATGAGATAGAGTGGGTTTTAGGGAAAAATCAAAGTTAACAATTAAATTATTTACATATATATGGGTATGGGGTCAGTTTCAAAGTATAAAACTTGCAAAATGGAAAACAAATTGACCATTTTGGGTCCTCCCTTAGTTACGAGCTTTCTAGAAAGAGAAGAGGAGAGAGAATGACAACTTTAAACCCTATTTTTGTAGGGGAGTTATGGGCTAGAAAGCTCAAATTATAGGCTCCAAGTATGCCTCTTTATTGACCTTGTCTCCTTAAGAAAGTACAAAATTAGCCTTAATTCCTAAAAATTAGGAATCATTTTATAAGGCCCAAAAGATGTCCAAAGGTTTCCTAATGACATGGAGTTATGATATTATGAAACCCTTCACTAAACAGTATAAAATAACCCAATTAGTATTTACACTTCTGGTATGCTTGTGATGTGTTAAACAATATAAAAGAACCTGGAATTAGTATTTACATTTGTGGTATGCTTGTTGTGATATGAAACCCTTAGCTACAGCTCGTGATGAATCTTTTCTTATAACCTAGTTCTTTGCATAGTGCATGTAGCCATTTAATTTAGTTTTGACACTGGTGGCATTTTTTTCAATATCTTTAATTGTACATTACTTAGAGTCGATGGAGGGGAGTGTATTG
This sequence comes from Cibotium barometz, assembly GCF_041138505.1. NCBI lineage: Eukaryota > Viridiplantae > Streptophyta > Polypodiopsida > Cyatheales > Cibotiaceae > Cibotium > Cibotium barometz. The sequence goes on along the minus strand of NC_141078.1, from coordinate 1,376,735 downwards.
TTCTTGGAAATGTAACTTCAGAATCACATATTGTACGTTTAATAACACCTTGGCATAAGATAGAGCAAGAGAGGCTTAGATAAGGAATCACCGTTCCCGTGCGAATTCCTTTGGCACAAGTTGGGAAAAGCAATGCAAGGCCCTACCTTGAGTGAAATGGAGACATCATCAATAAGCCCTACTGCTCCCATGACTTTTCAACCTTGTCACTTGACTTTTCCTTGTACTCCTTCATAAGGTCTTCTTGTTACACCTTATCCTCTTTTAGTTGACGTCCTCTCTCTACCATCTTGTCCATATTATGCTTTCCTCTAGCTAAAACAATCTTGGAATCATATATCTCTCCTTGAATGATCTTAATATTTTCCTCATCTAAACCATATAAACACCTAAACATACCAACAATAGGTTATTTCCCACCCTTATTGATATCATTATTGTGCTTAGCACAATGGGGTAGTGATCCATCTTGTCCATATTATGATTTCCTCTAGCTAAAACAATCTTGGAATCATATATCTCTCCTTGAATGATCTTAATATTTTCCTCATCTAAACCATATAAACACCTAAACATACCAACAATAGGTTATTTCCCACCCTTATTGATATCATTATTGTGCTTAGCACAATGGGGTAGTGATCCATGTTTGTATGCATCCATAATCCTCATCCACATCTCAGACATGTCATCTAGGCATATTACCATGTGTGCATCCTTGGTTGAAACACTATCACCAAATGCAACTCATGCTAGCTCCATAAATTACTACACAACATTCTCAACATTAGGCAATGTTACAAAGTTAACTACTTTATTAATGATAACAAAGAATATATTGAGGTATTTCTAAAATATCAAATATTGAAAGGTTGGTAATTACTTACATCCCATTCTACACGTTGTTCACTTTGCTTTGTAACTCCTTGTTGAGGCTTTGCAGGTCTATTGAATGCAATCCGTTGGTCCCTTACTTGCTTTAGGTTATCATGATATGGAGATTGCCGCTATATTTTGAGATTCTAGGTTTGCCATTGAAGACAACTCCACACTCTCCTTTAGAGGAAAATTTTACACTATCCTTGCCACCCTTTCCATATAATACTTCTCTCTTTGATTCATGGCTTTATCAGCCACACTCTATAAAAACCTTGGCTGCATAAATCGAGTGTTGACCAGAAAGTATCCAATACTTATATTTATGAAGATGGTCTCTCCTCACCATCTCCAAAGTTATAACAGTGGCCTTATTAAATATAATGAACGGTTGGTCAAATATAGGGAGAGGGAAATCTAGGTGAGTCCCTAGTAGGAATGAGATATGAATTGTAGTTAGATTTGGACATCCATTAGACTTGGGGGTGAGGCCTAGTGAGAGGAGAATTATGGAAGTCCCCAATAGGAGTGAGCTATGAATTGTAGATAGATTTAGACAATTGTCCAAATCTATACTGAATGGTTGGCAAATCTAGTGAGATGAGCATTAGACAAGTTCCCAATTGGGGTCAGAAAATATGTATTGAATGGTTGACCAAATCTGGTGAGAAGAGCATTAGGTAAGTCCATAATATAAGTGAGCTATGAATTATACATAGATTTGGACACTTTTCCAAATCTATATTTAAATCTAGTGAGAGAAGCATTAGGCAAATCCCCAATAGGAGTGAGCTATGAATTTGGACAATTGTCCAAATCTATATTGTCAAATATAATGAGAGGAGCATTAGATGAATCC